>NC_080073.1:30156006-30529289 GCF_949987535.1 Balaenoptera acutorostrata
TGGAATTTTATTTTATGGTTGGAAATAATAGGAGAATAATTAGTTGGATATGAGAATAATAGGGAGGGGAAACCATGCAGGCAATGGAGACATAGCTGTGACCCCACCACTGAGTGACTGGGACTTCCAGGAACCAATCCGAAAAAGCACTGTGAATCTGGCTCTTCATCTAATGCAGATTCACTAAATACACTTTCAATGTCTTTACTTTTTAGGGGTCCCACATGCTGTGGTTCTTGATCCAGTTGGATAAGAGACCCCTTTGAGAATGCTGCTGAAGCCTGGGAGGTTCTTAGCTAAGAAAAAATTTAAAATATTTACATAGATACCTTAAAGATTTGCATTTAATATTGGGATCATTGAGATTTTTTTTTTTAAGTCCCAGGTTAATAATACCCAACTTGAGGTAGAGAGAAGAATGTTCTCAAAGTCTAGGAAATTAGTAAAACCAATTTTGTGCAAGTTGTGTACACACACACACATATACACACATGTATATATACACACACACACAGACACAGTCACGGGATTGTGTTCACATCCTTGAGGCTCACTGTGTCCACTCAAGACCCACTTCTCTCCATCTGAGAGCATTTGACTGTTTAGTTATTCTCTCTTAGAGCAAGTGTCAGAGACACAGTGTCAGAATATGCAAAGAGAGAATGGGGTCTTTTGAAAAGGAAATATTCCCTACACTTGGGGCAGTGAGTTTCATTAGGGAGCCCATAGCTGAACCCATCTGATGGTTGAATCTCCCACCTTCCCTTTAATTAAAAGTTCAGTTCCAGAGTCACACAGTAGCTTCCAGAAAACTGGTCATACAGTTCCACAAAGCATTGGTATTTGCACTTTTAAGTTTATTTGTGAATTGACTTGATTTCTGATGTCTGAGGATTATATAATATCATCTAGATATAGAAAACAATTGTCTTGAAACTTACCTATCATAAGTCTTCTTGAAGAGTTAAAGTCTTTAAATAAGTTGTAAGAATTGGATTTTTGCCCTTTCTATCAGTGAAGTTACACAGTCAGTTTTTTAAATTCTCTGATATACTTGTCATGGTTATTTTTTAAGTGCAAGATGACTCAGACTGTGGCTCTACAATATGTAATTTTGAAATTTGCAAATTTTAAAGAGTTATGGAGCTGGTTGATTTCAGAGTCGTTGGGGGAAAAAAAAGTAATTTAAAAAAAAATCTGAATTTACAGGTGCCATCAGTTTTTCATATTCAATTAACATTTTATATACAGTCACCTCACTGCTAAAAGGCTTACTACTTGGGAGGTTCTGGGTTAGTTTAATTCAGACATTTAAATTCAAGGGGTAAGTTGCTCAAACTTCAAGCGTCTGAAAATAGAATGCATCCCCTCTTCCCATAAAATGGCCCCTCTTCTGCCCATCCTTACTCTTGGCACCCCCATTCTGAACAATCCAGGTCAGAAAACTTGATGCATCTCCAGCTCATTCTTGAATTTCAGCCTTGAATTGATAGACGTTGTTGCTCACCAAGTTCTATCAATCTTTCCTGCCAAGCACCTCTCATGGTGCTTCCAACTCTTGGCTGGGCAGAAGTCCTGGGATTCTACTGTCCAGGGTTTTTCTGGGGCTTTCCCAAGTCTCCCAAATCATGTTTTCAGGCTACTTCTCTCTTGATTTTGGGTGAAATTAGAGAGAAATCTCACCTTATATTTTTCTTCCCTAATCTGTTTGTGAAGGTTGGGGTGGGAGATGTTGCTGCAACTCCAAATCACACATTTTCAAGGTTCATATATCATGTAGCACGAATCAGTACTTCATTTCTTTTTATTGTCAAGTAATATACCGTTGTATGACTGTACCACCTTTTGTTTATACATTCATCGGTTGGTGGCCACTTGTATTGTTTTTACTTCTTTATGAATAATATTGTTTGTAAATACTGCTTATGAATAATGCTGCTATAAATGCTGCTATTCATATACAAGTGTTTGTGTGGACATATGTTTTAATTTCTCTTGGGTATATACCTAGGAGTGGAATTGCTGGGTCATATGGTAACTCTATGTTTTCGAAGTACTGTCAGACTATTTTCCAAAGCATCTATACCATTTTACATTCTTACCAGTAGTGTATGAAGGTTCTAATTTCTCTGCATCCTCATCAGCACTTGTTATTTTCTAGCTTTTTGATTATAGTCATCCTAGTGGGTATGAAGCGATATCTCATTGTGGTTTGATTGGATTAGCCATCCTGGATGGCTAATGATGTTGAGTATCTTTGCACATGCTTATTGGCCATTTGTATAACTTCTTTGGTGAAAAGTCTATTCAGATCAAGTGCCCATTTTTAAAATCAGGTTATATGTCTTTTTATTATTGAGTTGTAAGAAGAATCTTCATATTTAACTCATTTAACCTCTGAAAAGTCTCTCTGGGATTGGCATCCTTTATTTTGTAGGTAAAGCAACTGAAGATGTTCACTCAATGGCCCAGGGTTCCATGGATTGCAAGAGCAGACTAGGACTGAAGCTCTGGCTTTCTGACTCTGGGCCAAGGCCATTTCCTAACAGTGTACCCACTCTTATATTCTTCACCATTTCCCTTGAAAAGTAAAACAATGAAGAATAAAAATGACAATAAAACATATGTTAGTATAGTAAAGTCCAAAAGATAGTGTAGAAATGAGCAGACTTAATACTATAAAGGAAAAGAGGGTTAAATGAGAACAAAACCAAAAGCATAAGGACAGTGAGGGATTAGGTTAGCAGACAAAACAGGAAGTAAAATTTTGCTTCTTTGAATGATGTTGGTCACATAGTGGGAAGAAAAGCAACTGACCTCAAGATTATCATATCAAGGAAGGATTGCGCGGGCTCCAAACAATTTGGCTTAAGGCAGAAGCCACCCCTCGTCTTTGTGTTTGCCTGGTACATAAAGAATGAGCAGTTCAAGCACAAGAGGGTGGCTTAGTGCGAGGTGGTGCCAGGGTGGCACCTGGAAGGAGTCAACTTCTTTGACTCAAGGAGAGGAAAGTCATTCTGTTTTGTCTACGTGTATAAATCTAAGATACTTGTGCGGCAACTTCCAGGGTACTACTCATATATCACGTGGTTGAAAGACCATGTCACCTCACCTGTTCTGCTCTCCAGCCTGCATAGTTGCTGGGAGGAACCATTTACTGGGAGAGAGGCAGAGACTCATGGTCCTCAGCAATCTGGGGCTAGTCTGGGACTGGAGCCATGGAGGGCCTGTAGTTTAAGTCACTTTCACTGTCCTGGCATCTACCTCAGAGGGTTGGGGCTACACAGAGAGATGAATCCAATAGGCACCATCTTGTATCGTCCCTGTTACTGTGCTCGATGATGGTGAAGAGCAGGTGCAACGTCTCCGGCTGAGCCTCTGCTCTGCCTTCCTGTTGCCTAGCTCATGGGTTGGCAAACAATGGCAGGTGGGCCCCTGGCCTGGCTTTGTAAATAAAGTTTTATTGGAACACCGCCATGCTCATTTGTTTACAAATGGCCTGCAAAGCCTAAGTTATTTACTTTCTGGATCTTTACAGAAAAAGCTTGCTGTTCCCTGGCCTGGCAGAGTGCTGGGCCCACAACAACTGATTCTTAAACCCTCCATGGATTTGCATCCTTTCAGTTAACTGCCTCAAAGCTACAAGCACCCTTTGGGGAGTCACATTTTTGTTAGTTCCACTGAGACATTCTCTCCCTAGTGAGGTTTCCTGATGCTCAAGGCTGGGGGCCAGCAGAAGCCAGAATGCCTTTGTTCTCTTTAAATGGTTAAAAATCTCTCCTGCTTCCCTACTCCAGGGCTGTCAGCCTTCCGCCAGCCATTATCTACCTAGTCAGATGAGATCGTTTTCCATTTGCAAAAATGTCTGAGAAGTTTACCGTTTTACCTACATCATATCATGTGCCCGCATGTGTCCCTGGAGGAAATGTCAGCTCTTGTTTCTAAAGTTCATGGCTAGTGGAGGAGCAAAACACAGAAGGGTTATGTCACTTGCCCAAGCTCCCGCTTTGAATCCTGGCCGGGGTCTAAATCCAGGTCAGGAAAAACGTGGATGATTGTGGCTTTATCAGGGAGAAATGGCAACAAGGACTCTGGTGATAGTCAGACCTGGGGACAGAACTTTCTGCTGATTCCCAGTGTCAGCCCTTGGAATCTTGGTCTCCTCATTCATAAAGTGAGGCTAAGAATATTTCCTAGGTCCTGGGTGGTTTGGAAGATTCCATCTGACGATGCTCCTTCATTGCCAGGTAGAATACCTGGCTTGTGGTGCTCACTAAATGTTAGCAGCCATTATTGTTGTTGCTGTGTTGTTGCTGTTGTTGTGCTTATTAATAGTAGTATTTTAATTTTGTAACTGAGAGGTCAGTGTCTGAACTTGACCTTTGTGGCTCTTCATTCAGTGTCTGGAGTTAAAAAGTCAAATGCCCACAGAAGAAAGACAGAGACCATTAGTGATTAAAGTTGGCTAGGAGTAAGAAAACAGAATCTGTAGATTGTATTTATTATCTAAAAGATGCAGCTGCATGTTCCATTCTGTTTCATTGTTGCCAAGCGGGAATGTGGGACTAAAACTGCCAAATCTAATAATTGTTCCTGAGTATGCTGGAAATCTTAGTTTTTAACATTGAAAAACAGTTTCCATTAAAAAAAAAATACACATGACAAAATACTACCAAATCTGAAGGTCATATCTGGTTTGCAATTTCTTGTATGAAGGCAGTAAAACCTTCCCTGGGAAGATCTTTCCTGGGAAGCTCTGCTTATATTTGTTCACATCTAAAGATGGTTTCACTATCTCACTCGAACATCCAGCAAATATTTGTCAAATAATTCTCACGTGCCAAGCACTCAACTAAGGATTTAGAGATGAGCCAGACAGATTCCCTGCCCTCGAGAGATTCTCATCTAGTGGGAGAATCAGCATGTCATAAAATAATTGTAATAGAGTGTGGTACATGGATATTCTCAAAGTCTGTGCACCTGCCACAGGGGGAACAGGAAGGGCATTCTGGAGGAAGGGGCATTTGAGTTGAGTCTTGAAGGATGAGTAGGAGTTTGCTGGACCAATAAGGGAGGGAGAAAAGGAAGCCATGTAGGCCTGTGTTGTGCAACACAGTAGCTCCTTGCCACATGTGGCTATTTAGATTTAAATTAAGTAAAATTAAATAAAATGAAACATTCAATTCCTGTGTTGCATAAGCATAAACCACATATCAGGTGCTCAGTGGACACATATGATTAGGGGCTACCACATAAGACAGTGCAGAAAATTCTGTTTTACTGTACTGAATTATGGTGTCAGTAAAGATACAGTTACCCCAAGACACTAACAAGTTCAGAACACTGCAAGTTTTGGGGTGTAGCTGGAGCGATAATAACTGGAGTTGGAAAGGTGGGCAGGAGGCAGAGCGAGAGGATGTGTGTGTGTGGCAATTCAGCATTGTTCTTTTCAACCTTGACTCTGCTTGATTCAGTATGCCACCATCTAGCCACCCTCCCAACCATCGCCAACATACTGGTGGCTTTTTTTCTTATAGCTGATACGCATTCAAATATATCACATGGTCCTAAAAAAGCAACATTACACTTGTATACGCTCCAGGTTTCTGCAAGGGGTGACACACTCTCATTCTTGCCCCAGATACTGCCTGTGAATATTAAATATTTTAATGATTTTTTTCATAGTAACAAAAATTAAAAAAAGGAAAACAGACTTAAATTTTTTTCATTCTATGCTGGTGCTCATTGCTGAATCATATTTGGAAACTTATAAAGGCATCGCTGTGGTTATATAGTGAGCATTATTAAAGTTATTTCATTGTACTTTCATTATTTCATTGTCTCTTTGCTTGTAAGAGATTTAAAAATATAGGATGAACTTTAGTTTAGTGCTCATGAAGAGACTGAGAGAGATTTATACTAACAAATTGTTAATTTTATTTCTGAGTTATATTTGGTGATTGATGAACCACTTTTCTTTATTATTTTGATGATTAGTCTTACGTTGGATTGCTCTCAGTTAAACAAAGGATGAGATTTGGGGTTTAGTTTGGAAATGCTAGGAAGCTCTTTTGCAAGTGACAGTTCACACATATTTCCTTCCAGATGATGTCTTTTTTCTCTTAGTTTACGTATCCATTTACATAACCATTTACATATCCATCCATTCCTTCTTCAGAAATCTATTCATTCAGCAAATAGCCTTACATTGTGCCAGGCACTGGGCTTGAGTTACAGCAGAGAGCAAGACAGTCAGATTTCCTGCTGACATTCTAGTGGGGGAGGCATGGCCACTACACAAGTGTAACTGAACAAATATAAAGAATAAACTCGCAGCTTGTGCCTCATAATCTGAAGACAATAAAAGAAAGTGATCTGTCTGATAAAGGCAGGGAGAAGGCAGTTCTTGATTCTGTGTAGTCAGAGAATTTCTCTCAGATGAGTCGACTTTAAACGGCGTCCTGAATGATGTGGGAGTGCCAGCCACAGAAGGATCTGGAGGAAGAGCACTCCAGGCCTTGGCAGAGGCTCTGAAGGGAGAAGGAACTGGGTGCATTGCTTAAGTAGGAAGGTGACTACTTTGCTTGGAGTGTGGAGAGGTGCCAGACCACGGAAGGCCTTGTACGCTCCGGTAAGGACTTTAGCAGGTCTTGAACACAGGGGTGGTGGGTCTGACTGGTGCCTGTAAATGGATGTAACTGTGTGCAGAATGGAAGTTAGCGGTCAAGACCTAAAGCAGGGCGACCTGTTAGACATGTTGATGATGGTGGCTTGGGCTTGCCTGGTAGCAGTAACAGTGGAGAGAAGTGAGTGGGTCCTAGACATATTTGACACAACTTAGTGATGGGTTCTGGATGTGGTACCAGTTACTGCTGTAGGGAAGATGGGTGTGCCAGAGAAAGGGACAGGTTCATTAAAGGTGTCTAATATGCTAGGTGCTCAGATAAGCAAAAGTGTGTTTGCCTGTATCTTCTCTTTTCTCCTGACTTTATGTGATTCTGATATGGAAGAAATACTTGTCCTGCTGTGGAGAAAAATGGTGACCTGCACCGTTTTCCACTGTTATCGTTCATTGATTCCACAAGAACTAATAGAGTCCCTAACAAGTACGAGGCACTATGCCAAGCCCTGAGGATGCAATAGTTCCTGCCCACGTGGGGCTTCCAGTCTAGTAAGGGAAATAGTTAGCAAAGGAGTCCACACTGGTCTGTGTTCCATAGCAGTGCTGGGTTTTACCTCCCCACTACATATTGATGTTTGGAACGAGATAATTCTCTTTTTTAAAGTCAACTGATTTTATTTTTTTATTATTTATTATTGAAGTATAGATAATTTGTAATAGTATATTAGTTTCAGGTGCACAACATAGTGATTCAGTATTTTTATAGATTATATTCTGTTTAAAGTTAATATAAAATAATGGCTATATTTCCCTGTGCTGTATAATATATCCTTGTAGCTTATTTATTTTATACATAGTATTGATACTTTGTACCTCTTACTCCCCTACCCCTATCTTGCCCCTCTCCCCATCTCTTTCCCCATTGGTAACAACTGGTTTGTTCTCTGTGAGTCTGTTTCTGTTTTGTTATATTCATCCATTTGTTTTATTTTTAGATTCCACATATAAGTGATCGCATACAGTATTTGTCTTTCTCTGACTTATTTCACTAAGTATAATGCCCTCTATGTACATCCATGCTTTTGCAAATGGCAGAATTTCATTCTTTTAATGGCTGAGTAATCTTACACACACACACACACACATACACACATGTATACATTTACACATCTTTATCCATTCATGTGTTGATGGACACTTAGGTTGATTCCATATCTTGGCTATAATAAATAGTTCTACTGTGAACATTGGGGTTCATGTATACTTTCTAATTAGTTTTCATTTTCTTCAGATATATACCCAGGCGTGGAATTGCTGCATCATAGGGTGGATCTGTTTTTAGTTTTTTGAGGAACCTCCATACTTTCTTCTACAGTGGCTGCACCAATTTACATTCCCACCAACAGTGTAGGGTTCCCATTTCTGCACATCCTGGCCAACATTTGTTATTTGTAGATTTTTTGATGGCAGCCATTCTGACAGGTGTGAGATAATATCTCGTTGTGATTTTGATTTGCATTTCTCTAATAATTAGTGATGTTGAGCATCTTTTCCTGTGCCTTCTGGCCATCTGTCTATCTTCTTTGGAAAAATGTCTATTCATGTCTTCTGCCCATTTTTTAGGCAGGTGGTGGGTTTTTTTTTTGATATTGAGTTGTCTGAGCTGTTAATATATTTGAGATATTAACCCCTTATCAGTCATATCATTTGCAAATATTTTTTCCCATTCAGTATGTTGTCTTTTTGTTTTATCAGTGGTTTCCTTTACTGTGCAAAAACTTTTAAGTTTAATTACATTCCATTTGTTTACTTTTGCTTTCATTTCCTTTGCCTTAGGAGACAGATCCAAAAAAATTGCTACAATTTATATCAAAGAGTGTTCTGCCTATGTTTTCTTCTAGGAGTTCTGTGGTTTCAAATGTTACATTTAGGTGTCTAATTCATTTTGAGTTTATTTTTTATATGGTGTGAGAAAATGTTATAATTTCATTCTTTTACATGTAGCTGTCTAGCTTTTCTAGCTCCAATTATTGAAGACACTGTGTTTTCTCCATTGTATATTCTTGCCTCCTTTGTTGTAGATTAATTGACCATAAGTGCATGGGTTTATTCCTGGGCTGAACCAAAAAATTCTTAGTTATAGAGGTGGGGCTGTGCATAGTAGGATGTTTAGAACCATCCCTAGTTTCTACCCACTAGATGCCAGTAGCACCTCCTTCCCAGTTGCGCCAACCAAAAATATCTTCAGACATTGTTAAATATTCCCAGTGTGGCAAAGTTGTCCCCAGTTGAGAACTCATGCCTTAATTCCAACTCATGTTGCCTGATGGCAGAAACTAGCAGAAGACCTAATATAGTCAAGTTCAGAAGCTTATTCTCCTCACCTGCCAGGTATGAGAGTGTTTCCTTGCCTATTAGTAGAAGCAAACTTTCAATATATGAAGGCAGCTTATAACACATGAAATGGAACCCATCTCCTTTCGGTCCTTTATTCAGTTGGTTGAACATACGCAGTGTGGGATTGCATGTTATCAGTAACCTAGGAAGTCTGGAGAAGATCAAGTGATTATTTAAATCAAGATGCATCAATTCTGAGTGCTTTGCAGTGCCCTGAAAATATGAGTCATTGAAAGGCATTTTGAACTTTCACAGTCTAAAGATGGTATAACACCACACTTATAACATGTTGCATTTTGGAGATTAGTTCTACCAAATTCATATATTCAGTCATACAAGGAACTATATAGATTTGATTTATTCCACTCCGCCACTGCCACCTTGACTTCAGAGGATGGTACTCACTAGTTCTACTCTTGAGTTGAGGAGCAGATTCTAGAACACAGTCAGCGCTTGGGGCAAAAGACAAGCCACCACTCTACTCTGAGATGTCAGTTACAACAGTGGTGACGAGTCCTGCTGGTGTTGATGCTAATGTTTATTAAGTGACAATTGTGTGCTAGACACTGTAAAAGTTGTTTAAAGTATAATATTTATTCAATGTTTGTAATAACCCTATGAGATCATTTTTGCTATTTTTACCAGTTTGTATGTGGTAAATTGAGGTTAAATGTCTTGCCCTGCTGGTAAGTTTTAGGGCTGGGATCCAAACATCAATGTGTCCTCAGATTCCATGCTCTTAACCTCTATGTAAAACTGCCTCTTGAGGCACTATTAATTGACCATGTTATTATTTTCCACTGAGTCCAGATATGGCCTTAGAATCATTTTCAACACAGGCTACTACCACTTGATCAGACCTGGTATTTGGGAATAAACCTACTTGCCCATCAGTACCTTAATTCTCTCCCCTCAAGTACTAGGCTGTGAATTCTTCTGAGACAGAATGTGGGGATGCTTATAGACACATGTGAGGTAATGTCCAGTGAACTTTTAAGGAAGGGGAAAAATGGTTGAAATATATCTCATAAGTAACATTTTAGGTTCCTCTGAACTTTAATCAATAGAACTAGTATTTTTCTGCTCTCTCATTTTATTTCCCTTTTTCATTTTACAAAGGCAGATAGAACACCCCTTCTACCAAGGTGGCATTCAGCACCCCATTGATGGTCCCAGTCTTTGACCCTTGGGGATGCCCCCAAGTGTCTCCATTGTTGGGGGATACCTATGGGGATCAATTCCAGTGATGTCTGTTCTAGATTAGAGTATACAAAATCCAGCTTAGCTTCCTGCACTAATTTAGTTGATCTTATATTCTTCTTGGGTTGGAGAGCTGTGTACAACAATCTGAATCCTGAAGGCTGTGGGGAGTTGGCTTTCCTTCCTACTCTTGCCATTTTGCCCTTTATTAGACCACTCCCTGGTAGAGTGAGACTGGGCTTTGTCATCAGTTGGCACTTTGAGCCTGAGATTGATTCTCTGTGCAACTAGTAAATACACCAGTGGAAGAGTTAGTTCTCTTTCCCTGTGGATGACCCATGAATATCAAATAAAACAAATGGACCAACAGCAAGCACTGGTGAGGTAAACGTTAGATTAAAATGTAGTGGCATGCGGACTTCCCTGGTGGCATAGTGGTTAAGAATTCACCTGCCAATGCAGGGGACGTGGGTTCAAGCCCTGGTCCAGGAAGATCCCACATGCCGCGGAACAGCTAAGCCCATGCACCACAACTACTGAGCCTGTGCCCTAGAGCCTGAAAGCCACAACTGCTGAAGCCCACGCACCTAGAGCCCGTGCTCTACAACAAGAGAAGCCACTGCAACGAGAAGCCTGCACACTGCAGTGAAGAGTAGCCCTCACTCAGCGCAACTAGAGGAAAGCCTGTGCATAGCAACGAAGACCCAATGCAGCCAAAAGTGAATTAATTAATTAATTAAAAAATAGAATTAAATGTGGTGGCATGAAGATAATAATGTCACTAACTGAACAACACAACTGACTATATAATTGTGAATTTTATAGATATGGTTTTAAAATGTAGTGTGTTATAATGACGCGTCTATGAGTGATTCACCTTTTAAAATACAATCTGAAGACTAGTTTCTAAAGTTTCTATATCTATTTTTATGCGAAATACGAAAACACTTTTCAGGGATCAGTACTTTCAGGATGTCCAGACATGACAAAAGAACATGTTCTGTCTTTTTGATGTTAGGCAATATTTTTATGATTCATGCATCAGTCGTTCATTTTTTTAAAAAGTCTTGATTTTGGCTGGGTGTGATCTTTAAGGATTTCTCACTCCCACCTAAGTTATATTGCTGTGACATAGGGCATTGATTAAGATATTTTTCCCTTTACGAAAGTAATTGAACAAATTTCCTGGCATTAATAATGCCTTATTGCATACAGGCCCACAGTACTCTCTGAGAAATAATGCTTTGTAAGTCTTGGTTTTCACATCTGGCTTAATTTTCCAGCTCTTGTCTCTGCCTGAGTATAATCTGCTCCCTAACCTCTTTAACACTAGGACTCAAAGTGATGACTTCAAGTTTACAGTTGCTAAATAGATTGTTAATGACCAAAGAACCTATCAATCTTGCTGACCAGAATTATATTTAACAAAGAAGGCGGCTAATTACTGGACAGTTTTATTGATGGTTATTTTAATTGCACTGACAGCCCTTCTTGGCATGGAGAGCCATTAGGCAGGAGAGGCAAGAGACAAGCCATCATGGCAAAGTGGTGCTGAGCTGGTAATGGGACTCCAGAGGGCAATTTGTCAGTTTGCTTAGGAGGTTGGAAACTTACTCTGTTGTGCTCAAACCCACTGCCTGTTTGGCTGTCTCCCTCCTGATGATGTAAAAATCTGTTCCACTCTCTCACTGTTCTTCAACTTGCAAATTATAGGGTCATTATTTAGAACTGCCTGCAGGTAATTCAGGAGTCCCAGAAGATACAGACCTGGCTAACTCAATTTACGGATGGGACTATGATTTCACATCAGATCATTGTCAAATGACACATTTAGCTTCTAAGTTTACTTTTATCTTTTTCTCTTTAGTTCGGAAACAGTGGAGTTTTCATATGTCTGCTTATCAGCATTTCTCTAAATTCAGTAGTCCTCTAAAAGAAATATGTTCTATTCAGGAAAATCATAGTGAATGTGATTCCTTGCTTCCCAGATAATTCACTGCAAGAAGTCTTCTAATGGGTCATTCTTCATGGATGTGTAAAATGATTTTAATTATAAGACATCCATGAATATCCAATTTTTAAGGGCCCTTTTGTTTTATAAGGCAAGGGCGCAAATGCCTATCCCTGTGCTGGTGGCTATCAGAGAGGTGACTCGGATGGAAAGCTTGTTGCTGGGAGACACAGAGAGGCCTGGTTGATCAAGGTGAGGAAAACACAGAGGCTCACTCCCTACCTGCTGTCTAGCAAGATGAAGAATGTGGGCACCGTGGTTCCCTGGTCTGAAGGAATTAGCTAACATTTGTTCACCCCATCATGGGATTCTTAAGCTCTAGATCCTGTAAGACCTTTGGCTCCTCTGTGATGTCAGAGTGGCGGTGACCATCTTAGAAAGACCATCCACTTCACATCTGCAGCTTCAGTACTTCTCACCATGCCGCTTACTCATCTGTCCTCTGCTATCTGGAAAAATCCTTCTGTTGGAGTCTAGTTCACTAGACAGTCACTATCTTTACCAACTTTCCTTTGCCCCTAATGCAGAATGTACCTCCTCTTCTTCTGTATCATACATCTTATGGCTTACGGTGAGTTGTATGTGACTCTGTCACCATGGACTTCCTGAGGGCGGAGGTCACGCCATATTGATATTCATCTCCCTGGTTCCTGACATTTTCACTACCACAGATTTGGCCCTTGACCTCTACTGGACAGCTGGAAGGTTGGGTTAATAGTCTTTAGCTCATAGATGTTGAGGTTTCTAGAAAGTGTATAAGTCCTTGGAGGGGCTAGAGGCACATGTCCCACCAATTTGGGAACTTACCCTTGAGGAGTGCATTGCCTTTATTCTGACCTTATGTTGGAGAAATGCTGAGTGTGTGTTTGTGTAATTATATCAAAATTGATGGCAGCCACCTAATGCAAGGTGCAGGTGCGAGTTAACTTAGACCGTCACTTCCCAAAGTGATATTTTCTGCAATGAAACAGAGGGGGAAAAATGAAGAAAGTTCTATGGTAAATAACCTTGGAAAATGCTCAGCTAAATGAAATTAAATACGATTCTGAATTGAAGAAATTCTCAGACCGTAACATTCTTCATGAAACTTCAAGAAGAGATAAAATAAGCAGCATTTCCCAAAGTACTTTGAACCATGATGTTTCTTTTACTTTTTCTCTTTCTCTTTCTTTTCTTTTTTTTCCTTCCTCCCTCCCGCCCTTCCTTCCTTCGCAGTTCTGTGGTCATAGTGTTTCAAAGATCATACTTGGGAAATGCTGATTTAGACTGCTAGGATTCATTAACTGCTTTGGCTGATTTCACAGTAGTAAGGAGAATGATTGAATTGGTTCTCATTTTGTATATAAATTAAAGTAACCATTTTGCCTTGGGAAACTAACAAATGAACTTTGGAACAGGAAATGAAGTGAGGCAGCACAGTTGTTCAGGAACCCTCAGTCTAGCCTCCCCTTGAATCCCTCCAGTGAAGTAGGAAGCTCATGGGCAGCCCTTTCTAATCCAATGGTTGGCTTTCTATACAATCTGAAAGAGTCGCAGGGTGATTCCCAGGACTCTACTTATGACATTCCTAGCATGAGGAATACGAAAAGTGGAGAACCAGCTATGGAAACCACTAAAAACTCAGCTATAATTCCCACTGTGGTCCCCACAAGGAAATCATCTGCTCAGACCAAATGAAGCCTCCAGAAGCTGTATAGCCTTAACCGTCTCAAAGAAGTTAATTTTGGGGGGCTTCCCTGGTGGTGCAGTGGCTAAGAATCCGCCTGCCAATGCAGGGGACACGGGTTCGAGCCCTGGTCTGGGAAGATCCCACATGCTGCGGAGCAACTAGGCCCGTGAGCCACAATTGCTGAGCCTGTGCGTCTGGAGCCTGTGCTCCGCAACAAGAGAGGCCGCGATAGTGAGAGGCCCGCACACCGCGATGAAGAGTGGCCCCTGCTTGCCGCAACTAGAGAAAGCCCTTGCACAGAAACGAAGACCCAACACAGCCATAAAAATAAATAAATAAATAAATTTAAACACCCTCCTCTCACCCCTGCTGACCCATCTCCTGTCCCTATAATTGAAAAAAAAAAAAAAGTTAATTTTGTACTTGGAAATAGTGAAATTATTGTTGGATCAGGGTGAGCTCTCTGGTATTTAATATCGTCTCCATCTCTGTGCCTTGTGACAGTGCTGTCGATTAGCTGTAATGTGGTATTTTGAGCACCATTTAGATATTAATTATTTTTTAATAACCTCTTCATTGAAAGCCTAAAACTTTGCCTAAGATTCTAATGAAAGTTTTCACATGAAAGAGGGGGATAATATTAAACAGGCACTAATAAACGCTCTGAAGAAAATTCAGTACAATATCTCTGACAAAAGAAAGGAAGGCAAAAAAGAACAACACACATTCCCAGCCAATGTGCATTCTCTCATTAGGATTTTACATTCATTACTGCACCGTTGCTGCAAATTATTCTTAGCTATATATGCGCTTATGAACCCATGAAGAATTAGTGTCTTCTTAACGAGCACCAAAGAATATATGCATTAAAAATCCTTTAACCCTTATGTAAAACCCTCAGAAACCATTTATTAGCAATTACATCTTGGGATTAGGAAGCATTCAAAGCACATTTCAGTGTCTTCTCTTACCTGACCTTTTATTGCTTTGAGGGAAAGCAGGGCCAACGCTGCAGTTTTTTATGTAGGAGAATGGGGATTTTCTAGAGAATGTAAATAGCTTGGCCATGATTGCCCAGTGTGTCAGGGACCATGGTAAGGGCTTCACTCCCATGGTGTAATTTGAGGCTGTGGAGAGGCTTCCTTGAGTCAGAACAGTTCTCCTCTGGGCCTGTGGCACATGTACCAGAATTATCACCACTAGACATTCATGAATTGTCTTTTTAGGCATCTAGTTAAGAAGGCAGATCCTTGGGAAGGGGACTGTATTATCATCAGAACCTTTGAAACAGCTGGGGTTGGATGGATATATAAGGCATGTGCAGTGGGAAGCCTGCACTGGCTGTTGATTCCTGGCATCTGGTCCCATTCTGACTGGCCAGCGCTCATGCACTGCTGAACATTTTTGAATATCATCCCAAACAGTAGGGACAAATGAAGACAAGGGTATTCATGGGAGTAGGATGAGAAACACAAACTCTGAGTCCTCTAAAGGCTCATACTCAGCAGGCCAAATCACTGATCGTACAGACTATAGGACTCAGTTCCATCCCAGTGATATTCACCCAGATTTCTTGAGGAAAATAAATAAATCTGGACACTATTTTTTTTTCTATTGTGGAGCTGATGTTTTTTTTAAAAAAAGAGTCTTGATCTTTTCCCCCAGATTTTTCACTGCACAGTGAGTGGAGTATATACCATTAAATAATATATATCCCTTATTATAATGTTGAAAGTGAAATGAATACGATAATGGTTATTGTATAGTTCACTTGCCTCATTTCTTTGCCTTCTATCTGGCCCTTTTAACTGTTGTGTGATTCCTAGAGGGAATTTTCTAAGCTTCAGTTTCACAGGCAGTATAGACGTATTTTTCTCCTTAATAAAAAAAAATAATAACATTCTTTTTAAAAAGGTGGCTCTCCGTATGTGCTGTGTATGGTCATTTGAAAATTATAAATTAATTGGTTAGCCTGGAATACACAGTCACTTGGCTAAGGTAGATATCTGAGTGTAGTGGATTTCCAAATCTGCGTTTCTGGGTCTAAATTTATTGAGAAGCAAATTGTTAAAGAAAACAGACTCCTTTCTTCCTTCTTACTGATTGCCCTAATGGCAGCAGAATCCTTGAAATCCTTAGGGAACAAACTGGGGACAAAAGTTCGAAAGCATACCTGGCTTATTTTCTAAGCTTTGAGCAGACCCAAAGAAAGACTGAACTTAATAAAAAAAAAAAAGATTTTATTGATGAAGATATCTCTCCTTCAGGCTAAACTTTGGCCCCTGCATGCTGATAAAACCATCTCATTTCTCAGAAGTAGCCGTCTGCGTATAATCCGGGAGAGCCCATGGACAGGAATCTTGGGGAGAGGGACTCGAAGACAGTCAATCAGAAGTTGGCAAGGTCCCGTAGCGTCCCTTGCTGAGCTAGGAGGCACCTGCCTCTGTCTGGGCTGGCTGACTGTTAACTCTTGGGCAGTCACCTGACTGTGTTTGGATTCTTGGGAGCGTACTGGTTCTGTGGCTGGATCTGGCTGCCTTCTCTGCCTCGTGCTGGCTGAGCCCTCAGCGATGGCTCTCTGCTATTTGACTTCCATGTTATCTGCACATGGGGCACTTTTAGTGCCCAGATATGAAGATGAGCAATCTGGAGCTTCAAGATTTTATGAGCGCTAATTAGTACCCTGTTTGTGCCCTTTTAATCTGTTATTATAATAGGATGGCATGACATTCAGTCTTCTTTTTTTTGGCTTCCTGGCTGCCGCAGCCAGAGGGGGCTGTATTTTGTACTTTCTCATTGTGCCTATGTGCTTGAAGACTATTAATAAAGATGAGTTTAAAAGGGCAGGCTGTGTTCTGAAACTTTCTAGTCCTCACTTTAACCCTGGAATTCAGCTCTTCTTCTCACAGCCATGAAAGAAAGCCCTTGTCCCAAAGATGACACTCAGACTCCGGTGCGTGTAGTCAGGCTGTGGGAAAGGTCCCTTGGCTACTGTTCTTTCTCTCATTCTTTGTTTTGCTTGGAGATCAGCAGGGAGGGGCGTCTCCAAGGCCATGTGGAAAGTGAATAGTCTGGAATATAAAATTGGGTATCTTCAGCTACGTACCAGAGCGTTCTTGGACAGTTTCTCTTCTTTCCTTTGTTTTCTCTCTTTTTTTTCCGTTCCTGTGCTGTCCCGCTCCTCCTTTTCCTGACTCAGTCTCCCTTAACCAGCCAGCCAGCCAGAAGTTTGTCAGTGATCTGCTTCTCTGTGCTCCCCTGAGATGTGAATTCCATAAGGTCAGGGGCCCCATCTTTCACTTCTCTGGAAACCCTGCAGCAAGGTTTCTTGCAAGTATTGATAGTTGACGCTCCGTAAATGTACATTTACTTGGTGGATGAGGCTTACTTTCCTGATCTGTAAACCAACGATCCAAATGCCACCTCTACAAGGCTGTGGGGAGAATTGTTTAAGGATATAATGTTTGCAAAGAGCCTGGTAAATAGTTGGTCCTTAATTCATGTGCATGAGGTTCCTTCTTTCCTCTGAGCCCTGTGAGCTGAGATGTTCAGGTGAAAGTGGCTCTAGGCTTATGAGAATGAATGAGTAGAAGCTAAAGGGAGGTGAGAATGGGGGGGGGGAGGTGCCTTTTTTTGTTTTTTTGCTAAATGACCACTTTGGGGAAGAGAGGATTTCCACACTATCATATATAACGGAAGTGTGGAGTGCTTTGCTTCAGTTGCTGTCTTCCTGTAGTAGGAAATGTTACATGTAACCATAGAGCTATAGGATGCTGGCATTCAGAGGTAGAAGAAGCTGCCTTAGAACCTCCATATTAGAGTTTGCCCAGTAGAAAGTTCCCCCTCAAATGTATCTTTTTGCTTTCATCCCACAACCCTCCTGTCCTTGCCAGTAAGAACGCCTGACACTGCCTTCTCTTAGGGTCCAAGTTCTGAAAATTTCAAGGAAAACTAGCCAACGTCCTCTTGGCTGAGACCTGCCTCTGCTGGTTTTACCCATCCTGAATGTGTGTGAGTTCTTAAAAGCCACCACAGGGGACCTGGCACATGCTCGTAATTCCCAGTAGAAAGCTGGTTCCTTTTGGAAAATGAAAGCAGAGCTCAGGTCCTTCTTACATGCCTTAAGGCTTCCATGGAGGAAAGTCAAAGAAAACCTCTCCTGTTGGTAACACAGGCATATGTTTTTATACTTCAGGGACTGGAAAAAAGCAGCATTCAAATAGCAAAGCTTTGCAAGGAAGATGCACTTAGGATGTGAAACTGGATCGTGGAAAGTGCACTAAAGCAAATCCAATAGGCTGCAGCTGTTGGTGTTCTCCTTCTGTTACAGATGCTGGAAAGAGCTTGGAGTGGAGCAAATCAAATCAGAGAGGCCAATAGTTTAAAAGGAAAAAAAATACAGCACCTTGTTCTTTTCTAGAAGCACTTTGGGTCTCTGTTCCTGAGGGCATTTTTCTTCATGACATCGCCACATCCTTCAGCCCCTGTTGGGTAGAGGAGACGTGTGGCAGGCTTCCTGTGCCAGTGGGCGCCTTCTGTTTCTTAGGCGATGTTTATGTAGTTGAAGCTGAGCCTCGGCCACGATGAAGCTCTGGCTTTCAGCAGCTGAGCCCAAAGCTCGTCCTGTTTCTTCTTCTCAACTTTGACAGTAAATGCACTTGTGGTCCTTCTAAATGACTCTAATTGGTATGTTTTCTTAGGGAACATGAGGATGATAAGAGAAAGAAGGGTTTAAAAAAAATCTTTACTTGGAAACATTAAAAAAATTAGCAAGTCTATTTTAGCATCCCATTTTTGTTGCTTTATTTTTGTTTTTGGTGAATTTTTTTTTTTTTTTACTGTTTTCTGAATATAAAACCATAGACAATAGTTGACTTAGGATTTCTCCTCTCCTTGAAATTAAATGAATTACAGTTCTAAACTATTTTGAATGCAGTCAAATGCTGAACAGAATCTTTTAATAATATTTCAACACATACAAAGTACATATTGTCCCGAAGATTTCACCTTCATGGCCTTTCAGTTCAGTATTTCCCATCATGTCCAGTAGCTGCTTCTCCACAGTCTGCTGGAGCTGCAAGGTGTTGACCTCTCCCGTTCTTCCCTGCCCACTAATGGTGAATTTACCTACCATCCCCCAACCAGACACCCCTGTCAACCCCCAAAATAAGAGAAAGAGATTTTAGGTCTGTCACCATCTGTTTGGGGAAGTAGCTGGTATAGTTGATATTATGGCCATATTAGCATATTAGGTAACTTTAGAGATGTAAAAGGACTTCACTGAATTTTAATAATGACCCAATAAACCTGCTAGCCTGTAGTTTCTAACCTTAATAAAGTCCCTAGGAAAGTTGAATGATCATCTTTTGCTAAGTATATTTATTGTATTTGTATCCAGTGACATGCTGGTAAATGTTTAACAGCCATCTCTTCAGGGAAAGTAAATATGTATGTGAATGTCTATATCCAAATCTCCATCTGTACGTATAAGTTTATCACAGATTTTACTGATATAAAATATGTGCAGCACACAATTTGATTCTCCCAGGCTGCTTTTGTTGATGTTGGCTGAACTCTTGTATTTGTAGTCAACCTCTGGTTGCAATTCAGCCATGTTTTGAGACATTCAGATGAGGATTGATGCTGGGTTACTATCCAATTCAGCAAAGTTGCTAATGTCATTGACAAACAAGTGTGCTTTGGACATGAATATTAGGTGATATTTAGTTTACATTAACACCTAAGACAAAAGTCGAACAATGAAGATAGATGCTGCAACCTTACTCATACATTAATAACAGGAGTGACTTTTTGCTGAATGAGATAGATTTAGGATACTGGAAGAGTATTTTCTCAGTTTGTGCTATTCACAATGTCACAGCCAGAGACACAACATGCTTTTAGTTTAATCTGCACTATTAACATTTTATCTATCACTTCCTCAAGGCTAGATAACCAAGAGAGCAATAAATCAGTAAGTTTTGCTACTTCCATCCAATCACTATGGCTGATTTCAAACTACAAATTTGACATTACTGCACAAAGTTGAAAAGAGACATGGAGTAGCACACTATCTTATAGTATTTCCATGTACAGATACAATAGACATAAATAACCTAAGAGCATAGATAATGGTAAAATGTAGTGAAATAATTAAGAAGTGAGAAATTTCAATTATTATCTTTGTTTTATTACTTATTTAGTTGTAAGTTACAAAATTTGATTTTTAATGGTTTTTTAAACAACCAGCTAGCAAAATTTCTGAAAATTCTACAAACAGCTCTTATAAGTCGGTACAAACCAGCTCCAGCACATCACTGTATCCTACTTAAGTGAATCACGAAATAAGCAAGAGACTCAGGAAGTTTGGGAAGAATGGAGGTTTGCTGACCTAGTGAAAATGCTCCCAAGAAAATAATTTCCACTGAAAACTTTATCATTGTCCTCTTCTTAGAAGCACATTCATGGCCAAAGTCAATTTAGTTTTGCCTTTCATGGTCTTGGGAAACTTTAGATCAGCTTTAGACTTGTGTTTTCAATGTTGAGGATGATGCCTGTTTCTTTAGTGACGTCGCACAACCGGGACTAATATAGGAAAGGAGGACCAAAGAGCCAAGGTGTCAGGCATTTCTATGAAGCCACTGTTTGTGACAGCATCTGCCTCCCTCTTCACAGTGCGTTTCAGTTTTCTAGACATTCTTCCCCATAATCTGAAGTTGTTCGAAGCTCCTAACCTCTCTGCACTTCCACTCTCTCTCCTTCACAGTATTCTGCAGAAACAGTTTGCTTTGTGGGAAGGTGAAAATTATCTCTCTCCTTGATTGACATAACATCACCAAGGGGAGACTAGACCCCATTGCCAAGTCTGGAGTTCTCCACTAGGTACCAGCTGAGAGATTTCTAAAAACTCAATTACTGGCTGCTCTGCTTGTTAGTAAAAATAATGTGCTATAATAATCCCTCTTCCTAATAATTTGCTTTCTGCCCTTGAATAGTAATACTTCTTTTTCTTTATCTACCCAACTGAAGATATAAGTGAAGACTTTTCAACAGACGATTCCCCAAAAATACTTCATGAAGTATGTTAACTGTATAATTCCAAACACATTAAAGTTTACGTGTTTTAAATGTTTTGTCTTCCATACCTGAATGTTCTTTATTGAATGAAGGCATTTTAAAGGACTCCTACTTTGATCATGTCTGTGCTTGAAAGTGTTCAATGTTTAATTTGAACATTAGGCAGGATAAATACCTCACATTTGAGACTGGTTGAAAATTTAAAAATATCTATTATTTTAGTTAAAATGAAAGTAGGAAATGAAAGTTCTTAATGCCAATAATTTCAAAGCACCTAATGTTAAATTCTTTCCTGTATCCCATATTGCTATAGTTTAGTAACTGAAAGTTTGCCTCATCTAATTTGTTGGGGGGAAAAAACGGATACATTATTATCTATTCAGAAATTATACAGCAACAGGTTTGTCTTATTTCAGTTTGCATTTAATTAATAAAAATTGCATTATTATATGTTAAAGCAAATATCCTTAGCTTTAGAATGTAACCAAGCAAATATCTTTTAAACTCTAACACACCGTCCTTATGTTTTAGCTGAATTTTTTTAAACTTAATTTTATTTTACTTGTTTTTTTTTTTTTTTTTTTTTTTTTTTTTTACTTGTTTTTATTTGAAGAAGAAATGGCTATCTGGAAAGGAAGAAAGGGTGATATGCAATATTTAAAGAACTGGATTTTCACCCTGGAGTGAGTGGTACATAGTTTGACTTTGGGAGGTTCATCAACCTCTGGAAGTTACACACGAACATGTATATGTAGGTGCATTTGCCTCAAGGGGTCCATCGTTTTAATCAGAATCTGGCAGCAGGCTTAGGTGATTGAAAGCTTAAGAACTATGCCATATAGGGATAGTGGGACCCACATTCTTCCCATGCCCCCCACCTCTCTGAAATGATTTTTTTAAATTAATTTATTTATTTATATTTATTTTTGACTGTGTTGGGTCTTCGTTTCTGTGCGAGGGCTTTCTCTAGTTGTGGCAAGCGGGGGCCACTCTTCGTCGCGGTGCGCGGGCCTCTCATTATCGCGGCCTCTCTTGTTGCGGAGCACAGGCTCCAGACGCGCAGGCTCAGTAGTCGTGGCACACGGGCTTAGTCGCTCCGCGGCATGTGGGATCTTCCCAGACCAGGGCTCGAACCCGTGTCCCCTGCATTGGCAGGCAGATTCTTAACCACTGCGCCACCAGGAAAGCCCTGAAATGATTTTTATTAATGAGCTATTATCTACATCTCATTCATTTATGTCTCTTAAAAAAATATTTCTTGCCCCAAGTTCAAATCAGTGAAAGGATAAATAACCAAATATGTGAAAAAAAAAATTCCCCAAATTGGGCCAATGTAGCAGAAATAATAGGTATGGTCAACAGCTTGCAGTGGGTTGGAACCTGGTTTCTTTAGAAGCAGGTATCTCTGTAGCCAGGTGTCTTACTATCATTTCATCCCTGCTACTTGGCCCATCAGAAGCATCCAGTTGCATGATTATGGAGTGGATGGAGAGATAAACTGTTGAGTAGTGGGAGCCAAAGGTAGAGTGTCCCTGCCTGTGACAAACGTTTGTGCATCAAACGTGTGTTGCTTTTAGAGAACAGACTCATGAATCCATTTTTTTTCTTTCACCTTTAAGTGCTGTTGAGATGTACACATGAACAATGGCATTGCTATTCCAGGTGCTCTCAAATTGGAAGTGATTGATTGCATTTATTGGCACTCCTTAAAGGGATTTAAAAACCGGTACCCATTTTCTCCATTTGGTCTCAGAATATAGAAATAGAAAGAACACAACATTGTATTGGCTAGTGGTAAAAATAAAGACCAGTAATGAAGAAGGCGGCTCATTGATCTAATCATGAATTAATTCACTTACATATGTCAGAATTACCTCTGTTCTTGCAGTTATAAGAACAACAGCTAATGATCTTTGGTATCTTCCTATGTGCCTGTTACGATCTGAAGATCTTTACATGGGTGATCTCATTTAGTCTTTACAACACTATCATTAGTAGGCATCACTCTTCTCCCCATCTTACAAGGAACCTGAGCCAAGCAGAAATTGAGGACGTGCACAGGGTTACACATCTACTAAGCTGTGGCACCAAGATTCAAAATCAGGCGGTCTCATCTCCCAGAGCTCAAGGTACGGGCTGTGTCTAATCCCTCTGTATGGCAGCCAACGTGCTAGAAGCTTAGAAATGTCAGTAGTCCAGACAGACATGGTTCCTGCTGCCATGGAAGGAGAGGCTGTGAGAGAAACCAAAAGGGCTGGGAGTCGAGATTGCTTTGAAACAGATGGACACGGAAGAACCCTCGGAGGGGATTTAAACTGAAGGAAGGGGAGGAGCCAGGGAAGAGACAGATCCCTACAGAGAGAAGAGCAAACGCAAAGGCCCTGGGAGGGAAGGAACTTGGAGTATTTCTAGAAACAACAGAAGCCAGAGTGGCCAAAGTGTAATGAATAAAGGGGAAGGAGTTAGACTAAGTGTGTCCATGTGAGAGTGTCTCACTCTTAAAACCTAAAAGGATGTAGCTATGAGGCAGCTCTTTGGCAGTTTGAAGCTATATTTCTTTGTCTATGTGACCTGGTGTCATGATCTTCTTGTAGGACTTTACTTTCTTGTGTTTAATTTCCCATTTCCTCTTGTTTCCCTGTGGACGTCTCCTTCTCTTCTCTGTTGATGTCTTTGGTGGGGCACTTGGCCATAATGTTAGAGGGATGAAAATGATTTCATTAAACCATTATATTAAAGACTCAGAAATAATGTGGCCCAAAGAGTCTTAAAGAACATAAAAGTACTGGAGGAAGTTCCATGAAACCAAGAACTGAGCCAGAGTCATTATTAGTGTCATACGAGGAACCTTCCACGAGTTGGGTATTTATGAACCTAGCAATTGCTATGATTATCCCATTCCTTCCAGTGTCTAATATAATGATTGTATCTGGTCTTTGTTATTAACTTTATTTTCCATTTATTTGACCCTATAGAATATTAACTCATTTGTGTTTTGTTTGTTGTCGTGTGTTTTTTTCCAGGCAGTTCGATTTCGTCATAGCATGCATCACACAGCTAAGATTTCATATCTTTGCTTCATCTACCCCATTATGGCAATGCCAGTTGATTAGGGCTTTCTTTAGATCATTATCAATTGTTTTCTACCTTGCAGATAGTGCTGTTAGGATGAATCTATTATATCCCAGAGATCTTATATAGCTTGTTATTTCCAGGTGATTTATTGCTCTCACGGTAGAAATGTTGTTAGTGAACAGTAGGGAAGCAGTGGCTGTATTGAGGAATATCAATGTATCCTTATGTTCTGGCTTGCAGTGACAGTCAGAGATCCATCTCACTGACAGTTACCTTGTTAACATTTTGATCAGATGGCAAATTTGTCATTTTTCATGGTAACAAGTATAAGTTTGCACAGGAACCATAGATAGATGGGGAAGATAGTTTTTCTGTGTGATGTAATCAGTAATCTTTGGGAGAAGTGAAATAATTACTCTGAAAAGCTCATCCACTGGAAAATGTGTTTGTTGTAGAAAGCTCGAATTTTTCTTCATTTGAAGCAAACCTGCTCTCTCTCTCTCTCTTTTTCCCCTCTGCTGACAGTTTGATTAACACACCAAGCCTCTGTGAAATATTGAGACAGAACAAAAGGGTTTACAGTCAGAATGGTTTGGTTTAATCACAGCGTAAGATGTGAACAAGGTGGGCAAAAATAACTGCATGCAGGGTTCTCAGATATAGCGCATTGGCAGCCATGGGCATGGGGTTTGAGTTCTCCCTCCTTCTGCACTTGAAACTTGCTCCAAAACCCTCTCTCATTAGCATCGATATCACGTCACGTATGTTCCTCTCCAAACTCCCGGCAGAAACCATGCGGTCAGCCATCCTGATGCCTCACTTGTGTGTGATCACACAGTTGATGTTGCTTTGTATTGTTTTTCTCCTATGTTCTCCCAGGCTGTGCTCCTGAAGCTGTGAAATCTTTAAATTCGTAGCACTTTTGAAAGCTCTGCAGTCTGTCTGGTGCTTAGAGGGTGAACATGTTTGAGAAAGAATTTCACTTTTGGAGGCAGCATTTTTTACACTGCTTGAGAGTCAGAGACGGGCTTCTGACTTTCCTATGAAGATGACAGTTCTGGGTACAATGGACAGCTGTCAATTAGAGCTAGTAAGAATCTCTGACAAACAGGTTTTATTGAAACTTGGGTCAGAATAGCGTAAGTAGGCCTGGGAAGCCCCTTGAAGCAGGGAGATGGGGCTCTGGTTGTCAAATGAGTTTCTCCTCTGAACTGTCAGAACACACACACACACACACACACACACACACACACACACACGTGCCTGGAAGTCTAAAGGAGAGTTGGTTTTCAAATGTTTCTGTCAGGTAGCCATGGCCTATGGAAAAATTATATTATGTTTTTATAATTGCAGTGGAATGCAGCCACAGAGAGGAAAATATGCCAAGTGCAATCAATCATTATTTTCATTATAATATTTTTTAAAATGTAGAAAATGCTCATAGCTGCATTTATATAACATATGATCCAGGCGTTCCAATCATGGTACAACCATTAACCTAAAATATAGCTTCTTATTCCTTAATAGTTTTGCCTGTATGCACACATTCCAATGAAGAGTTGAAAGTAAGCCATTAAGGTGACAACCATGTTTTTGACCATCCAGTTTTATCTTTTCACACTTTGGCCAGGTCTGCCTGAGGGTGTTTACATTTTGGTCTCATCTGCACGGTTACCAAACTCACCGTGGGAGGGGGACTTCCATGCCACTTGCCTGAATGTACCAATTTGAATTTGTCATTCTGATGACTAGTATTCTTATCGAAAATATACAGAGAGATGTAGGAAATCAGATAGGAATCTCTCATTTTCTCGAAAGGAGATCCTGTGAGATTCCTTATAGCCAGTATTATCTGGATTCCTCTAAATTTTCTTTCAGCCTTTACCTTTCTCTTTACTGTCTTGTGATTGTAACGCAAGCCCCTATTCTGCATGTCTAAATGAGGTCAGCATCTTAGGTGAATTCCTCTCCTGTTTTATTTCTGAAATTCCCCAGGGCTTGTTTACGTGTCATACCAAGTCTATCTCTGAGGTCACTTGTCACTTCAGGCTACGGGTCACTGCTTGGGGCCTCCCTTGTCCTCACCTCTTGCTGTTTATAAGCTTGTCTTCATGTTCTTGAGGCTCTTCCAAGGCCACTTCATCCCCTCTGTACTCATCAGCCTCCTCTTAATTCTCCAAAGGCACAGACAACATTAGACTGTCATTTCCAACAAAACTTTTTTTTTGATGACTCAAGGAATACATGAAGGAATTACAATTCTGAATCAATTAGGCAAAATGTTTTTGGCTGCACGTTATAGAATTCCTGATTCAAAAAATTCAACCAGTAAGTTCAAAGGTAGGATATTCCATGGTTTTATCTCATTGGCACAAGCATCATCAACAGGAATATAATTTCTTCCCTTCTTTCTGCTCTGCATTCTCTCAGTGTCGGCTTCTTTCTCAAGGCTGTGACCTTCACGGTCACAGGACACCTGCCGTGGGGTAGCTGTCCCATCCAGACCCGGTAACAGCTGGAGAAGAGTGGTACCCATCTCCTCCTATGTGTCTCTTTCGATAGACGAGGAGCTCTTTCACAGGTGTCTCTTGCTGGCTGAGTATGTCACTAGGCAGAATCATATCATCTGCCTATTTCCGCGAATGGTTTAGACCAATTCAGCTGAGGGTGGGCTTAGCTTCCCAAGAAGAAGGTGGGCAGGTGGAAAAGGGTAGATTCTCTTAGCAAGGTAAATAGGGGGCATGGAGAGTGGGAAGACAGCCAGTAGTGTCTGCTACTAATGCAGGAAGGTAAACCTTAAAGCTGCATTTCAGATATTGCTGCTCTTAACCCTTAATGGGATGGGGGCTCCCTACTGGTCATCTCCTCCTTCACCTCTGGCTTGTTACCATGATTCAGGGCCCATTACCCCCAAAGATAGGAATGCACTCCACCTCTCTTCACTCTTGAAGTCTGTTTTTATGCTCCAGGGTGACTGACAGTAGAACATTTGTTTCCTTTGAGGGAAGCACCATCCCAATGGCCATAGTAGGGCAGGGGCTGCTGCTTCCCCACTCCCACTCTGTCCTGGTGGTGAAAGCATGCAATCAACTACTTATCTCAAATTCTCAGTTATTCAGTTTTAAGTAACATCTCTTATTAGGCATCAAAAAAATCCATGCTAGATGATTTCAAGCCTGTACAATGAACATTACCATTTAGGAAAAAATATAATCTCTTCCAGATCACAGTTCTTTGTTTAGATATCCAATGCATATATTTTGGGGTTTTTTTTTTATTACTTTTAGAGTTGCGGTGAAATACACCTACCATAAAGTGTATCATCTTAAGTATTTTAAGTGTACAGTACAGTGGCATTAAATACGTTCACATTGTCATGCAACCATCACCACCATCTGTCCACAAAACTCTTTTCATCTTCCCAAACTGAAACTCTTTACCCATGAAACTCTCATATCACCTCCCCCAGCCCCCTGGCAACTTTTTGACTCTTGAGTTGCACTACTCTTGATACCTCATATGAGTGGAATTATACAGCATACGTGTTTTTGAGACATTTTATTTAGCATAATATTCTCAGGTTTATCCATGTTGTATCACGTGTCAGAATTTGTTACCTCTTATGGCTGAATAATATTCCATTGCATGTATATAATCCATTTTGTTTATCCAATCATCTATTGATAGACACTGGGTTACTTTTACCCCTTGGCTTTTACAAATACTACTGCTATGCTCATGGGTGTACACATTATTTTGTGTTTTTTTGATAATAGTGATCCTAATGGGTATAAGGTGATAGCTCATCATGGTTTTGATTTGCAGTTCTCTTATGATTAGTGATGTTGAGCATCTTTTCATGTACAATTTATATTTTTAAATAAGGTTCTTAACATCAGAGTTTGAAGCATCTGTGTTCAGAATACTTGGCTGACTGAGGAATTCCCCAATTTTTCTCCCAAAGGGAGGCAGATGCCTTCTATTTACAGGACCAGAAGTGGTTTTCTAAAATGATCCCTTCCAGAGAAAGGATACATCTGCCCCAATGTCAAATCCAGATACCTTTCTAGAACAAAGACATTGTATAAGACTCCTCCTGCCTTCAAAACAAAATATTTTTTTTCCAGCCACACCAATTTTACAATCCAGACTTCACCTCCAGGAAGCAATTTCTTGAATGGTTAAAATAACAACTTGTCCTCATAACACCAAAGCCACAATTCACATAGCTCACACCCCACACAGATTAAAGAAATAGCTACAAAGAACACTAAATACTGTGGAGGAGATCCCAGGCCTAATGCATATAAATGTCAGTGAGGTGATCCTCAAAATGATCCCAGAGTATCTGCATCTTTCTTCTCGTCCTAATTCGGTAGCTTCTCCTTTCCCACGTGGCATACTATATCAGTGCTCACATTCGGTGCTTGCAATGTGGGTCTTTCGGAATGAGGGAGCCTTTTAGAATAGTGCTTGTTCTTAATGTTTCATGGAGAGCCAAAGACATCACTCAGTGGGTCCTTTATAACCTGAGGGAAGATTAAGCATATGAGGTAACTCTAATTTTATCTACCAGGGAATCCCCATTGGGTAGACCTACGTGTGTTTGAATGACCGTCCTCTTGTTTCTGTTTCTCTACACTGGAATAGAGAACTGCAATTTGAATTCTTGAACCAAAGTATTTTTCACAAAGCAGAGGAGTTGTTTCTGATGCAAAGGGCATATGTGCTTGGGAAAAACTCTGATATCTTACGAAATGATATGACCCCTGGCTGACATATGGATGCCACTCAAATCTATATGACTGTGACCCATGGATGCCTTATGATCCATATCATGGGCCACCTTTCCATAACAGAGTACTTCCAAAACTAGTCCCCTTTGTGTTGTCAAAGCATAGTTAAGTCTCTGGTAATTCAAGGTTAACCCAAAATAACTGTCTCTAAATCACATTTTTAGTTGTACAGAAAGTCACATTTTCCTTCCCCAAAAACTGAGAGTAAGCAAGACCATCTGGATGTTCCTAATATTGCAAAAATATAGTTATTTTAAAGGATTCTCCTTCACTGCCCCGGAGGGATTACAAATTGTGGGACATTTTCACTATTCCCTGAACAAAGAAAACAGATCCAGAAAGAGCCCAGCATGAGACAAGTGTCTTGATGACTCCAGTGAGAGTGACTTCCCCTTGCCTACCCAAATGATGATGAAAAGGTAAGCCAGAGCAATGTCCTCTCTGGGAGATGGAAACTCTTAAAAAGTCAACAGTGAGGAGTAGTTAAGGAGAAACAGTTGACACCTCTGGCAGTCACCTCAGAGGTCAAGGAGAATGTAGATTGCTTTCCCAGAGGCCTTGGTGACAGTGACAGAGGAAAGGAAATGTCCTAAATCATAGTCTGAATTATTGTTCCCTGGCAACAAGTCTGAGGTGCTTCAGACTTGGCTGGCAGCATGGGAACAAAGCACTGCTCTCCTCAGGACCTGAGACAGATAAGAAGGGGTAGACTAATGCCCCTCCTGTCTCCAGAGGATGTGACTGGTATGGGCCATGCTAGTAAGGGCTTTCCATGAAATGATCAGAGTCACAGAAAGAGAGAAGCGCTTGCTAACATAGGAGATGCTTCTAGAAACTCTTGGTTCTCTTTTTCATTTTGTTATCCTGGCTTGTTTGGTTTTGATTTTGAAAAATGGGACCTGTCTTATGGGGATTTAGAAAATGATTGAAGGTGCCAATTAGCAGCTGATAAACAGAGCAGAGTGCTAGAAAGAATGGAATAGCAGCCCATAGAAGGGCTTCCATCTCTAAACAGGGGAACCAGCAGGGCAGGAGTAAGTGCAGGGAGAAGAGGCCCTGTCTGGCCTATTCTCCCTGCATCCCCAGGGCCTTGCAGGGTGCCCGGCACAGGCATGGATGGAATAACTTTCTCCTGATTAACTGAAAAGCAAATACCTGAGCAAGCAATCTGATTCAAACTCCTGGCCTCCCTCCTCTCTTCCGCGAACCCACCCCACCCAGACCCCTTCAATCTGGGAGGAAATAAGCAGGAAGCAGTTTGCATCTTTAAGTCACTGGACCAGCAGCACCAGCATCACCTGGGAACGTGTTAGAAATGCAGATTGTCGGACCCGCCCCGACCTCCTGAAGTCTGAGACTGGGGCTCGGCAATCTCTGGGTTAACAAGCCCTCCAGGTGATTCTGATACACAGTAAAGCTTGAGAACCACTGTGCTAATCTAAATTACTGACCCTTTTTAAACTTTTTGAACTATTTAACCAGGTGTGTTGGCCTCTCTCATAGAGAATGAGCCCTTTGCATTAATGTGTGAAATGAAATTGTTTCTTGCCTAGAAGTTATGTCCGTGGATTTGAGTGCTTTCAACTTTTTGAGGCATTTCTATGGGATATACAACTTTTTGAGAAAAGCTGTAAACATTTATGTGACTCTGTGGTGAAAGGCAGGGATGGTTTACAATCTTCCCATTTTCCTGCAGAAAAGTTGTGGCACATTTACCTCCCAGACCCGCATATATGAAGGATGAAGAAAGCTTCAGGAGACAGAAGTAGGGAGATAATATAATGTCTTCAAAGCTGGGACAGTTTTCAAAGTGAAGGAGGGGGCTAGTAATAATTTCCCTGGGACAACAGGTGTAAACTGGGCCTCACCCTAGACCAGTGGTTCTCAACTGGGTGATTTTGTGTCTCCAACCCCCCACCCCCTACACTCCTATTTGCCACTCCCAGCTCCCCAGGGACTTTTGACATTGTGTGAAGGCATCTGTGGTTGCCACAGCTGGGCTGGGGAGGTATGCTGCCAGCCTCAGTGGGTGGGGGCTAGGGCTGCTGCTCAACATTTTACCATGAAGAGGACCGCCCCCCGCAAAAAAGCGCTACCCAGAGCCCTGCCTAGGGTTGAGCCAGCCTTGTAACTGTGTTATCGACTGTGTTACCGACGATGCAATTCTTTAACACCAAGGCATCCTTAGGTAGTTTAAATTGACTGGTCTTGCTGTGTTTTAATCTGTATTCCATCTCTCTCAAAGACTCGTCTTATCATCATCAATTCACCACCTTCCCAGTCTGCCCCACCCCACCCCCAGAGGGCAGAAATTCATACCTCATGCTAATTTCTGCAGAAGCAACTTTTCTTCATTTCGTTCTTTTTGTCCCCTGAAAATGATTCTACTTTGTTCTGTTTAACTCCCGCTTGTCCTAGGATTGTAGGGGATAACAATGGCTTTTTAAAACATACTTTGAACAAGGGTTTTGCTTACAGTCCTGATTCATGATGAGCATTTTGCTTGATGATGTCTACAGAACGGTAGTAGGCTTCCTTCCATGTAAATTCAACAGGATCATCTAATATGGACAGAGGAGGAAGTGATGGAATAAACCTGTTTCATCAGGAAGTATGTCTTTTTGTTTGCTAGGATCCTCACATTATAGTTTCAGTTTTCCTGAAGAAACAACTGTACAGTTAAAAATAATGCTTACTTAGTTTAAAAAACATTCTGTAGTTTTAAACAATGTTTTATAATTATGTTAAGGATGATTCCAATACCCATGGATTTGAAACATTCTTTCATCGTCTTCTATTTTACTTTTATTCTATGTTAACGCTGTCTAAGATGAAAAGGAGCTGAAATGTATTAATATTTATTGGGTTGAAGATAAGTTGAAAGCAAAAGTTGCAAGCCAGCTCTGGGTATCACCAGGGACTTGATCCTCGCAGGGCAGGAGAACCTGGGCTCTCTAGTAGATCTTTCTCCCCTACTCCCAGCCTTAACCCAAGTCTGATGTGGTTTGAGGTTGGCAGAGAGAAGTGCTCTCAGTGTAAACTAGTCCCTGCCTCTAGAGCCATGGCTCCTGGTATGAAGCAGAGGCTGAAGGAGAATGTTCTGAAGTTTTGTGGGAGCTTGAATCATATTTTATAAACACAGAGAAGGAGCACTCTTTCTCCTTCCCCCAAATGGGAAGACTTGCCAACACTACTGCAGATATGCCTGGCTGCTGAAAGCTAGTGAAAGTTCTGTTAACGGGAGTCCAGAAACCCACAGAATGTCCTAAATGCAAAAAAAGAAAATCTCTTTCCACTTCATTCTAACAAATTCTTTTTTTTTAAACATCTTTATTGGAGTATAATTGCTTTACAGTGGTATGTTAGATTCACTTTGTTATAAAGCATTCCAGTAAATTCTTATTTCCCGTTTAACAGGAGAGACATTGTGCTGAATATCACTGAGTCACAGGGAGGATTATGCTCCCTGGCAAAGCCTACGATCAGCTTGGGAAAAAGTTAGTCCAGGACCCCAGTGGTAAAATAAGGTTCAGTTAGATGAGTTGACAGATTCAAATCAAGTGCAAAGTGAGTTGAAAACCGTAAGGAATGACATGGCCTTTGTGGCTCAGAAAAGGCTTTTCATTGCTATGTTGTCCATCAGGAGTGGATTTTTAGATTACCTTGAAGGACAGAAAGAATTTTGGTGAGGTAAGGAAGCTGGCAGGGCTGGGGAGCAGGAAGCTGGGAAATTCCAAAAAAAAAGGTAGCAATGTAAAATAAAATATAATTAAAGGTACAGAAACCGTTATTTTGATGGTATGTCCAGAATGAGAAGGAACTCAATTTGCACTAGAGCAATGGTTCTCAGTGGGATGACTTTGCCCTCAAGGGACATTTGCAACGTCTGAAAACATTTTGATTGTCACTTCTGGGAGAGAGTGCTACTGGCATCTAGTAGGTAGAGCCTAGAGTTGCTGCTAAATATCCTGCAATGCGCAAGACAGCCGCCCACAATTATCTGGCCCCAAATGTCAGTAGTGCCAAGGTTGGAAACCTTTGGGCACAGGCTGGATAGGAGAGTTAGGTGACCAGCGTGAAACAGTCAGACTGGGGCTATGCCGTTGAATGCTAGGATGAGCTACTGATAGTAATTGGCCACTGAAGACTAGCGAGCAGGGAGGCGTTTTGTTAGAAGATGCTTTATTCCCTGCTTCATCTCCACTACCCAGCCTGATGTCAGGCCTATAGTAAAGGATCAGTGAATACGCTATCTATTTGTCTATCCATCAGTCCAACAAATGTTAGCTGAGTGCCCACCATGTGCCAGGCAAAGTGCTGACTGTTGAATGGGAGGGTGGGCTTAAACAGAAGTGAATTGGGTACCGGTTTAAAGGATGGATTGGAATGGGTAGTTAATGGAGATGAGGAAACAAGTGAGGGGTCTGAGAGAGGCAATGAGTGCTTAAACAAGGACATGTTCAGAGGATGGAAAGGAGAGAGGGGAGACTTCATCAAAAATGCATGTCTAAACCAGCTGTAGGATTCAACACTTGACTCATACCAGGGCATGAAGGTGTTCAGGAAAACTTCTAGATTTTGAGTCTAAGAAAGGGGCTGGTAATATGAAAATAAGATCTCCTTTGGTGGGAAAACTGACATGTTTAACTGTACCTGCTGAGTTCAATGTGCCTGCTAGGTAAGGTAGAGTCACCCAACAGGCAGCTGGGAATGTGGATCTGAAGCCTAGGAACCACAGGCCAGTGGAAGCCTCCTGCAGAATTCACTTCTACCTCTGAGCTAAGGCTCTGAAGGTTATCACATCATCCTCACAACAGCTAGAGGATATGGGATGATCTGCTGAGCCCAGAATTTGTTGTCTTCTTGAAAACATCTGGAATTCGGCAGGGTTTTTGTGGGGTTTTATTTATTTATTTATTTTTGCCATTTATCTATTCTAGATATGACTCTTGCTGTGTGACCTAGTGGAAAACTTTGCTTTCAGCCCTGCAATTCTTCTGTTAATAAAAGACATTCTTCTTTCCCAAAAGGACTATTCCTCTGGAATGTCAAAGTTACATTTAGGCAGTGAATTTTCACCTTCGCTTTTTCTCATTCTCAAGTACACATGGGTGCCTGGCATTTTTTAAAGTAATACTGGCTTTGACATTGAGTCACCAGGAGTAGAAGCCAATCCCCTCATCTGTTTCCCTACTCTCCTCATAAGCCTCCATGTGTTGCTTCTTCTTCTTTAAGGTAATTTGTTTCTTCCTCTCACTGTCTGAGCCCAGGTTACGTTTTACCTGCTAATTATGAGGTTGTGTTTGAGTATTATGGATCCCAAAATGAAGCCAAGGTTCCTAACCTTCTTCTTCATTGCCATTTTTTCCTCTCCTCTGCTGAGCCCTTGGGAGACCGCCATGGGGAAAGTATGTAAATGATGGCTTAAATGGCTCCTTCCTGCTAAGCACCGTTTCTGTAATTGACTAATATAACAGGAGGGCTTCATCTGAGATAACTCTAAACTTTGGAAACTGTGTACCACCTTTGCTTTCATCTAGTAACTTTAGATGAAAGGGTAAAAAAAAGAATGCACTTTAAGGACGGGTGGGACAATGAATAGTACATGAAAATGCAGGCGTTCAGCATTGAACTCAACTTGATGAAGGGTATTTTTTTTTTTCTTTAATGTGGTATGTAAGTTAGGAAATTTATCAACTACTGAATACATTGTGATTATAGTTATAGAATTTGGGCAGAAAAAAAAAAAACTAACCTGAGAGACCCTTATACATTGCTTATTCTTCTTGACTCATCTACTAGAAGGAATTGAACTACTTGAGCTTGTTAGTTTATGAGCAACCTTTTACTTCTAATTTTGGAATTGAAGTCCACTACAGAAGAGGACCCAGATTTTCCCTTTCATAACAAACTTATTTGAAATGACAGTGGACACCTGTTATTTCTGTGTGACAGGCATAACTTTCAACCCTTTCTGGTAATACTACCGCATTTTACTGGATAACCATTTTTCCCACATTTCGTATGGTTTTGGATGGTCTACTAGTCATAGTATCCCTCTTCCCAAGCCATAGGATGAGCATATGACCAGACATACATATTCCATCTCTTGGCCACAATGATTTGTCTAAGGAATGAGCATATGATTCAAACACAACCAATCAGATTCTTTTCCTGGAATTTTATATATGAACAGTAAGAACGAGAATTTTTCTTCTCTTTCTCCTTCAATCTGCACTCACCGTGCTGGTGTAATTTCAACCTAGAAGTGGCTAAAACCATCCACTTCCTCCTCCAGGCTCCCTCACCCCAAGAGGAGCAAGAAGTTAGCCCAAGCACCCATAGGACATCAGACAGAAGAGATAGAGAGTCTGAGGGGCATTATTTTGATTTACCAAACGCCATGGAGTTCAGGACTTGAGCTTGCACCTAATGTTGGTTGGTTTGGAGGCAAGTGTGACATATGTTTGGGGTTCTGAGTTGCTGTCAGAGAAATGGATGGCGAACCATGTGGTACTGGGGGGCATAAGCTAACTTGTGGTAAAGCAGTATTGATAGCAGTATGGCATAATTCAGGTCTTCATATGTGCTTTCTCTGTCAAGGGATACGTGAGCCAATTTTCTTTTCACAATCTATCGATAAGGAGCAATTCCTTGTATTAAACATTCTCTGTTATCATTTTGAAACACATACACCGACAGTCACATGAAGAAAATAATTTTTTTGTGCGGAAGTGACACGACACTAATCTTATTCCTTTGTGCTATACTGTGACTAGGAAATGGAAGAACATTAATCTCCCTGCTTTCGAACCCAGAAAGCGTGTTTGTAGAGAATGGTGTTTTGGTATACAGCAGTGTAGAGAGAAAAGGGGTTGCCTTTTGGATGTATTGATTCTTTGAGAAGATTATTGTTTTAAATATTGGAATTAGCTTTTCTGGTAGGGCCATGTTCTTTACAGTGGTAAAACACAATGAAAAGAGACAAAAGTTATTTTCAAAATATTTCCATAGCAGTTCATTCACTGAGACTAAAATAGCATTAACTAAGAGTAAAAAATGTTGGGTTTTAGTCTCAGGACTATTACCAGCCTTTTGTAGGACCTTGGTCCTTACTTATTCCTTGGACTCAGTTTTGTCACTATAACAGGTTACTGAAGTAGACACACTTTGCATTTCGACCACGAATAGATTTATCTTATGACTTGGGATGATGTGGACGCACCCTAGGGTGGAGGTCTGAGGAGAATTTTGTTCATGGATTTAGAGTGAAACTCTCAAAGGTTTAGGAAGTGTGTAATGCATGATATTTGGTCCTGAATTTTGGACTAATTTTGAATTACACAGTAGTTTTTCTTTAGCTGAAGCACACAAAAAAAGGTGAATTTAATAGATTTTCCTCTAGTTCTAGATAAAAGGATTAAAGCAATCACAAACAAGAAACAGGAGGGGTGTAAGATAAGGTAATCAACAAACAAACAAAAAAAAACAACTGGCAGGAAAGCAAGTGAAGTCGCCATTTCAGTGGTAGATAGAGGATCAGAATGAGAATATCCTTCTTCCTGTTTCTCAGTGTATGGACAATGAGAAATCTTAAAAGGGGAGGCAGTTTCTGTCTTGAGATTTCATTTATAACTTAATTATGTGTTTTACAATAAATTCCTTTTGCGGTAATGTTAATTGAGAATGAATGTGGTTATTACTTATGTTTTGATCTTGTATTACTTCAGTAACTTCTTATATATCACTTTTAGATGCAAATAGAAAGTGCATCCAAATTTTAACATGGGAAGGGCAAACTCCATAGCAAACAAAGAGAAGGTGGGTAATCTTCATAAACTGCCATTTATGACTCATTCTCTTATTAGGTTGAGAATGGTTCTGGTGATTATTAAGATAATTAGAGCCATCAGATTTTGCCATACATGGCTCTGACAGTATAATTTGTACAGTCTTTTAACTAATTAGATGCTATTTATATGGGATGGTTGTAAACGGGGGAAAAAAATGGAGTCCCCACATAAATGAAGTTCACAAACCCCTCATTTGTCATAGGAGGCAAAAAATAGAGTATTTTGTTTGTGGCCACGTTCAAGTGAAGGAAGAAAAGAGGTAATCTAAATACAAAAAGAGTTCAAGCCGTGGTGCTATGAAACCTTCTGAAGTTCTTGGCCAGATCGGGAAGGAAGAGTGAAATAGGTGAAAAGAGACAAAGGCAAAACATTCTGGTCTCAGCTCAGAGACACTGTGTTGATCGTTAGCAAATCATTTACCAAGGAGTTATCTGTAGAAATGGCGATTTTTCTATTCTTTCTGAGCATTATCCGCCACCTCTTCCGTTCCCACACACCACCTACACCCTCTCCTTCTGAAATTGTGGTCAGTTATTTCAAATGGTCATCACGTCCTCTCAGATTTACTTTTAAACATGGAATGTTTACCGTCTTCCTCTGGCAACCAAGAGTCTCCCTGCTTCCAAGAGTCTATTCTGCATGTGGTAGAAGTCTAAAACTTAGATGTTGCCATGCCCGTTTCTTTCAACCTTCCATTGCTTTCTGTTCACCTTGCAGTGACACCTGAAGTCCTTGTTTGAGTATGCAGGGCCCTACATGATCTGTCCTCCTCACCTTTTCACACCTCCCTTTATTCACTGAACTACCGTCACATGACCCTCTTCCTGTTCCCGGAGACACTGAGCCTTTTCCTCCCTGGGGGTCTTTGTACTGGCTGTTTCCTCTGCCTGGAGTGTTTCTCTCCTGGATCTCACATGGCAGATGATTTCTACTTATTCATGTGTCCACTCAAATTCTACCCCTTCAGCCAGGCTTTCTCTGCCACCATATATGAAAGTGGCCCTTATCCCAGGTTCTCCCTGTCCCATCATCACGCTTTCTTGTCACTGTACCATCTATCACTATCTGAACTTTTCTCATTTATTTAGGGGTTTGCTGTCTGTGCCTAGGAGATATTTATTGAACTAATGAATTACCTCAAGAGTAGAAGCAAATTGTGTATGCCATCATTCACAGAACACTGGTGTCTAAAACAGATGTAAGAGGAACCACTGTGGATGCAGTAAGTGGAGGAGAAGGCACTGAACCCACGTGGCCTCTCCCACCCAAACACCGCTTTTGACTCATGAACAGAATTTGAACACCATAGCACTAGACTACTGGTCATGGCAGGCAAGGGGTGGCTTAATACGTTTGCATTATTGTCCACCCAGGTCCAAAGCTTAGCTGGCCATTCCCGCCATGAATCAGGTCTGTCTCACTTGCTTGTTCTTTGTAGATGAGCTGTAAGTAGGTGGCATGGGGTAAAAGCGTTCTGTTAGTGAGTGAATGTGTCTTAACAAGAGACCTGGCTTCTTTCAAGTCCTGCAGAGGCTTTGACCTAGAATTCCATTTGGCACCTCATTATGTCCCAGGCCCCACTTGCAAGAGGAGGTCATTATTTCAGCCTGTAATCCAACATAAAGGCTTCCCATTTTTTAGTTACATAAAGTAATATAACACACATCTCAGCATCAGGATTAACACTGACAAGGCTTACGCTAAAATTTTCCACCACACAGCATCTGTAAAGTGAATAGAATAGCTAACGTGCCTGCACAATGATTCTTGCTTCATGGGGAGAAGGATTTATGTGTAAATACTATTAGCATTTTAACTGTGACAGCCGTGGTTTAGAAGAATTGTATTTTAATATAAGATTGAATGCATTTCTGTAACAGTGCTAATCCCGTATTATTAATTTTTTTAATGCTTTTAATTTTGATAACCCAACTAACTAGTTTGGAGAATGTCATTTCTTCCTTGACTTACTTTTTAAATTTTTTTTTAAAGGAAATTACACTCTTAAGATAAAGTGCACAGTTTGGAAATGGGGAACTGTCTATTTGACTTAGAATGTAGGAGTCAGAAATGGGCAGTTTTCAATTGAAGCTGAACATCGACCATTAATTAGCAGTGATAGTAGTACTAGTACAACTAATTATGAGCCTGAAGCCCTGACCCCTTGGGGAGTGGCAGCCTTGATGGTACAGGAATTGCTCTGGAGATTACATGAGGATGGAAGAATTAGGACTCCCTTCCACATGAACAGCATGTAGAATTTTTTTCTCAGTCACATGATTTTAGAAGTGCCTCTTTGAGTGGAAGTAGTTAAGCCCACGTACCCAGTCTGTCTTCTTCCCCATCTAGAAAAGCAATGCCTGTTAGAGGTTTTGGTGTTTGCAAGGAAAAGATTAATGAATGCAGGAGGGTAGAGTGTACATGGCAGTTCATGAGAGCAGAGAATGTACAAGTCATATCAGTCTACCCAGGGCCACTGAGTGTAGGGCTGTAGGTTGTCCACTGTATCAGTCAGAATGGGCTAGGGATGCCATAGTAGCAAACAGCCTCAATATCTAAAGAATAAAAGGATATTTCTACTGTATGCCACAAATCCTTTGTGGATTAGCTGGGCATTCTGTAATATGTCTCTTTCACTTTAGGAATGTAGGCTGATCAAGGCTCTCCTATCTGGGAAATTGCTGGTTACTGTGGCAAAGGGAAAGGACTATGATAACTCTCAAAGGCCTCTGCCTGTAAGTGGCTCACTTCTGCTTTCATTCATTGGCCACAGCAAGCCACGTGGCCATACCTAATTTCACGGGAACAGGGAGGGGCGATCCTTTCATTCATAAGAAGGAGGAAAACCAGAAATATCAGTGTATAGCTTTTATGACTACCACAGGCACCTTGCTGATGGGTGTACAGGGGCTGAATTCTAGTCTGCATTCCTTTTGATAAGCAGTGAGCCCTGGCTTAGGGCTTTATCTGCTTTGAGTAAGGAACACCTTTGTCTAATTTATAGGAAGTTGCCTCATGGGTAACAGCAGTCCAGCACCTCAGATGTATAATCCATTTTGCCTGATGGATGATGGTAGTAATCTTCAGTCATTTGTTTATTCTTACATTCAAAAGTGATGATGGAGTCCTGACTATGTGTTAGACACAGGGAATAGAGCTGTGGATAATCAGACATGGTCTCTGGCCCCACTGAGTTTATGGCTTCTCAGATAAGACAGATAATGAGAAAGAAATAATTACAACTGTGATGAAGGCTAAAGGAAGGAGATGGGTAGGGTGCTATGGGGTCATACGGCAGTAAATAAGTTATATGTGCAAGCATTCTTCCTTCTTATGCAGCATCTTGACTTTCCCTTTCAAGGTCAACTAACAGTTTTGCCTTTAAGCAGAAAATTAGACAAAGGCACAGACAGTTGAGATTACTTGGTCTTTGACACATTGATGAGCACCAGAACAGTCTAAGCAGCAATGTGCATCTCGAAGCAGGTCTTGAAATGGCCATCTGATAGTCTGTTTGATGCTCATTAAGACTTTATCCTGGAGAGAAAAAGAAGGAGGGGCGGGGAAGGGGGGAGACAGGCAGATACTGCATTGGCTTAGAATCAGATGTTGACTCAGGTGTCTTGGCATTCCCCCTTAAAAGGACCCTGTAGCAGATGCTGTCCTTGTATTGCCCACAGCCCTTGGACATTGACATTCCACTACGCATTGACACCGGCTTCCATCTCTAACCATGACATTCTGGTTGAGGGCTTTCTGTAGCCACTGGTGTCTACTTTGCCTGTGTGCAGTACAAAATGGAATGAAAGTGCTGGAAATTTAATTCCCCACCACCCCACCTCCCCTTGGTAGCAGCCATCACCAATGACTAGTGGAAATTGGTGAATAAACACTTGGGTTCCCTCACTTTCTTGGTGGAATAACTGAAACCTGTCTACACTGCCTCCCAAGGGAATTGAGTCCCTCTTGGCCAAAGCAATAACCTGCTTGATAACATACACTTGGAGGATGGATTCCCTCCAGTCTCACTTTCCCTCTCCCCTACTGGTGTTTTCTGGAATCACCTTCTAACTCAACTTCTGGCCCTCAGTCTTGCCTCAGGATTTGCTTTAGAGGAACTCAGCCTAGACAAGCATATGTAAACACGTAATCAGTAATCCCCAGAGTCAAGGCCTTTGAACTTTTCTCTGTCTGCTCCTCTACAAATGGGATGCTAAGAGGAAAAAAAAAAGAAAAAAAAAAGTGACATTTGACAGAGAAATAGCAAGTGAGTCCTGCTAAGTGACCACTGATCCTCAGATGCTGGTCACTGTTGTGATGGCACTTTTAAAAGTACAGCTCTGTTCATTTAGTCACTGTATCTGCAGCTGGCAGAGTACATGGTAGCACCAGTTGCAGTTTTTTTTTTTTTTTCCCCCAAATGCATCTGGGTAATTTGGCATTTTTGTGTTCATATTCAGCACAACTAGGGCCAATTACATCACAAAGTCCTTTGGAGAAAAGCATTTTAAAGCAGAACTAAGGCCATAGAAAATGTATTTGGCTGTTCCATTTCTTTCCTTCTGAGTATCATGTTTCATGTCCTTCCAGTTCATAATTCCTTCCCTAACTACATTGTTTACTGTTTGACTTTGGGGTATAAAAATACACTGATTAGAGAAATAAATTAGGGTCCACTTTATGAAAATAGACTTCTTGTACTTCAAGGAAATTCATGTAGTGCTGTTTGGAAAAGGTGATGAATGTAATTTTCAGTAGAATATCTGCGTAAATTATGATTGATTTGCAATTCATCACCTTCCTCTCCTGGCTCCCCCTCAGCGAAGAGCCCTCATTCGTGCATTATCAAGGAGGGAATATTTTTAGGGATGAGATTATTCCATAGAAGTGCTAATAATGATGGGGGAAATTTTCAGAAAATATATCCAAACTGGAAGTTTCTGCAGTTTCAGACATAGCACCTTGAAAATTTGCACTTTCAGTCTTTCAGGCATTGCTTTCCTTAAATGATGTCTGAAAATCACTGTTTCCCTGTGAGTCAGTGCACACGTGGTTTTGACCTGAGGCTTCAGGGTGTGGCAGGGGAGTGCACGGAAGTGTCGCCAACACCGTCTGTTCTACGGCCCCCCAGTCGGCATCACTGGTGGCTCAGTATGCTTCACCTCCATCACCTTTGCGTTTGTTCTTGGCATCTGTGTCTGCCCCAGGAGGGATCATCTTGTATTCTTGCCATCTGTGAAATAGATTTCACCGCCCCCTGCCCCCACCCAGGCCTCCTTATCTCCGTGTGCTTGTGCTTACTTCATCTTCTGCCGGGAGTCCATTCTCTTCATCCTACCAGCCAAAGCCTTCTTCGCGTTTCTGTTCAGTGCCTCTTCCTCCACGAAGCCTTCCCTCCCTGTACCCCTCCTCTCCAAGCCCAGGCAGAAGGCAGCCTACTAGGATGGAATAAATAAAAAATGATCTTTGTGGTCCTGTGGACTCGGGGTCATATCATGACTCTGCCATTTACTAGCTGGGGGAACTTGGTCTGTAATTGAAACTCCATGTCTTACAGTTTCTGTATCTAATTCCCACCCCCTGAGAACATTGTGAGGAATAAATGTGACAGCAGATATAAAAGGCCTGGTTCAGAGAGGGATCTCAAGAAATTGGAATGTTCCCTTTTATTCCATCCTCTGAAGTCCTCTCACACTGTCTCTGACACTCTCTGGCAGCTTGGTCTTATTCTTTTTTACCTTGTTCTAGGGCATTTATGTCTATGTTTTATCTCCCTCTTCACATGAAACCCAAGTGTATCTGTACACTCTGGGCTGCCCTGTGCGCCCTCAACACCTGCCCTCCAATCAGCCTCCTCCTAGTCATCAAACCAAACTAACAAACAAGGTCACAAATATAGATCAGTCCAAATGGTATTGATGAATCATGTGGTTGTTATTGGTGGTGTCTTGGAATAATGGAAGGATTATATTACACACCCCAATTCATTCAACTTTTCTGTAACAGTCTTCTTTTCCTAGAAGTTCCATTCCCTATGGCAGTGTTTTGCGTGTCTCTTTCTGTCAATATCTAACTGTCAATTTTTTTCTTACACACACACCCTACCACTCTCCTCTCCCTTCCTTATACTGAATCTTCCTTTCCTTTTCTTAAGTCATCTCGCTCACCTTTGCAGGTTCTCATTAGCATGCTGCTTATCAGTTATTCCTAACAAAGGGTCTTCTTTAGGACCTGTACTTCTTAGAAATCACAGAAGGGATTCTAACCATATATAATTCCCCTCTGAAACATATGCTGTCTTCTTCTTTTCAGAACTCAACACTTCTACTAGTTCTTTTTATTTTGAAACTGTTTCAAACCTGTAGAAGAATTGCAAGAACTATCACATCCCTTTCACCCAGATAATTCAACTTTTGTCACGTTAATTCATTTATTTTCTTTCTCTTTTTCACATAGATAATAGATTTTTTTTTTCTGACATTATGCCCCATTACCCCTAATTATCAGTGTTTACCTTCCCCAAACAAGGACTGTCTTCTCATTTCTACTATAAAAACCCTCCTGGTTGGGAAATCAACACTGATACAGCCCTACAATCCAATCCGCAGACCCCGTTCAGATTCTGCCAACTGTCTCAACAATGACTCCTTTTCTTTGCTGGTCCAAGATCTTATCCAAGAACATGTGTTGCATTGAGTTATTGTTGTTCATCAGTTTCCTTCGATCTGGAACCATTTCTCAGTCTTTCACTGTCTCACATTTCCCTGTAGGATGACCCTCTATCTGGATCTTTCAAAATTTCTTCGTGATCAGACTCAAGTCATGTATTCTTACATGCATTCCTGGCAGGAATTCTGCAGAAATGGTGCTGAGCTTTTCTCACTGTATGGCATCGGAAGACACACTACACTGACCCATCCTCTCACTTGATCACCTAGTTTAGTTGGTGTCTACCAGGTTTCCTCATTATTCTTTGAGCATTTCTCTACTTTCTGGTACAAAATGAGAAATTCCTGGATCATCTTATACTTTCCCTGTCCAGCCTTGGAATCAGTCATTTCTCCAAAAAGCCCTGGTTCCTTTTATTGGAAGATGGTTTTAGAGACTAAGATCTGGGCGCTTAGTGTGCTCATTGCTCCTGGGATGTCCTTACTCTCAACACACAAAGCTAGAAGATATATGCATGTATTTCTACCCATTCATTTATTATTATTTATCTATGTCAATGAATAAGCATGTGTACATGTACTTCCTGTCATGAGTTCATATCAAATCAAATCTCCTTCCCCCTTTCCTTGTTTACAAATACCTTCTCAGAAGTGAGAAACCTGGCTCTCATTCTCCTTAACATATGTACTCATTTGTTCAGTATAAGGACTCTCCTAAATGCTCTGTCATCCTTCCCCCCACTCTCATCCTCTCTATACTACTTCCTCAGACACTGCACACACCACTGCCCTACCTCTTCAGCTACAGCACATCCTGCCACTACCACTCACCTCCACGAGACGCTTCTCCCGCTTCCCACCCACCTCCTAAGATGCTATCATCTCTCTCCAGGAGAGCAAGGGAAGGCATGGTGGGAAATAAAGGGAAGGGAAGATCACCATTTATGCCTTTTCACTGATGGATGGATTTGGGGAACTCCCAAATGCTTTTCACAACACATATGCATTTGTGTTGAATGAACAAATCTTTCTTCTCCATGCACTTCCTTCCCTTTACTCTCTCAGCATTACCTGCCTCTCTCCAAGGCTGTGTCTCACCACAGTTGAAGACAGAACTCATTTGATAATATTCACTGAGTCAACTAAGCATAAAGCTCTTAGCCTAGAGAAAACTAGGAGAGCTGCATGGTGTGGGTGGTTGTGTCAGGGGACCAGCAGGTGGTACCCAGAGGTTCAGCTCAAGATCTTTCTGTCTCCAGGCTTGTTAATATCCTCTTACACTGTCTTGTTTTCTCTATCAAAGCTCTTTGAAAATATGTTAACATTCACAGTTTCCAGTATCACTTTGGACATTAAATGGTAAGAAACATATTCTTGTTGTTTTCCTTTCCAAGGTACCAGTACTACAAAGGCAAGCATAGAGCCTCTTAAGATACAAAAAAAAAAAAGCATCTTGCACAGCATAGTAATAAATGGTGTCACTGTGTAATCTTTAACAGGGGTGATGTTTTCCACACTCACAGAGCAAATTGATTCTTGAATCTTTGTTAGTTCTCTGTGTCTAATCAATAGGCAAGCTTCTCTGGGGGAAGAATAGAGTAGAACACTGTATCTCCTCTACTAATTTTTTCAAGCCAGTTGAGTCCCCAGGCCTCATAAGTTTCCTGCTACTCATCTTTTCCTTCAATTGAGAACTGTCATTCATTTTCCTAGATTGCTTGTTTGTATAAATAATCTTTTCCTATGAAAATATGAAATGGATTATTGGCAACATTCTTGGTAACCTTAATGGAATAAAGCCATAAGCCATACCTAAGGGAAATTATCATAAATCTTATATCTCAGGAACCTGGCAAAGAGTTCCAGGTGGATGGGGAAGTGGCCAGAATGTTGGGAAAAAGAAAAATCTTCTGACCTAGAAGTTGTGGCGGAAGCCGAGGGAGCTACCATGACATGTCTGATCTCATTAATGTTCAAGGTTCCCCATGCAGGGATGGATAAATGACAGTGCATCACTCACTCCTGCCCTCTGAAGCCTTTCCATTAGAAATGCTGCAATTTAATCTCACATGTCACAAGTCAAGCCCCAACTTGAAAACTACCTTTCCCAAAAAGGTGAATACATCCCATGCTCATGGAAGGAACTACAGTGCCTCTCAGAGGAAGTGCTGGGTCCTCAGTAGCAGCTATTGCCTCCAATTGGAAGTGTCCCCTGTGCACCAGTGTTCTCACCGCACATGGTTGTTAAAATTGGCCTGGCTTTTTGCAATTTGTGTGACTCTGGGAAAGTTGTTGAAATTCTTCTTGACTCTGTTACTTCATTCCATAACTGGGGGTAATACTCTCTCTCTCTCTGGGAGATAGAGCATTAAAGGAGTTTTTTTAAAAAAAATGCTCAGCTAAGTAACTAAGCATTTGATAAATAGTAGCTATGACTCATCATTATCGTTTATTGTTACTTCTGGACACTGAGCTAAAGGCTTTGTATGATTTACTGCGTTAATCCTCAAAGAATTAGATAGATATTATGAAAACACCATTTTTCAGAGAAGGAGACTAAGTATTGGAGAGCTTAGATGACATACCTACATCATACAGCTAGGAAAATGGTACATTCCAAAGTTAATGTGATCTTTCTACAGTGCTAAGCTGCTACTTGCGCATTGGAAATAAAGTTTCTTATGGATTACAATTGAGTACCCTACTAAGAAGAATGATGTTCTTCTGTGTTTATGAGTGAAATGAGAATGGAATTTTCTTCTCTTGTAATGTTTTTGTCTGGTCTTGGTAACAGGGTTATACTGACCTTATAGAATCAGTGGGGAATAAGTTCTTTGTTTTGATCATCTGGAAAAGTTTGCCTAAAATTGGAATGATCCCTTCCTTGAAAAACTTGCCTCTGCAACTATCTGGCAGGGTGTTTTCTTTGTCAAAATATTTTTAATTACTACTTCCATTTCTTTGATAGTTAGAAGACAGCATAAGCTTTTGGTTATTTTTTGTGCCCATTCTAGAAAGTTATATACTAGGTATTTGTCCATTTCATCCATTTTTTAAATTGTGACTTACAGTTGTTGATATTAGTTCTTTTTTAAAAAATAAATTTATTTATTTTTGGCTGCATCGGGTCTTCATTGCTGCACACAGGCTTTTCTGTAGCTGTGGCAAGCGAGGGCTTCTCTTGTTGCAGAGCACGGGCTCTAAGCATGCAGGCTTCCGTAGTTGTGAATCTTCCCCAGACCAGGGTTCGAACCTGTGTTCCCTGTGTTGCCAGGCGGATTCTTAACCACTGCGCCACCGGGGAAGTCCTGATATTAGTTCTTTGCTATCTTATTTTAGCTGTGTTTGTGTCCACCTTTTCATTCAAAACGCTGTGTTTTTTTCTTTACCTTCTTTTTATCAGTCTTGCCAAAATTTTAAATTTTATCAAAGAACCAACTTTTGACTTTTGGGATCTCCTCTATCAATTTATTTGTTTTCTATTTCATTAATTCTGCTCTATTGTATTTATTTTTTTTTCTTTTGTTATAGATGGATTTATTTTGTTCATTTATGTATTTAAGATTGACATTGAGCTTGTTAATTTTGAGGCTATTTTCTAATATAAGTTCAGATTTTGATATGCAGTGTTTCATTATTCAGTTGTAGGTATCTTTTATTTATTTATTTTTAACATATTTTTAACATATTTTATTTATTTTTATTTTTGGCTGTGTTGGGTCTTAGTTGCTGCACATGGGCTTTCTCTATTTGCGGCGAGCAGGGGCTACTCTTCGTTGCGGTGTGTGGGCTTCTCATTGCGGTGGCTTCTCTTGTCGTGGAGCACAGGCTCTAGGCATGCAGGCTCAGTAGTTGTGGCTCATGGGCTCTAGAGCACAGGCTCAGTAGTTGTGGTGCACAGGCTTAGTTGGTCCATGGCATGTGGGAGCTTCGCAGACCAGGGCTCGAACCCGTGTGGCCTGCATTGGCAGGCGGATTCTTAGCCACTGTGCCACCAGGGAAGCCCTGCAGGTGTCTTTTAATTTCTTACTAATTAAATATTAAGTGGGGGGAAAAATAAGCCCACAAAGAAGACATAAAATTTTGTAAGGATGTTATCCTTTTTTATAAAAGTTAAAAGCAACTTATATTATAAAGCATTTTAGGAACAATTATAGATATGTGTTCTGGAATAAATGTTTGTATTGTCCTAAATTCATATGTTGAAGCCCTACTCCCCAATGTGATGGTATTTGGAGGTGAGGCCTTTGGGGGCAATTAAGTTTAGTTGAGGTCATGAGGGTAGTGCCCTCATGATGGGATTAGTGCCCTTATAAGAAGAGGAGAGAGAGAGAGGGAGAGAGATCTCACTCTCTCCACAGATACGAAGTGAGGAAAGGCCATGTGAACATAAAACAAGAAGGCAGCAGTCTGAAAGCCAGGAAGAGGGTTCTCACCAGAACTCAACTATACTGGAACCCTGATCTTGGACTTCCAGCCTCCAGAACTGTGAGAAAATAAGTGTCTGTTGTTTAAGCCACCCAGTATATGGTATTTTTTATAACAGCCTGAGCAGACTAAGACAGTGCAGCAAAACCATATAAAAATAAGACACAGGAAGTATGAACCTGGGACTAGATGATGATTACTTTGAGTGGGGGTCGCAGGAGAGGAAATGAGAGAGGTCTGGACGCATAGAAAGAGGTTGTTGTCAAGGGCATAGTTTTTTTGTTTTGTTTGTTTTTTTAATATGTGACATTCATGAGTGCTTATTGCATTCTTTGAAGTAACTTACTAAATAAAATCAGGAGAATTTTCATAACTAACATTGGACAGATGCTCACTATGCGCCAGGCCCCATTTTAACACTCACTGAGTCCTCACAAGGGCTCTGGCAGGTGAAGATATTCTCTACCCTTGCAGTCGTTGTTATGGATCCAAGTACTGAGCTCAGTCAGTACTGGATCAAGTGGCTTGAGAGGCCACGACTGAGATCACTGGATATAAGTTATGGAAGAGCACATTTAAGTCTTTTGAGTAACCAAGTTGTATGAGGTACAGAGCTCCCTGTCAGTGGAAGGATTCCAGCAGAGACCCTTTGCCCCTTCCAGGGAAGTGCCACTGGATAAGAGACCTAGCCACACGAGCTTCTTAGTTTTCTTCGTATTAACACCAAAGGCTTCTGGGCAATCTGGCTGCTCCCTTGATCACTTGATATAAATGTTATTTAGGGAGGGGGCCTGGTGTGGCAATAATACAGGCTCTAGAGTTTCCTGGACCTGGGTTCACATCCTCACCCTACAACTTACTAGCTTTGTGCCCTGTGATACACAGTCCTCTGTCCCCAGGTGTTAGTTTCTTTATCTGTAAAATTCACAAGATTGTTGTGAGGATTATGGATTATGCCCTGCACTGTGTCACGGAAAGGGCACTGTGGCATGGAAGAGAAGGAAACTAGATTGGCTAAATTTATGATGCCAGAGCCTGGATTCCCTAAGACAATGAGCTGATACTTCCATGAGGCAGAGTGATGATCTAATTGATAAGTGGGATGACAAGTGGAAATTCACATGGCAAACTTGACCGCTTTGCCTTCCCCTCCCTGTTCTTTAGCTCATGCGATGTGAGCACAATGGAGGAGTTTTCTCTACCGAGCTTCAATTATTTATCAGATGTATTTGTGTTCAGTGGCACGTGTAGCAGATATCAATCCATGGGCTCTTGCCCCTGGAATGCTTCTGGGCAAGTTATACAGCAGGGACCCCTTAAAGCATCAGCGTTGAAGAGCAGAGATTGATTTCCTCCTCAGACTATTCTTTCACACAACTAGGCTTCTCAGGATTTCCTTGCAGTGCAGGGATAATGACTTTTGATACCAGTCTATGCAAAGCTAATTAATTTACTTCAGAATTTTCATTTACTCAAACTACTCAGTGGTTCCAATGATTTGTTGTTGTTGGTTTGGGGGGAAGTTTTTAGGAGTCTGTTCTTTGTCTTTCCTTTATACAGGGACTAATTAGCTCCTGATGACTTTATCTGTTGATGAGATTTGAATTGCAGCAGGACTGTGGAAATGCAGGGAAGAAACACTGGCATTCCCTGCCTCCCATGCTTTTCTACTCCTGAACCTTCATGATGGTTAGGAACTCTATAGTCTAAATAAGTATAATTTTATTTTGGTACTTATGGAAGTTAAGAAGCTGATTTTAACTGTCTCTGGAAAGTTCCAACATAGCATAAGAGGAAAGGGGTCTCTTTGTCTCTCTATCTCTCTTTAACACACACTCACATAACAGAACATGATGAAAATAAAAATATGTCCATGGAAATTATTCTCAATCTGGAAACTGTAAATCCCTTGGTCCCCAATTTAAAACATTGTCCCTTCATGATGATAGTGAAGGTTTTGTCAATCTAGATTAATCTTTTTTTTTTCTTTTTCTTTTTTATTTGTTTATTTTTGGCTGTGTTGGGTCTTCGTTGCTGCGCGCGGGCTTCCTCTAGTTGCGGCAAGCGGGGGCTACTCTTCGTTGCGGTGCTCAGGCTTCTCATTGCGGTGGCTTCTCTTGTTGCGGAGCATGGGCTCTAGACATGTGGGCTTCAGTAGTTGTGGCTCGCGGGCTTCAGTAGTGTGACTCGCAGGCTATAGAGTGCAAGCTCAGTAGTTGTGGCACATGGGCTTAGTTGCTCCACGGCATGTGGGATCCTCCCAAACCAGGGCTCGAACCCGTGTCCCCTGCATTGGCAGGCGGATTCCCAACCACTGCGCCACCAGGGAAGTCCGTCAATTTAGATTAATCTTTGAGTTTGCTATTTTTTAAGTATTTAGAGGATATTTGACACACCAAAGATCACACTTGGTTATATGATGGTGTATTTTAAGTATATCCTACTGCAGTGATAAAACCGACAGGCTATGAAATTCACTAAACTTGGATTTGAGTCTTTCCTCTGAAGCATATAGTGACTAATTTGAGATATGCACATTCTTTGAGTGTCAAATTCCTCACCTGTAGAATAAGGATCTTAATATCCTGTGGAAGTACTTCAAAAATGAATATTCATGTGAAGGGTATAGCCTATTTCTTGGTACTAAAAGGTGTGCTATGAACGCTAGCCACTGTGTTGGTGGTGTTACTAGTTGGTAGTTCATTCCCTTTCTCTACTCTCTACTCCAGGAAAAAAAGTATCATGCAAGAGTTTAAAAAAAGAAAAAGCTTACATAGAAGGCCTCCTCCTAGTTTACTTAAGGAGATGAAAGGTGGCTGGTTGGAGGGCTATATGCTAGAGACCAGGACTCCGCAGCACATTAAGTCATTCATATGGGATTTGCAGAAGCTACTCAGTATACTAGTTTTTTTTTTTTTAATTAAAATATTTAGAAAGAACTAATATGCCCCTACTGGGTGACTCTTATCTCTGTCTAAGCTAAGACTCAGGCAGTGTGTATTGAAACAAGATTAAGGTGTAAATTAGAATCAGTTCTACAGGTATGTGTGACTACTCTTTGTCTCTTAATTGGAAAATTCCTACTGATTTGTTTAAAAAAGAACTCCACAGTAATGTCTGATCTTCATGTTGTCAGAAGCTTATAGGAGCAGTTTAAAACTTGCAGTTTAAAAATACTACTTCCATGAAGAAACTAGCATGACAAGCAATGTAGAATCATTAGAGGTCAAGGTGAATTCTGGTGAGAATGACTTTTGATGATGACACTTTGTACTGTTTTGGGCTAGACACTGTTATCTTTTGAGAACACAGATGCACTTAATATGCTTGATTTTGGGGTGAAAGGAACTTCTCTACAGTGTAGAGGTGACTGAGAATAATGCTAAATATTGCAGAGGCTGGGTAGGTATCAGGTGATATCGAATGGCCTTGGAGTTAGCCAGACCTGGTTGTGAACCTCAGGTCTACCACTCATTAGGTGTTTAACTTCAGATGAGTTACTTAGCCTCTCACACTTAGCTTTCTTATCTGTAAAATGAGGCTAAAAACGGGCCCCTTGCATGGAGGTTGTAAGGATTAAGTACAATAACCTATGTAAAATGCTTAGTATAGGGACTGACCTAAGAAATGCTCTATAAATTGTTACTTCTTATCTTCATGATTCATATTAAATCCTACATTGTAACTGACATTTAACTAATAGCTAATGAGCTATGACAGTTTTAGTTTAATAATTAGTAAGCTATGCTAGTTTTTGAGCTATGAGATTACCACTACTTCCACCACCCCCATCAACTGTAGAGTTCACGTGTCGGAAGATGCATCAGCTGATGGACTCAGCCAGGTTGACTTTGTCCCAGGACCCGAGAAGAGCCATCTGGTCCTGGATCAGAGCATCATAACTTCATCTTCATCCAGGATGGAGAAGACCCTGCACCCTTAGCTGGTCTTTGGTGGATGGAATGAGACTGGAAGACTATTAGAAGTAGAGAACACCTTCAGCAGTAATCTAGTCATTCTCAAGAAGAAGAGATTTGGTTGGGTCAGAATGGATTAGAACATAAAATCGGGCCCTTGGGATGCCATGAAGGCCACCTCCACCTCCTCTTGCACCGGCGTCCTTTCCGTTGTCTCACCACCACACATACGAACACAGAAAGGCTCTTGCTTGTGGCAGATCACACCTCCAAGGTGCCTTTCCTCAGACTTGTGTGACTTTTCAGCCAGCGCCCCACGTGTCTGGGTGTCAAGTGATGAGTGTGGGAGCTGAGCAGAGAGGTGACAGGGTTTTAATTGATATTTTAAAGAAAGTTCCTTGGTGGTGGCCATCTTTTCTGTTCGTCACCTCTCTGGTTAGAGAGCCTGAGCTTGTATCAGCTCATTAAGTTTAATAGTTTGCCCTTTAGCTCCTCCGCCGCATGTGATATACCAGGCTTCACTTCTGCTGTGTAATTTAAGAGGAGAAACATACCACTATTTTTTATTGGAGGGCTTAGGTCTTTCAGGGTTACTCTGAGTCTGAGTTTCATTTTAATGAGATGGTACCAGAAAAAGAACATAGGGTGCTATTCCTTCAAAGAGAGGTACCCAAAGCCATTGGCCCAACATAGTACTTGTGAAGCTGCAAATTAATGGATTACGGTAGACGTTGATAAAGAGGTAGAGTTGCCGGATCAAAATTTGCTAGGGAATATTGCAAATTAAAACATTTTTCTACTGATAATGAAAAGTGACAATTTCCTCCTGCTTCAATGCTAAGTCCAGCATCTTTACTCTTGCAATTTACATGGAAATAATGAATGTTTTGTGTTAAGACCTTCCCCATCCGGGGAACAGAGCTTCACCTCTCTAATTTTTATTGAATTAGCTGCCAGCATGCAGGAAATTTCATGTTAGCCTTTGGTCCTAGCAGATCATTTCAGAAGACATTGAAAAACATATACCTAATTAAAATTGTATGAAACAAAACCCAGCATGACTTATCTTTAAGGTTGTGCGTATATACAGTTGTGTATGTATATTTATTCTAAGGAACTAAAATCAAAGGTAGCTTCTGTGTACTTAGTATATATTCTTTTAATATTGTTGAACTCCATCCAAAATTGAATGAGGCTTTTCCTTCACTGCAGAATTAATACATATCTCAATCTTTGAGCTACTCATATAGATATATATGATCAATTCAGAATAATTCATTTTTATTTCTGACGACAATGCTAATCTTTCTTTTAGAGAACCAAACAGTTTTAGTTATTTTGTTCTTATTAGAAAACAACTAGCTCCTTCCTAGTAAACAAGCACCTCTTGTTCATCCCTTCCCCACAGTCCCTCGGGTATATCTGTTGGAAAGCTTGAGGAACAAATTCCCAGCAGCTGGCTGTATTCCATGTCTGCATGTATTTCTTAGTTGGAGGCCTAGGATAGTTTGCAGGTACCATGCAGATTCACCTTGATATTTTTGTCTCAATTCGATTGTAACTTAGACACAGCCCATCTGGCATACACCATCATTTCCTCTTTTTTACATGCATTTTACAATGGGAGAATCTCATTTTTTAACAAACAACTATACATGTTAGCTTAAATGTCCTCCAAAGGGATGTGAATCTGACCTTCATATATGAGATCACTGTCGTACATAGAATTTGTGTGATAACAGAATTTATTCCATTGAAGATCAGGTGATATTTGAGCAAAAAAGGAATATAACGGCAGTGAAGCATGACAGATGCAGCTATATGCTCAGGGTGAAGGATGAGACACATGAAGTACTGTGATATGGTATCTTTGTCCTTCAGTATTTTATTGTTCCTGGGAAAGTAAGGAATTATCTTTGAAATACTACTTTTCTGGTAGAGCTTTTCAACAGTATTTATGTGACACCACATTTGCAGAGGCCTCTTAGCCAATCTGAATGGCAGCAGGTTGCAGGTTGCATCTTTATTGCACAATAACAAAGCTGGTCTCTTTAGCATAGACTGATCTTTCCATTGCATTACCTGCTTCCCCTAATATACCTTTAACCATGAATACTTTGGGGACTTCAGCGAGAAAATTACTGAGTGTTAACACCAATGAGTCATTTATTATTTTTCTATTTTAAAAAATAACTTCCCCAAGTTCCAACATTATTTTAGAAGACACAAATATTACTGAAAGTACTCAAAGATCCAGAAATCTGTTGAAGGGCTGTGTTCTTTCTACCTTCTTGGTATTTCCTCTCTGTAAAAACAGAAATGTTAAAACAGAATTGATAATCCTTCCCAACTCTGTAGATGCGTCTGACTCTATAAAACCTGTGGATTTCCATGCAGACCTGGTCTTCCTCATGACCAACATTGACTGCTTCATATTTATTAAAAAGATAACAGTTTTAAAGTCTTCCTGGGGCTTTAGGAGTGGGTGTGCATGTGTGCGTGGTAGGTTGGGTTCTGGGGAAGCAGTGCTGAGATGGAGTCTGGGGTGTAAGATGTTTATTAGGCACCAATATCTGTGAAACAAGGGGCAGAAGAAGAACCAGGCAGAGCAGTTAGACTGTAAGACAGGCCTTGTAAAGCATCACCCAGTCCAGCTGGGAGCTCTGGAGTATTTTGTCCATCAGGGTTGTCCTGTGACAAGCTGAAATGGCAGTGCCCTTCCAAGCTCGTCTTGCTTAGTTAGGAGATGCTGGCTGCCCAGGAAAGGGGTGGCCTCTAGGGAAGCAGCTGTGTGTTGCTGAGGCCCATTTGAAGGAGCCAATGGCTGGACACTGTTTGCTGACCACCTGCCTCCCAGCTGGGCAGGAAGTCCTTCCTTGAGGGGAACTGGGGTGGTGCATACTGTTTCTACCTTATTATGTGTGTGTCCTCTTGTCCTCACCTACACCCCACACAGACCTAGTTTAGCATAGAACTATTGTCTTCCTGAATGACGGTTAACCTGGACAAGATCATCTGAGTTTCTTTTTATTTACACCATATTCAGAAAACAAGAGGGCTATGGATTCTGCCAAGAATGTAACAAGCCAGTCTGATCTTCAGAGGAAAAACTAAAATCCAGAGGTGAATAAAATGAGACCAATGAGACTCTCTGAAACAAGAAGATGTGAAATGAGGGCACCATTGGTTCCTGGTTATTTTGATAGAATCAGAGTGTGAAGCAGCTTCCCAATGACATTGATTGAGCTGTTATTCTGTGAGCTAAATGATTTGTGCCCTACTATCTCATTTAAACCTCCTAACAACCCTAGGAGGTCAGGGCTATTTTTAGCATCCCCAGTTTACAGATGAGAAAACTGAGGTTGTATGAAATTCCTCAAGGTCTCAGAGCTACCAAGTAATACAGGGATATAAACCCAAGTAGGCTAGACCCACAGCAGTTTTAACCATTCCCTGAGAACTTGGCTGTTTTTATGCACAGGTGCACTGGGGATGGTCCATTTGACTGGTGTAACTATGCAAAAGATAGCAGAATAAACATCTGTGCATCTTTGGGCTTTAGGGTCAAGCAGTATCAGATGTGACCCCTGTCCTTTGGGAACCCATGAGGCAAGACTTCTATACCCCAAATTATAAACGTACAGCCATGTACTTCCTACATTCATGCTTAAGGAATAGTGATGGATTTCAGAGGGAGGAGAAATCTCATGCAGCTGAGAGGATTGGTGTCAACCAGCCCTTTGCAATCAGTTAAAAATAACTTTTTAACTCACTCAGGAGTTTCAGGCTACCCAGGAAAGGTATGACCTTTTACGGCAGTTAGTTACCAACATTTAAAACTTAGAACAGTTAACACTGAAATCTTGATTTCTGGCAACACAGGGGTACACATTCCTGGGAGATGGCAATCTGTTGGAGGTGGGGCATTTGCCAGTCTTAAAGGGCTCCTTTAGGCATCTAAGTTGGTAACCTCAGCAGGGACACAAATGTAAGACTTTATCATTATCTTATACAGGCATACCTCATTTTACTGCACTTCACAGATATTGCACTTTTACACACTGAAGGTTTGTGGCAACCTTGCATCGGGCGAGTCTGTCAGTGTTATTTTTTCAAGAGCATTTGCTCACTTAGTATTTTTGTGTCACATTTTGGTAATTCTCATAACACTTCAAATTTTTTCATTATTATTACATTTGTTATGGTGATCTGTGATCAGTCATCCTTGATGTTACAATTGTAATTGTTTTGGGGTGCCAAGAACGGTGCCCATATAACAAAGAGAACTTAATCCATAAGTGTTGTGTGTGTTCCGACTACTCCGCTGACCAGCCGTTCCCCCATCTCTCTCCCTCTCCTCGGGCCTCCCTATTCCCTGAGACACAGCGATATTGAAATTAGGCCAATTAATAACCCTACAATGACCTCCAAGTGTTCAAGTGAACAGAAGAGTCATACATCTCTCACTCTAAAGCAAAAGCCAGAAATGATTAAGCTTAGTGAGGAAGGCGTGTCGAAAGCTGAGAGAGGCCAAAAGCTAGGCCTCTTGCACCAAATAGTTAGCCAAGTTGTGAATTTAAAGGACAAGTTCTTGAGAAAATTTAAAACGCTACTCCAGTGAACACATGAATGATAAGAAAGTGAAACAGCCTTATCGCTGATGTGGAGAAAGTGTTAGTGGTACGGAGAGAAGATCAAACCAGCCACAACATTCCCTAAAGCCAAAGCCTAATCCAGAGCCAGGCCGTAACTCTCTTCTGTTCTATGAAGGCTGAGAGAGGTGAGGAAGCTACAGAAGAAAAGTTTGAAGCTAGCAGAGGTTGATTCATGAGGTTTAAGGAAAGAAGCCATCTCCATAACGTAAAAGTGCAAGTCGTGAAGCAGCAAGTGCTGATGTAGAAGCTGCAGCAAGTTATCCAGAAGATCTAGCTAAGAGAATTCATGAAGGTGGCTACACTAAACAACAGCTTTTCAATGTAGATGAAACAGCCTAATATTGGAAGAAGATGCCGCCTAGGACCTTCATAGCTAGAGAGGCAAAGTCAGTGCCTGGCTTCAAAGATTCAAAGGACAGGCTGACTCTCTTGCTAGGGGCTAATGCCACTGGTGACTTTAAGTTGAAGCCAATGCTCATTTACCATTCTGAAAATCCTAGGGCCCTTAAGAATCATGCTAAAGCTACTCTGCCCATGCTCTATAAATGGAATAACAAATCCTGGATGACAGGACATCTGTTTACAATGTTTACAACATGGTTTGCTGAATATTTTTAGCCCACTCTTAGACCTACTACTCAGAAAAAAAGATTCCTTTCTAAATATTACTGCTCATCGACAAAGCACCTGGTCACTCCACAGCTCTGGTGGAGATGTACAATGAGACCCATGTTGTCTTCATGCCTGCTAACACAGCAGCCATTCTGTAGCCCATGGATCAAGGAGTAATATCAACTCTCAAGTCTTATTATTTAAGAAATACATTTTATAAGGCTATAGCTGCCATACATAGTGATTCCTCTGATGGATCTGGGCAGTCAGTTAAAAACCTTCTGGAAAGGATTCACCATTCTAGATGCCATTAAGAACATTCATGATTCATGGGAAGAGATCAAAATGTCAATATTAACAGGAATTTGGCAGAAGTTGATCCCAGACTTCACAGTTGACTTTAAGGGGTTCGGAACTTCAGTGGACGAAGTAACTACAGATGTGGTAGAAATAGCAAGAGAACTAGAATTAGAAGTAGAGCGTAAAGATGTGACTGAATTGCCGCAATCTCATGATAAAACTGTAACAGTTGAGGAGTTGTTTCTTATGGATGAGCAAAGAAAGTAATTTCTTGAGATGGAATCTACTGGTGAAGATTCTGTGACGATTGTTGAAATGACAACAGAGGATTTAGAATATTACATCAACTTACCTGATAAAGCAGAGTCAGGTTTGAGAGGGTTGGCTCCAATTTTGAAAGAAGTTCTAAGGCGGGTACAGTGCTTTCACACAGCATGGCCTGCTGCAGAGAAGAAGTCAATCAATGTGGCAAATTTCATTGTCTTGTTTTAAGAAACTGCCACGGCCATCCCAGCCTTCAGCAACCATCACCCTGATCAGTCAGGAGCCATCGACATCGAAGCACGACCCTCCACCAGCAAAAAGATTATGCCTCGCTGAAGGCTCATATGATGATGAGCTTTTTTTTTTAGCAATAAAGTATTTTTTAAATTTAGGTATATACATTGCTTCTTTAGACATAATGCTATTGCACGCTTAGTAGACTTCAGTACAGTGTTAACATAACTTTTACATGCACTGGGAAACCGAGAAATTTGTGTGACTGGCTTTATTGCAATATTTACTTTATTGAGGTGGTCTGGAACTGAGCCCACTCTATCTCTGAGGTATGCCTGTAATGACAAGATTGCATTTTGACTCTCTGAATGGAAAGGAGCAGATCTGTAAGACTGAGGGTGTGCCTTTTCTTTAGGATAGAAGTTGAAGTAGGAGGTCAGGATTTCACCTTGCCCATCCTTTTAAGTACCTGGAGCCAAAAGAGCACATAGCCCATGAAGTGACAGCTCTGTCCTCTTCTGACCCTTCCTGTGGCCTTTCTTTAGTCCCCACTCATCATAGCTTGGCTACTGAGAAGGGCTTTAACTAAAAGTGAGAGGTGAGATTCAAAAGGGCTTTAACTAAAAGTGAGAGGTGAGGTTCAGTGGTGAAACAGGAGGCTGAAAAGTCAGTCAGAGAAATCATCTCTAAGACTGAGGTATAATGCCGACTTCTCCCCTGAGGGGCCCTGTCGCTTCAAGCCTTTAATACCAGGCCTGACAAATATTTAGAAAATGTTCAGGCTGGAACCGTTTTGCACAAGGAGAGGACAGGATGTCCTGAGAGATTTTTTTCTTCTTCATCTCTAATATCTGTGATTCTCCGAATCCTGCTCAGGAAACACCGATCTCAGTGGCTATTCTCTGGCTGGTGTTTGGTGCTAGGAGAGAGAGATAGTGGAGCAAAGGCTGAAGTAGATCCTGCCAGAAGGTGGGGAAGGGCAGATAAGGAAGCCTGGAGCTCCTGCTTAGGGAAATGGAAAGGAAGCCACTTGGTGGGCTTAAACTTATAAAAGGGGGATTTCTGGAGGAACAGGCAGGGAGCAAGGCACTGAGAGTATTTAAGTACTTACTGAGGTAACTAAATGTTTAGAGATAACTCAGGCCGTGCTCCTAAGGCACGTATAAAATATCCGGGGAGACCGGCCGTGCAGTGGTGGATCAGAGCAATCTCTGTGGAAGGCAGTGAGTGAGTAGGGGTGCGTGTGCTTCTAATGGTCCCTCACTATGTAGGATAGTGGTTTTCTTCTTTCTTTTTTTGGAATTGCGTGCTTTTCTTTTTTCTTCTTCCTACTTAAAGGCTACCCTGACCCTAAATGCGTAAGGAAATTGATCAGGGGTGTGCAGCTCTGGTTGAAGCGTGGAGGCTGGGGCTGGAGGTCTGGCAACCTGGCCTCTCTTCTGTTCCCTGCGCCATCACCAGACCGAGCGCTCTTTGAAAAGCAGACAGGAAGCCTCTGGGAAAGAATTGGGGTGTGTGCAGAGTGATTTTATTCAAACCTCATGATAACCCTGTAGAGAGAACAGAATCAATCTCCATTTTACAAATCAGGAAACTGAGGTGCGGAAAGGTTACACAGCTCAACCAAACACCTCCTGCTGCCACAGATTGAAGCTGGGAGATGAACCTGGGTCTCTAAGCCTAAACCCCTGCTTTCCCTGCCCTGCAGCACACACTAGGGTTCCACGCCAGAGGAGGGCAGCTTGACTGGGGAAGGCCTCCGAGAGAACACGGGAACTGAGCCGTGTCTTGGGATTTACTTGGGAATTTGAGTCTGAGTGGGACTAGTAAGGACCTTCCAAGTGGGAAGGGCCGCAGGAGCAAAGGCGGAGGTAAGGGGATGCGTGAGGTGTGAAAAGCACATTTGGGCTGGTTTGTGAGGGGTTTGCAATCCATGGTAAACTCGAGTTCTGCCAGCTAAGCAGTGGGGATGGAACTACTGTAGAGTCTCGAGCAGGCTGGGGCCAAGAGGACAGCACAGTTTGTGGCAGGTCTGTCTGGCCTTGGAGAGCTGTGGGTGGAGGGTGAGACGGAGGTCAAGGAGCCAGCGCTGGGGAAGGCTTGAAATGCCCAGCACGGAAGGAGGAGGATGGGTGCTGGTTAGGAAGATGGGAGATGCCGAGTCTGAGTGATAACTGAAGAGGGTCCTGCAGAGGTGGGACTGGCCCCGGCTCCTAATTAGGACACTCTCTTACCTTCAAATGGTCGGTTTTTACTCGTTGTAGTGCTATTTCTGGTTCCAAACTCACAAAATGTTTATGACACAGTTTCCCAAATTATACCTCACGCAACACTCATGTTTGGAGAAGCACAAGCGAATTTGCTGAGAGAAAAGAGTTCTGTTTTTCAGATTTTCTTGGGAAACACTGCATTGTGCAGGCTCCTTCTGGCAATTCTCAGGGTTCACTATCGCATTAAAAAGGGTCTGAGAGGTCTTGGAATGTAGGAGCATGATTAATTTAGTCACTTCAGTGTCTATTTTCATGATATCTTTGATAAATATCCCATGGAATACTACTTGAGAAATTCCGGTTTGCATAAATAAACACACAAAAGTTAAGACAACTGGATTCCCATAGCAAAACTTGGCAAAGGTCTCTGCTCCTGTCATGGCATTGGTTCACTTTCTATGAGATGTGGTATATGCTGTACAGGGGTCAAGGGAACAGATTTGGGGCCAGACTACCTGGGTTTGAATACTACCCCCCATTAGCTACTCAGACTCGGCACTGCACTCAGCCCCTCCGCCCCGGCTCTGCATTTCTCTTGATAGGCGGCTTCCTGCTGAGTCCGTGTGTAACACACATGGCGGGTGTTCCTTCTCGCTGGTAGGAAGTGGCTGCACCTGTTAACAGCCTGGGCCCAATGACTCTCAAAAACTTGGACTTCCATTGCCACGGTGAAGCAGCAGTCCTCCGGCCTGTTCAGCCCTTCATCATTTGATTTCTAATGACACTCCTAAAGAGGGCACACTCCACATTCTCAGGCAGAGGGTCAACCTTAGGGCCAAGTTCATCTGGTATGTGCAGAGGTCGGCCACCCTGTAGCAAGAGGGGGCTAGGAAAGGAGGAGAGAACCTCGAGTGGGTTTGCTGGGTTCTACTGCCTCTAACATCCTTGCCAGTAGCTACCCACCTACCAGGTCTCCTACTGAGCTAGCCTGAGCCTGTTAACAAATGCATCAAACCAGCACTAAGAGTCTTTGAAGGGACATAGTATGGCTCACTTTCTTTCTTGTGCAGCCATCACAAAGGATAAGAAGGCCCAGCCTAACAGTATGGGGCGGTGCAAAGGAGCCCAAGCTGTGAAATTTGGAGAGAATCACAAACTATATGTTCATCTTCTAGCCTCTTGCAGCATCTAGCGAGAAACTTTCTTGTCTCCACTCAAGACCGAGTCTCCTTGACCTGTGGGTCTTATCCATTTTATAAACTCAGGGGAGGACTCTATGTAGAGTCTGCTGTCTTCGTTGACATTCATGGATATTCTTTTTTTTTTTTTTTTTTTTAATAAATTTATTTATTTTTGGCTGCTTGGGTCTTAGTTGCTGCACGCGGGCTTTCTCTAGTTGCAGCGAGCGGGGGCCACTCTTCGTTGCGGTGCACGGGCTTCTCAATGCAGTGGCTTCTCTTGTTGTGGAGCACGGGCTCTAGGCACGCGGGCTTCAGCAGTGACACGCGGGCTCAGTAGTTATGGCTCACGGGCTCTAGAGCGCACGCTCAGTAGTTGTGGTGCACGGGCTTAGTTGCTCCGCGGCATGTGGGGTCTTCCTGGACCAGGGCTCGAACCCGTGTCCCCTGCATTGGCAGGTGGATTCTTAACCACTGCGCCACCAGGGAAACCCCAACGTCCATGGATATTCTTGACTTAAGACATTATAGGGAGTGAGGGAGAGTGGTAATAATCTGGGTGCCCGTCCAGACAGGATGTCCTGGGCCCCTTTGGGAACCATCTTCTCTTTGATGATTTGTGCCCCCTTGACTTGCTCATTCTCAAGCTATCAGGGCTACCTCTTTCCTCTTACCTGTTCCTTTAGTAATACATCACTTGGCCAAAATTTTAATCATCCAATATCTTATTCCATCAAGATGGAACTAATCCAGTTATTGAGCTAATGGTCTTCAAGTATGTGGGTATTTCTTTCTAATGCATCTCAGATGGATGCTTCTCAATAGAGTATTATGCTAGAGAGGATAATTCTCATGATTTTCAGTCCCAGACTAGGTTACTGAGGAAGACATATTAAGAGTAATGTCTTTAATCCTCAGACTGCTCCAGACATTGCCTCTTGGTAGGTCTTTTATGTGTGAAACTTGGTCAGACTTACCCATGGAATTAGGTTTGCTCTTGACAGTCATGAGTGAGTTAAGAGTTATTGTTGACATCCATAACAATGTCAACAATTCTAGCTTCAGCATAAATGCCTAGGTCTCCTATCTTTGTAAGTATATAAGAAATGATCCACACAAGGACTCTCCTTATTATGAAGGTGAGTGAAGATTAGGAGAGATTCATATCGAGTGCAAAATTTCATTGGATAGAATAGATAGGATGAGAGAGAACTCCAATGATGAAAAACAGGAATATTATCATTCTCACTTTCTTCTGCACCTAAACAAATTTTCAGATCTTGTTTTGACTTCCAAACCATTATCCAGATCCTAAAAGCTTAGTCCATTAAAAAGGGAAGTGCAAAATCTATCATAAAGAGTATATTGGCCCAGGCTGTTGTAACTCCAAGGGCCTCTGATCCACACAATCATTGTGGCAAGAGAAGATTGTAACTCTTAGGGAAAGATTGTCTCTGTGAAAACAGTAGACTGGGGTGTTTACAGAACAAGGTTTACATACCTTTATAAAACTAGGTTGATCAAATTCAGTCTAGCAAAACAACAACAGGAAAACCACCAACACTACAACGTATTGATTAATTTAAAACTATTTGGTAATTTGTTGAGGAGCTTGGCTGATTACTTGATTTCCAATCATTTATTTAATTAAATTTTAATTTTATATAACTACATAGAGATATAGATCTTTATATCTATAGATTTATGCATTAATAAGTCTTACTAGGTGTGTATATCTCTGTCAATCAATTGTTTAACACATATTCTCTGCCAGGCACAGTGAAAAGCACCTCTAGTGCATTGTCTCATTTAATCTTTATAAAACATCATGAATGGAACAAGGACATTGGAGTCAGAAATCGTCTAATGTAAATGGATTAATTAGGACTTGAGCTTGGGTCATCTCTCAGCCAGTATGTGTGACCACTCTACCGTGCTGCCTCCTTTTCCCTTCTGTCTCTTGGTGTGTTGCGTGGGCACCGAGCTCTCGCTGTTGAATATTTTGTGTATTAGCCTTAGCTACAGTAACAAACAACCTCCAAATAAACAAGTATTTATTTCTCGCTCACAAGTCTGTGGTTGGCAGTGGCTCTGCCTGTCTCTGCTCTCGTGTATGTCTCTTATTCCAAGACCCAGGCTGGAGAAGCCCCGATCTGGGCCATGCTGTTTTCACTGCAGAGGACAGAAGGGCAAAAGGATGAGTTAAGCCTTGGAATTGCATTTATAGCTTCTGCTTGGACATGGGTATTTCACATCTGCTTACATCGCATTGGCCAAAGACAGTCACGTGGCCAAGCCTGACAAGGCGGTGGAAAGCCACAGATAAAGTAGGGATGTATAATTCTCCTAGAGCAAGAACAGATAGTTGGGGGAAAAAATACCACCTACCACAGTGAGGTGGGGATTAAGTTATGGAAGATAAACCTCTCTCTGACTCAGTGGTTGAGAAATGACTGGGAAGATCGAAAAGTAACTTTTGCCCCTGTCTTGCCCCATGGCTCCTGAAATTGAGGAGAAACTGCTCAATATTCTAATGCTAATATTGGCATGAAGTGGTTCCCACAAATCAGCCATGTCTTCTGAAAGACTAGAATGAAATGAAGTATTCAGTGTGTTGAAGGACAGGCCTGGCCAACTAGACTTGGACTTAGGAGTGGCCAAGGCCTTTCCCCAGCAGGGCAGAGGACATCTGGGCTCTCTCTGTGAGCTTAGAATTTCTAAACTGAACAGGGGAGCAAGCTGATCACTGGGTGGGCACTGGGCAAGGGGATAACTGGTTAAAATACCAGGGCGGAGGGAAGAAGAGATGAAGACAGCTACTAAGAGGCGGTAGGAGCAGGGCATGAAAGGCACCGTTTGCTCCACTCTCCATGGCTACAGGATAAACCCCATCAGCTTTTGGCCACAAACTGAATCCCAGGCTAGGACTGAAAGAAGAGCAATACCCTTTAAGCCCTCCCTGTGCCTCTGGCAGTTGTGTTTTGCACAGCCTCACCCCTTCCCACCATAAGTGGTCTACTTCCAGGCAGAATTCCCGTCTCCTATTACCCCGATTTTGAATAAGGAGGCAGGACACTCAGACACTGAAGCTCTCTAGGAGGTTCTTGCTGCTGGCAACTGGGGTATTTTAAGTAAGTTTTGGCTCACTGCTGTGTAAACAGTCCCGTGGCGCTGAGTCAGTGTCAGGACGGCTAACGGCTATGGCTGTGTTCCGGTACATACAGGAGTGTGGGTAGTGACAAAGGGCAAGGGCTCCGGCGTCAGACTGCCTGGCCTCTCTTCTGGCTTCATTACCTCTTGGATTTGAGCAAGCTTCATAACCGTTCTGAGTCTCAATGTCTTCATCTGTCAAAAGGAGATAATAATAGTCTAAATGGTTGCCCTGAGGATTCAATGAGATAATCCACATAAGGCACTTTATAATGGAGTGCCGAGCACATGGCAAGCACTTAGGAAGTGATTATTATTACTATCATCATCATCATCATCATATCATCACCATCACCATAGATAATGAGGATGAAAATAATTCTATCAATAATGTATCACTGACGTTTCTTATCAGTAATACTCACCAACATGAATGGTTAACAGTTACTGAATGCCTTCTCTGTGCCAGGCTTCTGAGCTCTTCTCAAGCACATCTTTACAAGAACCACTAACAGGTGGGTAGGATTATAAACCCCCGCCCTCCCATTTTACAGATGAAGTAACTGAGGTTCACAGGCCGTTAGTAGCTTGCCGGGATGACATAATTAGGAAGAGGTAAAGTAGGTCTTTCAGCCCAGGTAGGCTGGCTCCAGAGCCCAGGCTCTTAACATTACACAGGATGCTTCTTGCAGTAACACAGAACTACAGCTCACATTAGTGTTTCTTTGGGACCAGAGTGACTGGACTGGTTGTAAATGCAGTCGCCCCCATCCTGCTTCATCCTGCGCGGCTGGGGGAATGCAGGCACGCTATTCGGAGAACACCAGCCTTGAGTGCACATTGTGTATAAATCACCCAGTGAACAAACGGCCCAATTATAAAGGTTGGCTGCTTGCAGGATTGGAACCACTAGAGAGCTTGACTGTAAGACTCTTTGAGGGCTGGTGCTCTTCCTTTCCCAAAGGCCCCGCTCAGAGGTCAGCTGGGGTTGGCTGTCTGTGCTGTGGTTGACCTGGTCCACCGATAATGAGCGAATTTATATCTGCAGAATTATGATGTTGTTTTTAGGATTTAGACTATGGAAGAATGGGAGAGTTGGAAGGTTTTTCTAATGATTAATTTTAGGCCTGTTGAAGAAAACGGCATGCTGTAAAATCCCAGAGATTTTTCAACGAACTTTGCTTTTCTAATTGCAATGTAACATCTTCAGGAAACAGTTTTGACATGGCACATTTCAGAGTCCTTAAACAGGGGGCCAATTATGCATCCACTTAGCATTAAGGATATCTCTGAGTATCTGAAAATGTCTTGGTCAAAGTCATAGACAATACTTATTCCCAGCTTTTACCCCATGAAAATGAAAAATTCCCTCAAATTTCCTTCTTTCCACCTTGGAATGTTGATCATCTCATTTTTTTAAAAATTTATTCACTGATTTATTTTTGGCTGTGTTGCGCCTTCATTGCTGCATGCAGGCTTTCTCTAGTTGCGGAGAGGGGGGCTACTCTTCGTTGCGGTGTGCGGGCTTCTCATTGCAGTGGCTTCTCTTCTGCGGAGCATGGTCTCTAGGCATGCGGACTTCAGTAGTTGTGGCACATGGGCTCAGTAGTTGTGGCTCGCAGGCTCTAGAGAGCAGGCTCAGTAGTTGTAGCGTAAGGGCCTAGCTGTTCTGTGGCATGTGGGATCTTCTCGGACCAGGGCTCGAACCTGTGTCCCCTGCATTGGCAGACGGATTTTTAACCACTGCGCCACTAGGGAAGTCCCTTCTTTTTTTTCTTTTTTAATTAATTAATTAATTTATTTATTTATTTATTGGCTGCTTTTGGGTCTTCATTGCTGCACACAGGCTTTCTCTAGTTGCAGTGAGCAGAGGCTACTCTTCGTTGCAGCGCATGGGCTTCTCATTGCGGTGGCTTCTCTTGTTGGGGAGCACAGGCTCTAAGCGCCCAGACTTCAGTAGTTGTGGCACGTGGATCTGGAGTTCTTCCATTGGAACAGGGCCAGCTCCTTTACAAGTGATCCAGTCTTCTGCATCTTACAATTCTGACATCTGCTCATGCATCCTCCATGTCACTGAGGCAGAGAAAGAAAGACCTAGCAGGTCGTGTGCTGGCTCTTAAATTCTCTAGTCCTTACTGTAGTAATTTTACTCAGAACCCATTGGCCAGAACAGGTCAGAATGGGCCCCTTTTCTGCAAGGGACTTGGAAATGCAGCCGAGCATGCGGATATTCATGCAGCAGTCAGTGCCGCTTCCACAGTACCTAATCAATTCTACTTTCCAAGGATGGTGAAGGCTATCAGATCATGCATGCTCTAAATGCTGTAACTAAGATAGCATGAGAGAACGAGGAGGCATAGACCCTCCTGGCTGAGTCTTGCATGTTTTTTCCTACAGGCCTGATTTTGAATTTGAGGGCTCCTTGGTCTCTCACATCCTCCTGCTTCTGGTACAGAGATGTGGGAGCGTAGATGCCCATGAACATAGGGGAACCCTGGGGAAATCACATGTTTAACTTCCCTGGCCTGAGATCTTGACTTGTGGATATGAATCCTTTAGTTAGATCCATATACATCCACATAGAACAAGGATAAATTTCAGAGGCCAAGGCACTAGAATTATATATCTTTAATTATGCAAAGGTTGCCTACCCACTCAGTATCCGTGTCCACAGAAATTCATGTTGTTAGTTCCATGTTAGTTAACTGACCTGGAGTGACCATCCAGGTGAAGGTGTAACCTTCACCTACTGGTTACCTTCACCTACTACCTGAAGTAGTAACCATCACCTACTTCTTGGTATCCAGTGGGCGCCATGTACATGTAAAATAAACATAATTCTGCATCCACGTTTCATCTTTTGTTTATTTTATGGTTGTTTCTTCATAGGCATAGTGATTAAACTAGAGAGGCTTGAAAGACTTAAGATTTTCTTTCTTGGAAAGTTTATATAATATCAAATGAATTGAGTAAATTGTCTTGCTTATTAACTAGGTGACTTGGTGTTTTGTGTGTGTGTGTATAGCTGTTGGTTTAAAAAAAAAAAGCCCTCTATCCCTTACAAGTGCAAAAACTCAACACATTGCTTACTTTTAAAACATCACATAGTATTAGAAAGAGAATTTCCCATTAATCTACCTTAACCAAGGGTATGACATCATTGAAATATTGGTTTTCAATGAGCGGTGAGCTAATTTTCTTCACCCAAAGCCTTAATGGAATTTGGCCCAAGAAGTCAGGCAAGTGCTTGGTAAAGTCTATGGAACATGTCATATCTAGTTACTTGTCTGGGAACTTTGCACCTCTCTTTAAAAAAATGCAAACTTCAAATAACTGCCCTTTATCACCTGTAGGCACATAACCTCGGCCAGGATAGCTTTGCTTCAGAGTGCGAAGAGAGCTGTCAGTGACTAAGAGATCCATCAAATGTTCCTTGAGAGTTGTAGCAGAAAACCACAATTATATTGATTTCTTAGAAGTTACTGAAGCAACACTTGTAACTTTCATTCTAGATTTTCCTACTTATTAGGGTTGTATGCCAAGTGGAAAATGTCTTCAACCCTGGAGGCCAAGAAAATGTAGTTTATTTCTTTTTCTTTGTTTTATGTTTTTGATGATCATTTTCAAAAAGCTATATGAAGATAGAAAAAAGGATCACAGTCTGACAGTAGAGTTCAAAAATGAAAAAGCAAATGAAACAACTGTTTCTTTGCCTGAAACACCAAATAATTGCTTATGATTCTACCTTGTTCACAGAATAACACACGTGTTATTCGATGATGTTGCCAGAGTTTGACTTTTCATTTTAATTTTAGGAAAGATCAAAAAGGTTTCCTATATAAGTCTCTTCAAATGGAATAGAGATGGATCTCTAAGTGCTTCTTTAATATGATGAGTTGTAATTAATTTCAAGATGGGCAATTTATGATCAAATGTCAAATTTGCAGAGACCAACCTATTAGAGCTATAGAGATTTACATGGAGTGTAAGGTAGAGGGCACTTCAACACACATTACTTTAAAAAAAAAAAAGAGTTAAAAAAAATATGTATTATCTATCTCCTTGTGTTTGTTCCAATACAACCAAAGTAAACAAAAACTGAAAATTTCGGGCCATGAAAAAAGTTACTTTGTCACATCATAGTTAACTCTTGGGCATCAGACAAACCTGAACTTAAGTAGTGGCCCTACCAATTCCCAGCTGAGTGAGACCTTGTTCTTTTATTTCTCTGAGTTCTAATTTTCTCATCTATAAAATAGGTACCTATAGTATCCATGTCAGCTATTAATTGAGATACAGCGTGTCAAGCATTTCGTATAGCTACTCTCAGTATCGGCAGTTATGTGAGTATTCGTATTTGTGCACATATTTCATTCTCACCCAGCAGGATGACATTTGATGCCACGCTAACCACACCTTTTGGTGTCCTGTAGCACAGTACTTTGTATCCAGTAGACAATCAGTAATTATTTCTTGACCTTCTATCATAGAAATGTCTGTTATTTTTGCCACCACTGACTTTAGATGTCATTCTCTTGGACTGTGTTATTCCAGTTTTACTCATCAGTTTGTCCATCACAGGTGAATAACTGACCAGCACAGTGAAAAGAAATCAGTCAGATTTGTTCTCTGACTGCAGTGCCTAGCTTTTGCCTAAAATGTGGGAAAGGATTAGATCAGATGCTGACTTCCAGTAGTCCTGCACATGCACAGCCTTGGTGGGCAGGGTGTCATTTGTGCTTTAAAATGTACACTGCACAGCGTGGAGTCAGACTCCAAAGCACTTAGTCAATATTGGTTTACTGGCTTTTTAATGGCTGACATAGAAAGCATGTATGACAGTTGAGTTTTACTGTAAAATATCGCTGTCTTTAATTGCGTGGAAGGATTTTGAAGTCTGTGGAATGAGGTAGGAAAGTGTATCATCTCTGAGAGGGCCCCTAAGATGACATAAAGTGGACAAATTATTCGCTAAGTACAACTCCAGTGTGAGAAAATAGTTTTGTTCCAAGACTTGCAGTAGTTATCAAGCAAAGCCTTACCAGAGCCATGAGGGGAATTTGGAAGGGTGCAGGGATGTTTTTAATTGTTGCATTGATCATGGGGGTGGGGGGTCTGCTGGCAGCTGGGGAGCAGGGGTCAGGCATGCCAGATGTCCTGCAGCACGTCTGAGACTCGCACACTGAGGGTTTGTCTCACCCATGATGCTAACAGAGGAGTTGGGGAACATTCTGAGTGTTGGGTAGAGTGCTGGAGGGTCGTATCCTCTTAGAGCCTGAGACTTAGTCAAACATATTGATCAAACACATACCATGTGTCACACTTAGAATATATCAGTGAGCAGTCAGAGATCCCTAACCTCATGGTGGTGACATGCTAGAAATAGGCAGTAAGCCATAAATATAATAAAGGAATACAGTACCTATTAGGCTGGGAGGTGGTAAGTATAATAGAATAGCAAACAGGTTAAGGTCAATGGGATTGCTGAAGAAAAGAGTTATATTACAGTTTTAAAATAGGGGGTTCAGAGTAGACAAGAAAAATTGAGTGAGATATGGATACACCCTCACTTATTCTGGATATGGAAACATATTGTGGAGTTAAATTGGAAATAGCAGAAGGATTCACGTTTTGGAAGATGCTCAAGACTGTGACAGGTTAGTGGAATGAGTTCCACTAGGTTAGCTGTTAAGATTCCTTATTTTAAGGAAGAAAGCAGCCCTAGGGCATTACCACTCATGATAGATGGGTGGGTGGACGGTTGGCAGGATGGATGGATATAAAATCGCCATGTAAAATGGTCATTCAGATAAGTAAAGAATATTAAAAATTTCTTGTGTTGGGATGCAGTCACGCCATCAGTTCAGACTGCTCACTCTGGTTGGGGGCTTTCTCAGAGCCTTCCCAGGACAGATTGGGCTCGTGGTTCTCTGGGACCAGCAGCGTCTCAGTCCAGTGACTTGTCTTCTTCTCCGCCAAAGGCCCCCATGGGAGCCATGAGTCATCTCTAGAATGAGACTCACTGATGTAAGTTAAACTGAGGCCTTCTTTCAAAGCCTGTTCCTTAAACTGTGTGTGTGCCTTCGACATAGTTTCATTCTTCTACACACCCAATGAATTAGATGAGTGAGCCTGAGCGTTTTTCTGAGTGTTCAATACTCCAGGCTGGGGAGCAAATTAATAATGGAGAAATCTTCGTGGACAGGTGTGGCCAGTGTTCTCAGGTTCTCTCCCTCTCTGAGGCCACAGAAGTGAAATAAAATGGCCAGAGTTGCAAGAGGATTTATTTCTCCTCTGAACCACAACAGAACTTGACTGTCCCCCTAGAAATTGAAGTTGTCTATGATAATAAATGAAAGTGCCATTAACACCTGCAGAGGCCCATAGGAAGCTATTCTGCCAAAGAAACATCCATTAAAAAAAGCACGTTCGAAAAGAAAATGACAAGATCTGAAATTAAAGATCAAACAAGTAGGGATGATCTTCATAGAAAATCCATCCAGAGAAGAAATATGAACTAAAGTAAACAGGCAACAATACAGCAGCATATGCACTATTGAAAAAGAATCAAACTCTTTGCAAGTCAGCAGGAAGGGATGCTCTCGACAGGCCAGTGGGAAGATGGTAGGAGGCCGCAGAGGGAGACTGCAACACTTCAAACAGCAAACCCAAACAAACAAACAAAACCTTTGCGTCCTTTTACCAAAACATACACAGAGCTGCAGATTTCAAAAGTTCTTTGAAAGCACCTTTGCAGAACTAGCTGGAAAATCCTAACAGCGGAGCTTCCTAAGAGAAATTTTCAAAGGCTTAGGAAGACGACCCCCACCAGCCCCAACAAAGAAATTCGTCCACCACAGTTGGGATGGGGAGAGGAGTGGATGGAAGGAGTAAGGAAAGAGCAGTGGGAAAAAAAGGGCTGGCGGGGGAGGTCAGAGAAAAGTTAGAAGCTGGAAACTATCATTGGACATTTAAACTACTCTCAACATATTGATAAAACACAATGGATCTTCATAGTCTTGATACACTCACCATATCTCCCCAAAAGAAGGTAGGTTCACATCTCCCTTTAGCAAGTTACTACTTTTGAAGTACCAGCTTTTATCCAAGCCAAATACTCTTGCCACTGAGAGTGCAAAAAGAATGCAGTATTATATGGAATTCCCCTAATTTGTTTAACATGAATTTTGCTGCCTGGCTGTGTGAAAATTACCAAAGGGTCTGTCATTTCAGAGGCTGACCTGCTTTCCCTGGATATTCAAAAATATAGTTATAGCAGGCATGTACTGAGCGCTCAGAAGGTGTCAGGTATTGTGATAGAGGCCTAGCATATGCTGGTGCCTTCAGTATACATAAAAGCCCTCAAGGCTATACGGCCCATGCAGGTCAATCCCCAGGGCCAGGTCCCTAAGCTCCTCTGCCGGTTAGTTTCAACAGTCTCCCTCTCTTCTTTCCTTTCTTCTTCCCTCCCTTTTTCTTTAACTCCCTCCCTCCTTCTTTCTCTCTCCTTTGCTCTCTCTCTCCCCCCAGATATATGAAGCAGGTGACTGTCTAAGAATTGGGAGCAAAAGGAAACAGTTCCAATCTTGGCACCAAATGCTTCGTTGGTTGGTACCAGGTGGGCACGGGCAAGGCTGGCTCAGTGGCTACCGGGCACCGGGCATCAGTGTGCCAGCCGTGTTTGCTCTACCAGGCACTGTCAGAGCTGAACTGAGGGAGAACTCTGCAAGGCAGGGGCAACTCCAGCTAGCATCCCATCTGCTCTGTGGGAAAATCATATTGTACTTCCCAGGGGGTAGGTGTGAGGAGACCACATGAAAAGGCAAAACTGCAGCTGTCTCCTTGCGGATGATGGGTGGTGGAGGTTCTCCCTGGATGTCTCCACAGCAAGCTGGCAGGAGGCACCCGGTCTCCAGAGCATTCTCCATGGCGAGCCCAGCAAAGACCACCTGCCAAAGCCAATATCAGTTGCTCTGCTTCCACAAATATTATTCCTGTTTATTTTTTTGCCCCCCATCTCACTACTCCTTCTTAGGTTTTTCCTTTGCCAGCCCCTTAACCAATGGGGTTTCTCTGAATTTCTTCCTCAACCCACTTGCCTCCACGTGTGGTCTGATCTGGTCTGGTCCATGAGTTCTGCTCCCATTCCTAGACGGTGGCCCCTTAGTCTTTATCTTCAGCTCCTACCTCTTTCCTGAAGATTGGTTCATATTCTCATTGTTTTCTAGGCATCTTTATCTGTGCCTTGAATTCAGAAATTCCCGAACTTGGATTCTATTCACCTTGTCATAAACATCTTTCCTTTCACTATCCTCATCTTGGTTAATGGCATTCCCCTAAGCCCCAAGTTGGAAATAAGAAACTGTTGAATCCTCTCTTTCTCTTACTTCATACATCAGTTAGCCAGAAAGGGCTGTGGATCCCATTTCGATGTGCTGCTCACCTTCCCCTTTTCCCTTGCCCTGATTGATACCCCCCTCATCATTCTAAATTGTCCCCTTTGCCCCATTCTCTGTATCGCCACCAGGATCTTGCTAAAGCAGAGATCCACAGATGTTTGTGAAGAGCCAGTGGTAAATATTTCAGGCTCTGTGGGCTGTGGCTCAGAGTCACCAGCAGTGGACTAAACCCGGGGTATGTGCATATTGTCAGAGCTCCTCGGGTGACTCAAACGAACAGACATGTTGGAGAACAGAGAGCCTTTCAACCGGTGCTTCTCAACATTAGCAGAAGTAAGAACCACCTGGAGAACTCTTAAAAAAGCAAATTCCTGAGCTGCAGTCTTAGAGCTCCATTAGGTTCTGCAGGCATGCTTAGGAATCAAGTGTTGAAGAACCATTCTGGATGATTCAGAGAAGCTTGTCCAAAGATCATACCCTGAGAAACACCGAGGGTATAAAATGAAAACACGTTAGCCTGGCAAATATCTTGTTCTTCGGCACCTTGTCCTAACCCACTTGCCCAGCCTCTTCTCCAGCCAGTCGGCTCGTACACGCCACACCCAGGATGTGGGCGCTGTTCTCGGGGCCTCCATGCACGTTCCTGCGTCCTTGCCTTTGCACATAGAGCTTCATGTGCGTGGAATGTCCCTCCTAACTCTCCTCTATTTTATTTATTTTATCGGCTACATCGGGTCTGAGTTGTGGCACACGGAATCTTCGCTGAGGTGTGCGGGCTTCTCTCTAGTTGTGGCGCGCAGGTTTTCTCTTCTTTAGTTGCAGCACGCAGGCCCCAGAGTGTGGGCTCTGTAGTTTGCAGCACGCGGGCTCTCTCGTTGAGGTGCGTGGGCTCAGTAGTTGTGGCGCGCGGGCTCAGTTGCCCTGCGGCATGTGGAATCTCAGTTCCCTGACCAGGGATCGAACCCGCGTCCCCTGTATTCTAAGGTGAATTCTTTACCACTGGACCACTAGGGAAGTCCCCTAACTCTTCTCTAGCTGGAGAAATTCTGCTCATTTTTCTCTGGCTCTATTCTAATATTGTTTCTTCTAAGACTCATCTATTCTGGCTAAATTTCTTTCGTTCGCCTCTACTCTGCTTTAATGATTTGTTCATAATGCTCATGCTTGTTACCTTCTTTTTCTCATTAAGTGTATACACAGGTGCCTCCCACACTAGATAGACTGTGATTCTCTTCAAGGACAGAAGCAACTCCGTGTTACTGTGCTCGTCGGGCCCCCTGCACCGAGCAGGGATGGACCAGCGTTCACGCTGTGGCCGTCTTTGTGTGGGGTCTGCTAGTCGGGTTGGGTCTGGGGTGAAGGCAGGTGCGGTGCCCAGGAAACAAACTTGAAAGAAGCACTTCCTCTCAGGGTTGTGCGGATGTCAGCCCTGCACCTGCATGCCCCTGAGCGTGAGTGCCTCCCTAAGAATGAGGCACCTGCAGCCTTAAATGTTGTGCCTTGGGCGCTTCACTCACCTCACTCCGGTCGCCATCCCTGCTGCTAAGGTTCCCCCTCTGGGGGCTGATTCCTGGTCAGCTAGTTCAGTATATTTCAATAAAGGGATCCTAGAGCTGGCATCGCAAGCTCAGATGCCTCAAGGGTCAGCCAGGAAGGAAACTTAAAGGAGGAGCATGGGCTGCAAGACGAGTAGCTGTCTGAAGCACAAATGCCCCCCCTAAAGATGGCAGCCAGTACTAAGACCAGCTAGCCATGTTCCCCTTCCTTACTTCCATCCATCCTTCCATTTATCTTCTATCAGTTCAGTAACTTTTTTTTTTGAGTGACTACTATGTACCAGGCATTCTTCATGTTGGGATTGGAAAATAAATAAGAGGAATAAAAATGTTTGCTCTCATGGAGCTAATATTGGATTAGGGGAGACAGACACTAAATGGAATACATAAGAAAAGATAAGGCATATCAGCTGGCCTGTGGAAATGATGGGAGAAAAGTAAAATAGGAAAGGAGGATTAGGAGTGCTGGGGAAGGTTTAGGGGAGTGGGTTGGGGGAATTGCTCCGATCCATACTTGCCTTAAACACTCTAAATCGTTCCTTTTCCTCTCCTTTTTCTGCTTTCCGTATTGTCTGAGTCACCACCAAAATCTTTCTAAAGCATGAAAGATCCATCTTCCTACATACACAACCAGTAACTTTTCTTGGCCCAGATGTACAGGCCTAGTTTGGTCAAATATGATTTTCTTCCAAGTAATAAGACTGCATTTTTTCTGGGACATCTCCTGATTTTAAAATATGGATACCTAATTCAGTTAAAACAAAACCTCTGCGTGACTAAGAGAAAATTCATCTGTACGCTCCACAGTCCATCAAGTCGTTAACCTTTGAGTTAGAATGTAGTGCCACCGGTGAGCCCGATGAAACCTGCACGATTCTAAGTGCAGAAGCCTGTGGATAACAGAGATTATGGCGCATTTTTCGCAATAAGTATGTTTCTATTGGATTAAGTCACTCAGATGGCAGTGTGAAAAGCCTGGCCTTAGTACTGGGGGCTGTGGCCAGACAGGCTGATCACTGCACTCACACCCAACGCCCAACAGAGGAGGAGGTGTTGATCCAAGGAGGACAGCGGCTCCCCAGGACCACCTGGACATTAGTGACGGAGCTGGACTAAAATCCGGTCCAGTTTCATATTCTTTTTACAACTCCAGCCTGGTTCAAAATGGAACCTAAATTTTTAGCAAATTAACAGGCAAAATATATAATCCATCAATAAAGGAATGGGCAAATACATCATGAAGCATCCATTCTATGGTATGATTCTATTTATGTATCAACAGTAGCAATAAGAACAAGACATATGACTGTATACATAGATCTGTGCAAATATACAGAAAAATGTCCAAAAGAACTTGAGCCAATCTGGTAACACTGTTATCTCCAGGGAGGGGACGAGAGGACTGGGGCAGGGTGGTGAAAGGGGATTATAATCTTGCGTCTATTTTAAAGTTTTACTATACAAATAGATGAATAAGTTGTTTACGTCAGTGAAAATATTTTTTAAGAAAAATGAAATGGTAAAGAAGCACTGGTTATAGTCTCCAGAAAGCAATGTGAAACACAGACAAACATGTTGTCTCATATACCATAACAGAGACACAGTTGCTAAGATGAGGCATTTCTGGGACTTAAATGGTTCCACCCAGGCAAGAACCTAGAGGAATGAGCATGTCATTTCAGCTTGTGTTACAGGAGAGGATTGGCAAAGAACTTAAAAGTATAATGCTTTCCACAACAGGGGACTCAAGACAGCTAACAGCCCTCCCAAATCCAGAGCCTGTAAGGGAAGGACGGTTCTTTTGCTAACCCAGTAGGCCACATTGTTAACAGGAGTTGTATCCGATAGAAGATCTATGTTTAAACTCTAAGAAGCAATGGGGAAAAAAAAAAAAAAAAAACCACACAGCATATGGAACTGTTTCTATACCACTTCAAGTCAACAGAGACAATATTTTAAAAATAACCAGGAGAATTCTCCAGGATGTTTCTTTTTATCTCTGTCTCCTCTGCATTGCCATTTTTACTGATTCTGACACAAACGAATCATTGCAAAAAAATAAGAAGTTGAGGGCTGATCTCAGATACGTGCTGATGAGGCGTCTAGTTTCTTTCATGGGGGGCTTGCTGCGGAGGAAAGCATTCCTGTGCATCCCCCCAACTCCATTCAGGTGAGCAGCTCTGTTCCGGGGGGAGGTGGCTGGGCAGGCGTGATCTCACCACGTAACGTCCTGTGTCCACAGGAGCCAGAAGTCTCCGCAGTCATGTCTGTGGTGCTCACGTAAGCAGATGTTTGTTTTAGTAAAAGCACATTTTACTTCTATACAGGGCTCCCAGGCTGTGCTGGAGAATGTTTGAATGGGAAGCACATTCCCATCCCACTCCCCACCCGACTCCAAAGAAAGAAAAACTCTTATTTTTGAGATTCAAAAGAAGACTTTGAGGAGATCAGATTTCTTCCTCTTGGGCTATTATTTAGCTGTATGTTACTGTGAATGACTCACGGTGTCAAGGAGACAAAATGCCACCCTCTTCTTTGGAATCTTGTAAGGGAACCTGGTATTTAGCAGCAGCTGTCCTAGACAGAGATTCCTTCCACATCAGAAGGGGCCGGTGAAGTCACCGCACTTAGAAGCAGGCAGCCTCATGTATTTATGCTCTCAAACCTTGCACGTGCTGTGTTCTTGGGGCGGCTGCACAAGCTGAATTGCGTGTCTGCAGCAGTCACACGTGTGTGTACTAGGGCGGGAGGTAAGCTGGTCCGAGGCGAATACTCCTTGTACTTAAAGCAGGGCAAAGTGCCAGAGGTTGTTACCCTGCTTTGAAGTCTTCTGTCTCCCTCTTTGGAGTGGATCAAAGGCCTTTTTTATCTCTTTCCAGAATTCATACAAGCTCTTAACACAGTGCCCTCCTCGTGGTATGTCTTCCCTGCTATCACAATTCCCCTCCCCGCCAGCTCAGGATCCTAAGGGGGGGGGGGGTCTGTCCACACTCTCATCTGTATGGCTCCTCCCCCCTCCCTTCTGCCTTTGCTCCTTCCCCCTCCTTTCCTTGCCTTTTTTGGAATCCCCTAGAAGCTCTCCGCCTCAGCTTCTGGTGGTACTGGCTCTCTGAAGCACTCTGCAGCCTCATTTCTTGCTAGTAAAACAAGGACTATTAGATTTATTTTTCTTTTCTTTTTTTAAAGAAAGGGGAGTTTGGATTGGAGAGAAAAACTGCTGTGAATAAAACCAGTGAAAATGGCATCACAAGTTGCTTTGGAAGCTGAGGTGAATGTGAAACAAAGCTTTTTGGTGCCTTTCAAAAGCTGGAGGACGATTTCTGGTACAGCTCCTGTGGTAGCTCCAGAACTTGTCTGTCTTCTGACACCTAATGCTGTAGTAGCCACGGTGCAGGAAACCATACCAAAGCTGCTCTTCTTGGGCAGTGCTCAGAGACCCGTCCCCCCACCTGTTTGGCAGGCAGTGCAGAGAGACCGGAAACCACAGTCTTACAGGCCAGGTTGTGTCGCCAGCTGACTTTCCTCGTATCCCCGGCACAACCCCTCTGGGACAAAGAACCTGCAAAATAGGAACACTACCAGCCCACACAAACATTTCAGTTAAGTTCAAATCTTAAAGGCTTAAGGCAACTAGTTTTTAGAAAACAGGGGATCTTATAGATGGTAATTTAGACGATTAATGCAAAAACACCATCTGCTAAATCTCTGATCTGTGAAGACTCTGGGGTCTGCAGAGAACGCAGGCTGTGTGTGCGTGGAGCCGTCTGCACCTTTCAGTCGGATCCCCGGGAATCTTTCTCACTGAAAGACCAGTGATCGGGGTCACGTCGGTCCAGTTCCTGTGAGTCCATCCCCAGCCTTGAACAAGTGCTTTGCAAGAGACCCTCTGTCCCACCCTGGTTTTCTCTCTAGAATCCCTGTCATCCCACTGGGGGGCGGGGTGTGCTGATTTTCTAAAGCTCCCCAGAGCATTCATTCAGCAAACATTTCCTGAGTGTAAACCAATTGCCAATCCTTGAGGGGGGTGTAAATGTGAACATAGGGCAACCTGCCCTTAAGACAGGGAATACAGTTCAGGAGAGGGTTAAGACTGGTGTATTAGGAAGGGCATGATGGCTACGGAACTTTGAAGAAGACCGTTTTCTTACCCTATGTGTTTGTCTAGCACTTTATTATCTCTGCCCTAACCTTCTAGCGTGAGTCAGTGTTCTACTTTCCACCTCTTATCACTGCCTGAAAAAAATACACATTTAGATCACTGCAATGGCTGTTATTGTTTCCACTGGTAATAATAGGTGAGCATGATCCCAGGATTTTTCCCCAGGACTTCAGAACATCATGTGGAGTGTCCCTTCCTCCTTTTCAAATCACACCAAGGAAGGAACCCACAGACTTATAAACCTAAGTCCACTGTGACCGCTGTTCTTGTTGCCATTTAAATTTTTAATGAAAGCAAAAGGACTGCATCAAATAAGCAGCAGTCATATTGAAGATGACAATATGCTAACAGTTGAGTGCTTACCACGTGCCAGGTGTGGCATTCATGTCTTTACACTCATGATTTCATGTCATCATCCCGGCAAGCCTGGGACCTAGGCCTCACTGTCCCCATTTCACAGATGAGGAAACTGAGGCACAGGGGGATTCGCTGACTCGCCCGCCGTCTCACAGGTATTCAGTTTGCAGCCAAGCCTGTGCTGTCAATCTCCGTGAAACACGGCCTCCCAGGTACAGGGCTGACACACAGACTGGGCAGGCCTTTGCTGTTGTTTGTTCAGCAAGACGTGCTCAACAGGCAAGTGGGTTTGCCTTCACGAGAACAGTTAGAAATGGCAAAATGGGACTGCCCTGGCGGTCCAGTGGTTAGGGCTGCATGCTTCCAATGCAGGGAGCACAGGTTCGATCCCTGGTCAGGGAATTAAGATCCCACATGCCACGCAGCCAAAAACTAAGAAAAGAAAAAACCAAGGGGGGAAAAAAAAAAAGAAATGGCAAAACGTTTTCTGGTATGCTCTGAGAGGATGGCATACTTTTTCATGGAGGCGACTTGTCTCACTCTTTCTGCTTGACTTGGGCTGAGGCTTCTGTGAGGACGTATTCCTTTTCCTCCCGCAATGGTCTGGACTCCAGCTCCAGTCAGAATTTAACAGACAGATGAGAGCTCGTCCCCAGGCAATCAGCAAAGCATGTAATAGACCTGGACATACTGGGAATGGCCCGCTCCTGCTTTTCACTGTGCCCAGTGCAGTTTCTCTGAAGCAGACCAAGCACAGCGATCCACATGGGATACTCAGCACAGTACCCACATCTGGGGAGTGTGCAGCAAGCAGCCTCTATTTGCATTAACAGTCCTGCTCTAACCTCATGAGCAGGAGCTCGTGTCATTCTAGGGCCTAATGATCTGAAATGCTTTTTCATATTTATTCCCTCACAACCACGGTAGGCTTTGTGAGACCGGATGATACGTGGAGAGTCAGCAAAGGGAGCTAGAAAAGAAAAGGTGATTTCCCGTGGCAGGAAACCCAGAGGGAAGTGGGCTCCGGATTGGGAGCTCCGTGAGGGAGGGACTCCATTCCCAAGCTCCCGGCACAAGTCGGGTGCTCTGTACGAATTGAATGGATGGATAGGGGAAGAATATTATTTTTAGAGCCAACATGGCCTGGGAAAGAAATAGAACATGCATGGGGACAGGGGTGGAAGTCTAGTCGGCCCCCCACTCGCAGTCACAAAGGGTCTCACATTTTGACTTTTGCTGATATTTCCATATGAGTTGTTATATGGTGTATGTGTGCTAAAGCGTTAACTTAAATACAGATATTCAGAAAATATGACAAAAATGTAAGCTTTGTCCTGACATGTCTTCGTTTTGTAAAATATCAGCAGCCTCAAGGATTGCCAGTGGGAAGGCCCTCTCTGGACCTCAGAGCCTGTCTTTCTGTCACCTCAGACCATCACTGGATGTAACTCTGACATCTGGGCCAACACCAAGCTGCTGGCCATCATTTATTTCTTCCAGATGTTTGGAAGGTTCTGACTGGCTTGTCAGAAATACATAGCAGACACGGAGCGTTCTCCAACCAGCCTGACGTTCTACCTCAGCTTCGCTTGGAAGCTGTGACTCCTTCCTTGAAATGGCAGCAGCACATCTTTCCTTTGCTCAAACCCTCCATGTGTAATTTGCTAAGGATAGCAGATTTCCCTTCCTGGAATAGTTCTCTGTGCTCAGTGTGGTGTGGGTAAGTGTGTGTGTGTGTGTGTGTGTGTGTGTGTGCACGCGTGCACATGTGTGCGCACATACAGGAGGCATATAGGTATTTTAAAATGTATTTTGCATGGAGGCCATTAAGATGAATCTGTCTTCCTTTAGGATTCCCAGAGACAGCTTGGACCTCAGGTCACCCACGAACACGCGAGTCCACCAATTAGCTACCCGCTTAGCGCCCAACAACTTACATCACAAAACCACAACTGAATTTGTGAACTCTGGTACCTCAATTACCCTCTCCATGGCCTAACCACACGCAATCCTGCAACAGTTGCTTCCACATCTGGTTGTTGAGTAGCGTGTATCCCGAGGACTGCACCAGGAGGTAGGAATACAATGGGGTACAAGGCCTATCTGGGTCCCTGTCCTTCGGTGTTTACATGTTCATGGGGAAGACAGGCTTCCCCCCTCTCCTCAAAAAGACCATCCAAGTAAATAAGAATATCTATGGTATTGCAAAAGGATCAACGAAAATCCTGCCTCATATGAAATTCTTCACCTCCCTCCCAGTTTATTCTTAATTCCTTAAGCTCTAAAATCAACCTTCATGCTCTAAAGAGTACCTCCAAATCCTGGCTCTATCCTCTCTCAAAAATCCATGAATTTGGATCCCACATTTGTTATTAACTAAGGGTTCCAAGAATTACTTTTCTCTTCCCACGTTGTGCTCTCTGGGAGCAGGCTGACCCGCCTCTGTGAGCTGGAAGAGAAGCGTGGGAGGGCTAAGCCTCCATGCAGACCTCATCGAGAGCCAGAAGCCATACATTTTCTAAGTGTAAATATGCAGGCAATGTCGCAGGCCTGAGACGCAGAGCCACGTGAAAGTGTTAAAATAAAATAAGGTTGACAGTGCCACTTCATCAGAAAGAGGAAGTGAATTCGATGTTACGAAATGCTTATAAGCCTAGGGAGTAAGGTGCTCAAAGACAATTACCAACTAAACATTTCATTAATGAAATAATGATTAATTATAATCACTAATTAAAATGCAGGATTATGCTGTTGGTTTTGAGCATTAACAGGAGTAATGACATTACCATTTTTAATGGAATTCCAGGAACAAAAATTATAGCAAGTCACAGAAAAGATATGGCTTGCAAGTGTGATTAGGAGTTATTGTGAAACCCAGGGGCATGGAATTTTCCCTGCTGGTGAACTTAAGTAAGTTTAATGCGGTGTAATTTAATTACTAAGCATAGTTTTCTCCTCAGTGGGAAGAGATACCAGGTTTATGCTTTAAAGAACAAAAGGAAGAATGTAAATAGCTATGGGTAATGATTGGCTACTAGCAGGAAAAATCAAAGAGTATTTAGCTGTCTTTTGCATAATATTTGAGGGTAGATGCATCCTGGCTCGGTTGTAAATTTTATTTAATTAATGCTTGGAGGATTAACAAGAAAGTAGCTGGTGCAGACAGGGAACGGTAGTGCTGTCAAGTGTGTCAAGAAAGTGAATTTCCATAGGAAGGACATCTCCGCTGAATAATTAATGCTCGGGACTTTTCATAAATGTCAAATTCCCACAGGAAGCGGGAACTTGACCCTCAGTAATAAACCACTTAGGATTCATTAAACATAAGCATCGTTCTTAAACTGTTTGCCATGGCGTGTGAGCTCATCCATAATGCAATATGTCCGCCTGAGCTGCAGGGTGAAAATGCCCAGCACTGGCTTTTGGGTGCCTGGAATTACCCTGGTGTGTCTGTTTCTTTCTGCCTGGCTCAGCTCTAGCCCTTCCAGGGGAGCTCTCACTTCCCTTTCATTGTTAGAAGGCCAAGATCAGTCCACCATCAAGCAAGAAAGCTCTCGTTTGGCTCTTCCATAGTAAATGTGGGGAGGGGCTCAGACCCTCTTTAGACCTTCTATATCAGGGTTCCTCAATTTCAGCACTATCAACCCTCAAGGCCAGACCATTCTTTGTTGTTGGGGGTTGTCCTGTGTGCATTGTTGGATGTTTAGCAACATCCCTGACCGCCGCCCACTAGATGCCAATAGGAACTCTCACCAACCCCCGCCCACCTCCCCCCCACCCCCCCAGAACTTTGACAATCACACATCTATCCAGATATTGCCAGATGTCCCCTGGGGGGCAGGATCACCCCTGGTTGAGGACCACTGTTTATGGAACTTAAGTGCGTCCTGTAACGGGGATCAGTCAGTGGGAGACAAGGCCTGCCATTGAACTGGGCCCGAAAGGCTATGGAAACCCAGAGCCCGGCTCATCTTCACAGCATAGCCATCCGCAGGACCAAATGCGTCTTTGCTCTTAAATAACATCGACTGCCCCTGATGGATCACGGCCGCAGTCATTGTGCCATTAAAATCAGAACTACTCACTCCGGTGACCCAGGGATGCCTCGTAATCCCCTTCATGCAGAAATGACTGCTTCCTTTCCCTTATGCGTGAACATGACTGGTGCTCTGAGCAACTGCCACTCTTTCTTTTCCCCTCCTGAGATCAGGGTGGAGGGAGGGCACACACGAGCTCACCCGTGGAAGATTTTTCTCAAACTGTTTCTAAAGTCTGAAAACAAATCACAGAGGTGTTTTTCTTGTAATAGAATATAGATTTGATTTCTTGACTTAACAAAAAAACATACTTTTAATTCTGTCTGGGCATGCAGCATGCCCACACACTGACTAAAAAAGGACACGTGAAGCTATTTGGAGAATTGCTTTGTCTACACGTAAGCAGAAGCTGATTTGACTAATGATTTTTCTCCTCTTTGATTTTTGCTTGAACCAAAATGAGCAGTGATTTCTTGGCACCCTAGAGCCATCACCTTTGCATTCTGTAAATAAAGAAGATTTGACATGTTCAGCGTGACCGTGGCAATGGGTGACATAGTGAAGCAGGGCGACCTGGAGGTGCGTTGAGGGCACGTGCCGTAGTAATTGGGCACAACCATTTCACATCGAGAGCCTGAGATTGGTCAGTTACTGGAGACCCTAAGGGGTTCTGATTTTATCTGGTGACGATAATTCTACTTTTGCCTGTCGCTAACTCACACTCTGGCTTGAGGGTGGGCCATGGTAAGAAATGGTTTTTCCCGTATTCCACTTTCAACAGACATGCTTTAAATTAACCAACCACAGGCAGCTCAGGACTCAGAACCAGGGAGTAAAAAAGTCTACTTGGCTCAAAACCTCAGTAAGTCTTATTAATTCAGAGAGTAGAAAGCTTACATGTGCTAATTACCAAAACTACTAATTAGCTTTAATTATAAGCTTGGAAGGAAGTTGAAGTATGTTGCATTTGATAGTGCTGTTGACCTTTTCAGTGTACTTTGGCGGGGAGGGTGGAGAAGCAGAAAGGAGGTGTTTTACACAATTCATCAGAGAGCAATTAATTTAGGTCTTCTGATGAATATGCTAGAAATTCACACATCTATGCATCTCAGAACATAAAGGCATTTTAATAAAGCCTTACCAGTGTCAACTCAGACTGCCCAGCCAGTCAAGAAAATGTACTCATTTTGTAAGTGATTTCTTATTCTGTCACTGTTACAAATCAAGGGGTAGTAGGTTGGGTCCAGCCAGATGGATGCTTTTATACTGAAGTCATAAATAAGAAAGGGGGCTGGCTGTGACTGACTTCGGAGGGTCACTGACAGGAGCTGTTCTTGTAGACATTTGATGAGATTCTCAGAAACGTGCCCCGTGCCAAGGTCTGGTAATCCTGTCCCCGTGGACCTCTCACCTCAATCTTTTTTGTCACTCTCTGTGAGCCCCTGCAGCCAGAAACCACTCGGATGTGGCTGGGATCTTCTGTGCTGTTTTATTTATGGCCAGACAGCTCTGCATCCACTGTTCCCATGAACGCAAATGATGATGCTTTCAAGGACCACCAATGTAGCCTTTCACACCCTAGATAAATGGAGCCCTCCTTGGGCCCCAGGAGCTGTCTCACAAACCTGGGGAGACGCCCGCAGCAGTCTAGCATCTGTTTGCCTTGCAGTAACATGTAAACCCTGAGTCCCTTATCCTCTGGATTTGAAGATTCTTTTGTTTGCCTCTAATCTCTCAAAACTGACGTGTCTCTTAGTAACCACCAGAGGGATCCCATATAATGTGATAAAAGTTAAAATCAACATGGGGGAATCACAGCTCAGCCAGCGCAGTGCACACTTGCCTCTGAGGTCCCGGTCTGTCTCTGGAAAATGAGAAGGGGGCACAAAGGATGAGCAGTGAGGGACAAGACTCTGCTTGACAGCCTAAGGGAAGGGATCCCGAAGAGGGAGGAGCAGATGTGAAGACAAAGGGATCCGAGGGCCAATCCTTCTCTTCACCAGGAAACAAACAGAACAACCAGACAAATAAAATGAGTCCTGGTCCGCAGAAAGAAAGCACTTTTTAAGTCAGTGGAACTGGACCCTATACTCGTTTCTGAAGCTCTGTTCAGAGGTTGAACTCCAAATATAATGAGATTGCATTTTAAGGGCTAATGTCTCTTCCATTTTTAAAATAGGTTTGAGCAATTGCATAAAAGTGGGAATCGGGAGTGTTCTATATAGCTTGCTAGGGCTCCTGGAACAAATTACGACACACCGAGTGGTTTAAAACAGCAGAAATTTATTCTCTTTGAATTTTGGGGGGCTAGAAGTCCAAAATCAGGGCCTCAGCAGGGCCATGCTCCCTCTGAAGGCGCCAGGGAAGAATTCCTCCTTGTCTCTTCCTAGCCTTCGGTGGTGCCTGGCAATCCTTGGCCTTCTTGGCTTATAGCTGTGCTACTCCAGTTTCTGACGCCATCTTCATACGGCCTCCTTCCCTCTGTGGGTTTGTGTGTGTCTCCAAATCATCCTCTCTTTATAAGGACTCCAGTCATTGGATTTAGGGCCCAGCCTAACCCAGTGTGACCGCATCTTAACTAATACATCTCTGAAGACCCTATTTCCATACAAAGTCACATTCTGATGTTTCAAGGAGACACGAATTTTCCGAGGACTCTATTCAGCCCAGTACACATTCCTTAACTAATTTTTTAAAAGAACTTTTCAACCTGTGGTCCTAGTTGAAAGCAGGACTTTCAAAGCAGGGCTGATACTCTTGTTCTAAAATGATTTCCAGGTCATGGATGAAATCTATTATCACCACCTGGAAAGTGATACTTCCGTGATCCCCTTAGATTCCCCTCTCTGATTTTCTCATCCAACTTCTCAAACATATCGCCTGTCCTCTAAGCTGTTGGAAGGCTTGCGTCAGAGTGTTTCTAGCGGCTTTTGTGTGTGATTGTGTGTGATGGGGCGTTGCCCCCGGAGCAGCTGAAGACAACGCTGCTACCCTACAGTCCCTGTGTAGCTAATTGTATTGCCCTTGCTGCCGGGTTTTATAGATGATCCCTGAGCTTATTGGGCCAAATCAGGGCACTTAGAACTCAGACGATCCTGGTTTATTCCTGCTCTTAGTACACACCTGGCTGCACTCACGGCCAACTGAAACTCCAGACGAGCTCAGCAGACAGCTAGCTGTACATTCAGGTCATACATGCTCAGGTGAGAAGAAGATTGTCCGCAGTGTGCCAGGCAAATAGGCAAACAGGTGTCAACAGAACAGGCGGTGGGAGGCGAGCGTCAGGAGAGGAAGTCAGCAGGATGAGCGGGGTTTACTAGGCCTGTGGTTCATGATACAGCAGAGGACAGAGTCAGGGTGGTGATGAGGGAGGTCATCCCCGGGGGGCTTGTCACAGAAGCCCTGACTAGCCATCCTTTCTCACCTACTTCTTGGGCCTGAGTCCCCACCACGTAGGCTTCTAGCCTCGGTCTGAACTCAAGGATCTTGGAGCTCAAATTCACTACCCAGCCCCCTTTCAAAGCACACAGCTCTGCAATTCTAGATATAAGAATATCGGCTTCCCCAGACACTGAAGGCCACTTGTTATATGATTCTGTCTGTATGAAATTTCCATAATAGGCAAATTGACAGAGACAGAAAGCAGAGTCGTGGTTTCCAGGGTCTGGAGGGAAGGGGCAATGGGGGATTACTGCTTAACGGCTACAGGGTTTCCCTTTGGGTCATGAAAACCTTCTGGAAGTAGATAGTGGTGATAGTTGCACAATATTGTGAATGTACTAAATGCCACTGAGTTATAGAGTTTAAAACTGTAAAAATGGCGAATTTTGAGATATGTGTATTTCCCCACAATTTAAAAACAAACAAAACAAACCTTCCTTGCGATTCACCCACTGGTTCTGTATTTGCCCCATGAAACCAAACTAAGGTCTAATTCCTTGTCCATGGGGCCACCTTTTACATTTCTTTCTCTCCTGCATCTGCAGGCACCGTTACGCCCCTGTATCCTGCTTTTCTAGACTGATCACCCTGTGCCCTTCACTTGTTCATCTTTGAAGTCCCTTGTCCAAGGTGGGTAACTTCCACTAGACGTACCCCCTTTTTCCATTGCTTTTCTGAAATGATGACGCCACTGGGGTTTACGACTGCTGCTGGGAAACGTGGCCAGCATGTGTTACGGTGGGATAATCGCCTGCTTTGGCCTGGGACTTAGGATGTCTTGGTCTCAGCCTGAGTCCTGACTCTGACTGACTGTGCATCCTTAAAAGAGTCAGTCAGCCTCTCTGGGCCACAATTTCTTCACTTGTAAAATGAAAGGACCTCCAAAGTCTGTTCTACCTCTCAAACTTTATATCCTGCCATCTTGCTCTGGACCTTATTCCAGGTGATGGCACCCAAGAGTGAATTCCTGTTTAGCATCGATACTGCACTCCTCGTCCTTCCCGAGCTGGAAGTTAACTGAAGTGCTGCATCTTTCTCGCCAGCCTTAAGCTAGATCTCCCCGCTTGCCCACCCCAAATGTATGATATCTGATTTGGGAGGACCGATGAAAGATTCACTGGGATTTTGATTAAATCCCATACAATTAGATATAGCACAACATTCCACAATATAATTTTAGATGTTCATTGCAACATCTAGCCTATTTATATTCCTCTTATTTTGCTGAGGTCCAAACATCTCTGGATGTCCTCAAGCAGGTCCCTGTAGAGTTTTGGATAGGAGGGGGTCACAGCCAGAGCCCAGGATGGCCCAGTGGAGACCTTCTTCCTGGTGTTCTGCCCATCCCCCCAGCCCCGTTTATGACAGTGCCACAGGGCTTTCTGAAGGTCTTTCCTTTGTCTTTATCTCGAGATGGGCGTGCACGTGTGATCTGGTGGTCTGTGTTTGATTTTGTTGTTTCTCCAGTGGTGAGTTGGGTCAAGTCACCAGGAGAACATTCTCATGTTCCATAGCTACATCTGGGCCTGCCTGCCGGGGATGCACATCGTTTCCAGTCTGCAGTAACTCATTTGAGGCAACAGTGACTGTGTACAATGGGACAGAGGCAAGTGGACAAAATGTCACAATGGTAGGAAATGCCTCTGGGGATCTAGAAGCTCCACATTAAAAGTTCTGATGTAGCTGTGACCCGTCTAAATACAGAAAGAACAGACAGCTTGGGGGTCCCAGAGCTGAGTTTAGTTCCGTCAGTTTACAAGCACGGTTGCCATAGCCAAGTTTTTGGCCTCTCTATGCCTCAGCTACCTTATCTGTAAAGTAAGGGCTGTCTTGGGGCTTCACTGTGAGACCTAACTCTGTACTGAGTATGGTACTCCGTATGGTACTCTTCAGATATTACTCCCACTTCCGCTCCTCTCTGATAGATTTTAAGGATCATGTGAGATAATCTACATGAAAATGAATGTTATAGAACCCAGGACGTCATGTTGTTATCTGGCACCAGGGGTAAAGGGTTGAGTCAACATTTAGGCCTCTCTCTAAGCTCTGATCCTTCTCTGATCCCCTTGGAAAGCAAGAAGCACTTTTTTTTCCCACTGGCAACAACCCTAGAGGATTTATATATTGTATCATGGAGAAAAAGAGCAAAGGGAAGGGTGGAGTCCATGCCTGGAGGGCTGGGGTGGTAGCAGGGGTGGGCATGTGTGGTGTTAAGTGTGGAACACTGCAAGCAGAGTTAAAATGGTGTGACCTTGGACAGGTCTTCTCCCTCACTTTGGATCTCCACGTTTCATCTGCAAAATGAATTGCATTAAATCACCTTTAATAGTCCTGTTGGAAATAGCAAAGTTGGGGGCAAGAATCACCCAGACACCTGGTCCAGTGTTTGACTAGCCTTCATCTCTTTTTTCACAAGTTCTGGGAGGGTAAGTGCTCACAGGGCGTGGAATCATACAAAGGGATGCTCTGAGTCTTCGATTCCATGCCTGTGCAGACTCCCCCTGCTCCCAGCTAGACAAAGGAGGGCTCGCTCTTCTACTAGAGATGGTTCCAAATGCTGTATAAACAAAGCACATAGAATGGTCTCCTTAGCTCAGTCCCTCCATAAGCCTACACCAGAGTCTAACATTAGATCACTCCAACAGCAAGGGAATACCATTCCTGACAGAGCCCCCAACCTGGGAGAGAGAAAAAGAGTCGTTTTCCCAAATGCCTAGAATACAGCTGACCTTGGCAGTTCACTCCAGCCTTTCTAGGATGGGGCAGCCCTGCAGATCACCTGCCTTAACCTGTTCCTGGGAGAGAGAGTCAGCAAAGAGGAGCTCAGCGACACCAAGATGGCAGTGCCTTCTTCCTCAAGGGAAAATCCAGCCATGTGGGATAAGAAGACAGATATTGACCCTACAAGGCTGTGGTGTAGGAAACGTATGGCCCATTAAATTTCTTCAAACTTGACCAACCCACAGCATCCCTGCCTGGATTTGAGTGTGGGAGTGTGAGAAGTTGTGAGCCCCTCTTGTGGTTTCTATGATTTCCTTCTTTCCCTGAAAGAATCAGAGACAAGGGTATAACCTGATGTGATGGTCACTGTGCAAGATGTCTTTGAGGCCCTTCCCTGCTCAAGGACACAGAATCTTTAATGAATAAAGCCACACCAGTGAAGAATGTGCACATCTTGCCCGATGCCAGGCTGCTACTTAGAAATGCTTGAAGACCTCGCCCTGACAATCAGTCCCCGTGTACATTCATCACTACTCAGAATCTGTGTGTCCTGGACTGTCAGGTTTCTTGTTCCTCCTTTCATTCTGATATTTTTTTTCTTCTTCTTCTTAAAAAAAAAAAAAATCCTTTCTTTGAGCTGTCCCTTGCTGAAGCAAATAGGGAGTTACTACGTGGCCGTCTCCTGGAGGCTGTTTTGCTCAGGCTTGGTTGTCCAAGGCAACCGATAAAAAGAAACTTGGGGAACAAAGCCCCTTTGCTTTATTGGGTCACCTTTGATAGCTTGAAAGGTCAAGAACTTCTTTACTTAGCAGGGTCTCCAGCTGACTTGGCTAAGTGATGAGTGAGGTGGATATTCTCTTTAGAAGCCTGACATCCTTCCACCTTTGTTCGTATGCAAAGTGTTTTCTTAAAGCTGGTGCCTTCGCACATCCTTCCACTCTAATGAGACCTGTGCCGCTGCCCAGTTCATTCAGGGACTGTTAATGCAGCAGGAGGCAGTGCACACGGCTCCATCAGTGAAGGCGCTGCCGCTCGCCCGGATGAGAGCGTCGCGAATGCGCACCACGAGATGGCTGGGAAACCCACACCTTGACCGCCCGGTGCACGCCTTTAAGGCCATCATTCTGGGGTCTTCTTTCTGTCCCTACAACTTGGGAAGAATTGATCCAGTTCCCTGTCTATAAGTTGGAAGGAATAGCCTAGACTCTTGACTCTAATTCAGATCATTAATATGTTGAGCTGTCAGTTGGATGAGTGGGAGGGAAGGTTATGTGTTTTGTTGGTTTTTAAATGTAATGGAAATGTAAGTGCTGGGTTTCAGGATCAAAGTTTATGGTCCTTCAACTAATATTCATCCAGTGCCTAGTACACGTGAGCCATGCTGCTAGGCTGGGCTAGGGATGTCACAGGGCAAGAATTGCACCCAAGATGTGCTTTAAGGAGGGTACAATCTAATAGGATACGTAAGACTTGTATCCATATTATTACAGGCCAAGATAGAAAGTGTTAAAAGAAACAGATAAAGGCTGTCATTTCCGAGGAGTAATTCTTTTTCTCTTTTTCTCTCTTCTTACTGCTTTCTAATTCAGGCCACCGTTCTCTGTCCCGGGGATTATAGCAATAGTGACTTAACTGTTTTCTGGTCCTCACTGAGCAGCACCTACTTTGTCCTGGGCAGTGGGAGGGCGGGAACACCAGATATATAACAGGTTCCTATCTGGGTAGAGAGGCAGACATAAAGTACCTCCAAAATAATAATCCACAGCAAACTGTGTTCCAAGGCCTCAAACACACCTGTCCAGAGGGGCCAGCCAGTAGCAGTGAGTGAAGAGAAATGGGCCAAGGATAAGTAGAATTGAAAGAAGATTCTTAGAACTAGAACCAACACTTTCTGTCTAAACAGGGCAGTGGTTACTTAGCTACAACTCATTATTGCCAAGCAGAAAAGGGGGGCTAGGGCCACTAGATACATAGATATTTTGTGTAAAGTCTCTCAGTCTGTGAGTACTGACAATTATTTTTAAGTCTTTCAAACTGGGATAAGCCACACAAAGCATTCAGAGGCCCTGAGCTTGCCTGGAGCCTGCCACTTGGCAAACTCTGGTGTACACTGTGGGGAATGTGGAAGAGACATTCAGGACAGCCAGGAGTCTCTGGGGAGACTTTGTGGAAGAAGGGGCATTTGTTATGGGTCTGGAAGAATGGACAGAGGCAGGACAAGGGTTTTCCAAGTAGAGGGAAGAGTGAGCAAAGGTATGGACCTGGGAACCTTGGAAGTTGTGGTCAGAAAAGGCCAAGGACTCTGGTCACTGGAGTCCAGGGTATGAGCAAGGGTCGGGGGACCAGCCATGGAACCTCTACGATCATGCATGGAAAATGCCTGGTGCTGTATCTGGCATTGATACAGAATATTTAATAAATGTTGGTTCTTCCTTCTCTTAAGAAGTTTGGACTTCATTCGGCTCACTGTTATTGGGATACCTTGCCAGTGCACTAAACTCTTTGGAGATAAAAACATTAGCATGTTACTAAATGTGAATTTTCTTTTGCAGAAAATACAGTACCATATCTGAATTAATTATTACTATTTAAAATAGTTCATTCCTTAACTCCCTTCTTTGCTTTGCCCACAGCCTATTCAGTTCCTTTGTTTGGCAGAATTCTGAAAAATGTGTGTCACCCACTACTGAGATTGTTCAGCCCCTGATGTATTTGTGTTGATTTGTTTCTGGTGGTAGCTTGTCCTAAAATGTGTGTCGCAAGCAGGTATTATATGATAAAATTGTTGTGTAGTGAATGCTCTGTGTGGAATTCAGAGGAAAACCCAGATTCAGTGATTAACAATGCCAGAAAATGCAAGTAACTAGTCATTGTTCAAATAACAGTGCTATTTCTCTTTCGTGGCCTTTTAGATTTTTGTTGCCCTAAAATTCCATTTTATTGGGAACCCATTTTTCCACCTGGTCTTTCTTGACAGGGTTTTTTTCCTACTTTAAACAGTTTCTAATTAAAATTCTGTATTTCAAGAGTAAAAAAACATCTTTTTTAAAGATTGTTTTCACTTATTTATTAAGACTACATATTCTGAAATGTACAAAGAAGAAAATAGTCATCTATGTTCTTTCTCACGACCCAGAATTAACCACAGTTAAGCTTGTGGCAGATTTGCATTTGTATCCAGTCTTTTGCAAAAAAAAAAAAAAAAAAAGTCATTCTTGATTTTGTGAAAAATAACAAATCTATCATAAAAATTTGTTGAAAAATAATAAGGTTCAAAAAAATTAAAGACAAACATTTATGTCCTAACATAATTATATAGGGTGTGAATCATTTCAGACAGCCTTGTATGCATTATAGGTAAAAGGATGGATGCTTCCTGTAAGTTTATGGGGTTGCTGTGAGGCTTAAGTAAGCGTATAAGTAGCACAGGGCCTGGCACAGGGTGCTCAGTCAGCATTAGATCACAGTAGTTTGTAGTGAGCTACAAATAAGCAGGTACAATTGTGTGATTCTAGAGGTAACTTCTGTACGGCATTTAGTGGAAGTCTGGTATTCAAGTTGGACCCCAGACTTAAGGGTCTCCCCTTCATCCCCAGTTGCAAAGAAATATTCACCACCTCTTTGTGGTAAACTGGGAAGGGGGAGATGACCTTGAGTCACGATGTAGCTCTGCCATTTCTGAACTGCGTGATATTAGATGAGTCACTCTGAGCCCCTATTTTCCCACTGGCAAGATGTGAAGAGTTCTGCCAGGCTCCCAGGATCCTTGGGAATTTCATGAGTGGATGCAAGGAGAGTTCCGGGGACGGAGGAGGTCACCAAATGTTAGTCCCTCTTCTCCCCAACTCTCTCTCTCCCCTCCCCTTTCTCTCCCCACTACCTCTCCACCCCTTTGCTCAGCAACTGGAATTTAATGCTCAGCAACTGGAATTTAATTCAGAAAATGCTGACCAAGTCCTCTCAGCTACCTTTCAGACCCCTCCTCTTTTCCTGAGGATCCCTCCCATCCTGATTCTGGAGTTAATGAGTATTGATTGTGACATTTGTGTTCGGCTGTGGCCCAAGAAAGGGTGCATGGGCTGGCTGCCTCTGGTTAACAGCTCAGCTGAAGACAGGAAGCAAATTAGCTGTTAGAAGGTAGTCCTTCGCACCTGAAATTCCTTATAGATTTAAACCCATTTGGAAAATGCATCTGTAACTCTATGAGCCAGACTAAAAGCCTGGGCCACTTGGTGAGAAATCCATTTTGCATAGTGATTAAAAAGTCTGCCACTGCCTGGTTCTTTGAGCTTTGCTAAAATGTGCTATAGCTTCTTTTCGCCGTAGAGCAGGTGTCAAGTGAAGACTTTGTGTGTGTTTATGATCATTATATTGTATTAAAGAGTCTCACTGAGTTCCAGAATGAGAACAAGAATGCCGCATGTTCCTCTACCTGCAAAGCAATTAAATTATTGTCTGAAATGTTTATAGCTCACAACCAGTAATCAGCTTTTAGTCTGAATAGGGGACATGGTGTTATAATCCTGTGCTTTGCTGAGAGGTTCATATTTAGCATTTGCATTTGATAATTTAATTTAAATAATACTGAGCGAGCACCGTCACACTTCTTGGCAACTGGCAGAGCGATAGGAAAGTATGCAATGCACAAACTGTTTTTTGGTAAATAATGTTGTATTCCTGAATATTTTTTACTTCCTTGTTATTAACCTCTGCTGCCCTCACTGAATAAACTAGAAAATGGTAGTAGCCTCTAAAGTCTCAAGTATTATATCTCCCTTTGTTCCTTTTTTCCTCTTTCCATGGAAACAATATCTGAGCAATCTCCAAATTTCCATGAGATTGTGAAAGGCCTGCAGTGAACCATTAAAAAAAAAAAAAAAATCCCCCCAAAGCACTTTTTTCTTGCAAGATGCCTTTATGTATTAGAGATCAATTTTCTGATAAGATTCTCTGCTCCAGAGAATATTTGGTAATTTTACAAAAGTAAGTACTTGCCATGGGAACAGTGAATCCCAAGTTAATGCCCAGTAATATCACAAACGAAAGGGAATAAATTGTAGAAATGATCTCTTCTCTCCAACATCCCCCTTCAAAATAAAGTTTATTGGATGATTCCAGAATTTTCTTTTACAGGACTTTCCAGCTATCAAATTTCTTTATAGGAATTGTTTGCTTCAGGGCAACATGTCCCAATTGGTTTCCAAATATGAATCCTTAGTAACGACTTCACATTGTTGATATGTCTACCTTTTCTCTTCTACTTCCCCTGTACAAAAAAACCCACCCAGATTATTCCCATCTCTTAGTGCCCTGAAGAGTATAGGCCTTGAGAAAGGAAGTGCATGAGTTCTACCGTTAGTTGTTGTTGTTTTTTTTTTCTTCTTAAGATATTTTCCCTCCATTTTGCGTGGTTTTATAAACTTACCCAAAATGATCTGCCTAAGCCTTCTCAGGCACCAAGTCTTGATCAGAAGTCAGGAAAGTCAAATGAAGCTGTTCATTTTGACTGGGCCTCCCTGTTTCCAAGACCTGCCTTGTCACCAGAAATGCTGACTGCTTGCAAATGTTGCACGTATATCAGCCTATATGCACCTTCAAAGGAAGACCCTTTTACTATAGGATGGAATTTTCTGACAGATGTTGCTTAAAACTTAGTAAAAATTAAAATAAATAAAAATATTTTAGTAGGTTTCCTAGTGTTTCTAGTTTCACTAGGAATCTTTCCAGCAAAGGAAATGGAGTAGTGGTAGAGATGTGCGTCTTCCCTCTGGCTGATTTAGATTCAGCATGACTGGCCATGCATACGCGTTCTGAGTGCACACCAGTGTAGCTGGGGATTAGCAGAAGCCTCCATCCCATTCATATTTGAAATGTGTCCTGAGACATACGGCCTTGAATCTGTGCAAATGCCCTTTGAGAGTGCTCCCTTTCCACAAAAGAACAGGCCTTCCTCTCTGCCAGCCACAGTACTCGACATTTTTCATCTGTCGTCTCTTAGGAATCTCCCAACAACCACAGACTCCATCGATCCCCCTTTTCCAGATGCTCAAATTGAAGAGTAGAGAGGTGAGATAACTTGCCATGGTCACACTTTTGGGAGCAGAGGAGCCAAGATTAAATGCAGGTTTTTCTATTCCAAAATCCCATGCTCACTGCATGCCCTCACATGCTCCAGCCACTACCTCTTTGTGTATATCAGCAGATGTCCTGTTAGTGTATAAAGTTGTTAGGTGTATCTGTGACCTTGGCCTTTGATCAGTTTCGATCACCCCTCAATCCTTGTCAACGCTGGCACATTTGACTATGAAAGCAGTTGCTAATACCCGAGTAGCACTGATGCCGCCATACACAGGGACTTGTGTGTTTCAGTAACTTACAGAATCATAGGATTCCTGTGGTGAGAGAGTGAGCTGTTGCTTTAATTTTTTTCCCTCCCAGGATCTAGCTCAGAATTGACCCAAATCACATAATACTATACCGGAGTCTGCTTTACTTCATCTTGATCTCTACCGTTAGTGACTAAGTTAATGAAATAGAGGTGATAAAGTATCTCTGGGCAGTGTAGACACCCTTCTGTGTCTTGGCTCTTTCGGAGCTGTTTCAGATGTCCTAGCTATTGTATGGGGGGTTCGATATTATCAACCAAAGCGAGGACTTGAGAGAGGGATTTTGATTTGGTTGGTCGTAAGTCTGGCATGTTTCCCAGCAGAGAGGCGCTGAGAAATGGAGCCATAACGTTCAAGAGGCGATCACCAAGACACAGCCTGTGGGGGGCTGTGAGCAGTGATCCAGGCACTTTAATATACTGCTCTTGTGGTAGTAAATGTGTAGGGTTTTCACAGGAACGGGACTGATAAAATCCTGAGAACGTGGAAACTTTATCATAGCAAATGTAACGATTTTCATTTGTTTTAAATCCGTGATTAGTTCTGTTAGTAAAAATGTCTACTTAAGCTATTTAAGACACACTAAAATTCTCTAATATTAATTTCATGGAAAAATTCCAACAGAACTATGTTAGTTTTTCCCCCATTAAGGTAACATTATGGACTTTTAATGGAGCTCGCAGCTATAATAGTTTTTATTGACCTAATTATTAAATGAATTAAAATCTGTCTCAGTGTCTTTACGATTATGTAATAGTGGCATCAGAGGGAGTGCTGTGGTTGGTTACTGAGGGATTAAAAAAAGGAGAAACCCTGAAAAACACCTCCCTTATATATTTGTGCTTCATTTGAAAGGAAAGATAAATAATACTTTAGTTTCATCGAATGTATCTGCCTTTAACTATTTAGGAAATTTATAATATCAAAATGATACTTTGTGGTGAGTTATACTATTATACATGGGAAACTTCTGTTTTCTCTTCCTTGCCTGTCTCCTATGCGTCTTCTCTTTTGATGATTTGCAAAACTAATGTTAGAATTTTAGCAATGATATTAAATATAGCATGGGATCATTGAAGAGCTTTTTTATTTATTTTTTATTTTTTAAAGGATTTTCCCAAATCATTTCATTTTTTTAAAATCTTTATTTATTTGGTTGCACTGGGTCTTAGCTGCAGCACGCAGGCTCCTTAGTTGCAGTTCTCAGGCTCCTTAGTTGCAGCTTGCTGGCTCCTTAGTTATGGCTCACTGGCTCCTTAGTTGTGGCACTTGGGCTCCTTAGTTGCGGCAAGTGGACTTTAGTTGCGGCATGCATGTGGGATCTAGTTCCCTGAGCAGGGATTGAACCCGGGCCCCCTGCATTGGGAGCACGGAATCTTAACCACTGCGCCACCAGGGAAGTCCCTGAAGAGCTGTTTTATAATTAGTTTTTAGTACAAAAGTAATGTGGTCAGTGGAGTAAACTGCAACTGTGCAGAGGGAGGAGAGTAAAATATCAAATCCTACTACTTTCCAGAATGATCATTGCTAAAAGCTTGAGGAAGCTGTTTGTAATGATCAATTTTAGCACTTTAATATTTGACATTTCTTTGGTACAGATAACACATGTGTGACACACACACCTCTAATCACCTCTCCCTGTCCCAAAGCAGACATTACTAAGGGATTGCCACACCCTTTCTCACTGAGAACAGTGCAGCTTGGGATCTCTCTCAGCCTGTGCTTCAGGAAAACCTGTCTAATAGTATTCGATGTGGGAATTGTAACCTACTCTGCATCCCTGATAATCACTCACAATTTATAAAATATTTTCATAGACATATACATGTGAATTTCATTTGTTAATCAAAGAAATTCTGTGAGAAAGGGATGAGGATCTTCAGTCCTATTCAGCAGGCACAAACCCAAGACTCAGTAAGGAAGGGACTAAATCAGGGCACAGAGCTGGTAAGAAGTAAATTAGAATGAAAAGACACAGCTCCTGACTCCTGGTCTATACATCATTCTGTCAGTTTTTCATTCATATTTTCTCCAGAAGTACTCATTGAACTCTTTCTATGTGTCAGGCACAGAATATTCAGCAATGAGCCAGACAGCCATGGTCTCTTCCCTCAAGGGATCTCCATTCTGGAGGAGGAGACAGATAATAAGCTCACAAATAAATAAGATGATTTCATGTAGCAATGGATCCCATGAAGAAAAGAATAGAACTGTGGTGGTTTAGGGGTTTGCAAGGAAGGTCTCTTTGAAGATGGACATTTGAGCCAAAACTCAGAAGAAGGCACCACAATTTAAAATCTTGGGACAGAGTGTCCAAGACAGAGGAAGAGGAGCTGGTATAAAGGGTTTAGGATGGAAGGAGCCCCATGTGTTCAAGGGAAACCCACGAATGGGTCTGGGAGGAAGGAGAGAGGTAGGCTGGGCCCAGATTATGCAGGACCGTGGGAAGGGGTTTGGATTTTCTTCTCTCTTTATTGAACACCCATCAGAGAGCATTAAGCAAGGAGTGAGCTCACCCAATATATGTTGGGCGCAGAGTGGAAACACCACATCCTGCCTCCACAACAATGCGCACCCAGTCAGTAGACATAGTTTTGTCTTGAACGCAAACTGGAGTGAACCGTGTCTTGCTGCAGGTGCGCACTTCTACCCTACTGAACTCAGAGATGGTGTTCCCTGTCTCCATCTCTTCCCTGGAGCCATGGGCTGGAACATATCCAAGTACCAGGGTTAGGACCACAGGGCAGGACACTCAGTAGAGATGCTGATAGAGACAGAAATGCAGAGAAGCTCTCCGTGTGTTACACCAACACCTGAGCAACGCATGACTTCCTCAAAGGAGGTAGATAAACAAGCCTGTTTGAACTAGTAAGAGAAGGCACGCCTTTGCAGCCATCCTTTCCAACTGAATGTAGTGTTGTTCTGCTTAGTGGGGCGTCTCTTTACCCTTAGTCCTTAACACACAAACCCACCCTCACTGTACTGTTTTGCTTTATTTTCATCCCCATATCCTTTAGGAGGTAGCCTTATTTTAAATGAAAATAAGGAGAGCTATTATTGTCATTATTATTATCATCATCATTACTATTTTTTACAATACTAGCAATTTGCTGAGTAATGTGCTAGGCACTTGCATTTGCGCTGCATCCCCACAACCCTGTGAGGTAGGTACTATTATTATGTTGTTTTGCAGATGAGGAAACAGCCATAGAAAGGTAAACTAGTGCTTACCCACAGTCACGCAGCTAGCAAGGGTGGAGTCCAGGAGTTTGTACAGAGTCTTTACTCTTAACCAACAGGTGACCCTCCCACTTAGTGTCAAAGGGAACAGTGTGCCTGAACTTTGGAGTAAATTGGGACCGGGTGTGAGACCTAGCCCGGTTTCTTCAACTGTAAATGTATGATGGCACTGAACTCGAAGGGTTTTGGTGAGATTAGGTGAGATGTAAATAAAGCATATAGCAGAGAGCCGAGCACACAGCTAGTGCTCTACAAACCATGTCCCTCGGGCACTAATCCTCGGGGCCCTGAGAGGGAAGCTAATAGCCCTGCTGTCATCGTATGGGGCCGTTGAGGGGATTAAGGAGGCCATGTGTGTAAAGCACTTAGCACACAGCCTGGGGTTTTCCTAGGCTCTCTGTAAAAAGTGATGGCTACTCTTGTTTACCTAAGACCAAGTGGTGGCTTGAATGTATAACACCCTCTGCAAATCAGAGTAACAGTTGGGGAAAACATGTTCATCTCTCTTCTATATTTTCATTTCTGAAACGGGAATGGGCACCGTTATTGATAACGTGAGTTTGTCTGAGATCAGTTGCGCTAATGCTAATGGGCTGGCACATTTCTAATGCTGTCTGATACTGTTTCAAGGAAGTCATTTGTGCTGTAATGGGAAAATTTAGTGCGAGATCTTTGAAGGAAAGTCTAACGTGTAATACTTAAAGTCAACTTCTGACAAGAATATATTCTAGAGAATTGCAGATGTTCTCAAAGAACGTAATATTTCTCTAAAAAAACTGTGATATTTATCTGATAGAGCATCTGGTATGATGAGGGGTGCAAAGTTTCTTTTTCTCATTGTTAAAAAAAAAAAAAATTTCTGCCTAAGTCCGTGCAAAACATCCAGCATATGGATGGGGCAGGGAGATTCATGGATCCCGAAACTGTGGATCATGTTAAAAGGCTCCCCAAGGGCTCCCATGCATGTGAAACCCAGTTGAGAAGTACTACGGGCTGTACCTGTCCCACTCTCGGGGATGCTTTGTTGTAGGGCAGGCTAACAAGCGGTGCTAGACCCGGAGGAGGAACCAAAGACAATCGCGGACACCACTGGGCTTTTGCTCTCAGGTGCCTCGTCTTTTGCCTTCTGAAGTCACGTTCCCATCAGTGAAAAATAGAGAATGGTGTCATCTTTCAAATGAGACAGTAAGGCAAGCACTTCACTCCATAGATTTTCATAAATTTGAGTCAACTGTTTCTTGTAAAGGCCTGTCCTCTCATGAGACCAAGGTCATGCACATCCTGCATTTCCTCAAATTATCCTCTGGCAATTGCTCTGAAAGAAATCTTTATTGAATTCTTGCAACAACTGTGCTTTTGGGAAGGTGGCATGGGACTGGGAGGTGAGGGTTTGATGAGACTGGTCTGGAAGCCAGGAGGCTTGGGTTCTTGCTGCCGCTAGTCACGTGACCTTGGGCAAGGTTTGGCTCTCACCGTCACCTAGGGTAAAATGAGGGACGTGGACAAAGTTCCCTTCAGCTATGACACTGTGTCAGTGCCATCTCTGCCCCTCCTCTCTTGAGATTAATGCTTGATTTGCACATTTTTTTTCTGGCTTATAATAAAGAAAAGGTGCTTCTTTATTTGGCCTGCAAATTTCCCTACATCATTTTTTTTAATTTTTTTTTTGAATTTTATTTTATTTATTTTTTATACAGCAGGTTCTTATTAGTTATCTATTTTATACATATTAGTGTATATATGTCAATCCCAATCTCCCAATTCATCACACCACCACCACCTCCGTACATCATTTTTAATGATCACCCAAAATAGAGGTCCTTACCCTGGAGTCCCCAGACAGACCCTGAAATTAGATGCAAAAGCTTGAGTATAGGTGAATATTTAAGGGGCAAGGGAAACCTTTATGATTTTCATTTATTTTCTCTGCCAGGCACTTAGCTCAGTAAAGGAAATGAAATGGGGATCTGAGTAGATATAGTGCCTGACCTCCCAGAGCCTTCACTGTAATCAGGAAGATTCTAAAAACAAGTAAATGGGCAATCACAGGGCAGTAGTTTAGAGGTGTTGGTGGGGTCAGGTGAAAGAGGCAGGGTGCTACAGGAGGAGCTTGAGAGAGGGGACTCCTCACTCAGACGCCATCAGAAGCTCAAGGGAGTCCATGACCTTAAAAAAAGGATAAGAACCTCTGAACTAAAGGAAAGGGAATTTGACATGTGTGGTGCTGGTGTGAGCAATACCTGGAGAAATGATCACAGGTGGGCAAATACACTTGGGATGTTCAGCCATCACTAATGCATTCAGCACTGCAAAGTCGGGTTTAAAGTCTTGAAATGATGGTGATCATTGTCATCACAATCGTGGCTAATGTACATTGAGCTCTTATTATGGACCAGAGTCTTGCTAGGCATTTAACATCAGTAGTCTCATGTTGTCCTCATAAAATGTCTTCAAGGAGGTGGTACAGTCCTGTTTTATATGTGAGAACACCAGAGCTCATGGACATTAAGTTATCTGTTCAAGGTCTTCCAGCCAAAAAATCTGGGATTTAAACCCAGATCCAGGTGATTCTTAAGCTTAGCATTAGTGTAGATTTTTGGATCACAGTGAGGGGATACCTAGAACCCTCACCTTTCAGACAGGTTGGAAAGTCATGTTTTACTGAATTGTTTTGCCAGATATGGCGAGGCTTTAGATTTAAAAACAAAAATCAAATGCTGGTACCATCTGTTCCTCCCCACAGTGGAAGGTACTCTCTCCTAGACAGGCATTGAGAGGCCCTCAATTACCAGCTCAAGTTGAGATGTTTTACTACACCTGTGTTTGGCCCCAACCAGTCTTGGAGTTCAAAAAAGCTCTAAGGGACTTATTAACAATTTAACATTTCCAAAGCGTGTGGGATTGTTAATTCCATTTGCCGCAGAAATACTGTCATGATGATTGACTTAGTCACTGTAGGAAAGCAGAAATGCGAAATCCATTTCTGTGGCTGCCCAGCTCCTATTGTCTTATTCCAAGCTCCTGTAAGATCCTCCTTGGCTGGCTGAGTGCCCTTCTCTTTCTCTTCCACTTGACCTTGACACTTGCATTCCCAAGTGTCCGTATGATCTCTTCCTTATTTTATGAGAGTCTGATCCAAAATATACAAAGCCTCCCTCCCAAGTAGCTCCTGTTGATAATCTTACCCCCCAAACACCTGACCCCGGGGAAATGTCCTTGCCCCAGAAGTGTGTTGGTCTGTTCATTCAGCAAACTTTCACCAGAGCAGGGCGTGCACTAGGCACTGTTGATAACAGGAATGAGCCAACCCATGCTCTCAAGAAGCCATGGTCAGTAGACTACAGCCCAAGGAAATTAAGAGCTCCTTTGACTACAAGTGATCGAGACCCAACTCAAACTGCTTAAAGGGAAGGAGAAAGAATTGATTAGCTCATGTAACTGAAAAGTCTAATGGTAGAGTTGATACAGACATGGCTGGATCTAGGGGCACAAAATGTCGCCTGGGCTTTGTGTCTCTCTACGTCTTTAAGGCGGCCTCTCTCCAAGGAAGGTAATAGGAACGCCAGCAGTTTAAGGCTCACATCCTACTAACTTAGAGTGGAAAGACTTTTTTCCCAGCCATGCTTATAAAAGACGTGCACAGAAAACTCTGGCCCAACTTGAGTCACATGCCCATTGCTGAACCAAGAACCACGGCCAGAGGGATGGGGTACCCTATGAGACCAGATCTGGATCCTGAGCCCACCCTGAGGCCAGGCAGAAATGGAATCAACCCCATCTAAAGCACAAGGAACAGAATAGTTCCCTAAAAAAAAAAAAAGAGAGGTTCCTTAAACAGAAGATAGCAGAGGGAAAGCTGGGTGCACAAAACACAGAGGGATGGGTAGAAAGCATTAAAAGAGCCCAGGAAAAGTAGCGGGAAAGAAAGCTCAGAAATGCTTCACAGAGGGGGTGGCATTTGAACAGAATCCTGAAGGGTGAATAAAAAGTCAGCAATAGTACAGGAAGGTTACCTGGGGTTTAGTCCTGCTTTGCTAATGCTCCAATAGGAGTGACCTGGGAAAATAATATTCAATTATTCAAAAAAATTTACTTAGCATCTACCAGCCATAGACCAGGGACCGTGTTAGTGCTGGGACAGTCATGACAAACAAGACAGGCAGTGTTCTGTCTCTTGTGGATCTTAAAATCTACAGGGGAGACAAACATTAAACAAATAATTGCACAAATGATAAAATAATTATCTTTTTAGAAGTGCTTAGAAGTAAAAATCACTATGCCAGGGTTAAGGCACATTGATGCCTTGTGTTACAGTTTCCCAGCCATAAAATGGAAAAGAAAATACTGTGAACCTCTCCCACAACCAACCAATAATACAATTACACACTGAGGAACACGGATTAATTCATTTACACACACAAGGGCATGTACTCACCCGAGAAAAGCAGAAAACACCTTGAAATAGAGAGAAAAAAATAGGGAAACTTCTGTTCCTCTGCTTAGATGGCTGGCTCATTGAGTGCTACATTAAAATGCATCATTTTTATACTGTCCAAATGGTTAATTTGTCCTCACCCTCTCAGAGTTCCAGATTCAGTGCTTTCTTTTGTTACTACACCCCGCATCCTTAAACCACTGTATGTACATTCAGTACAAAACACTATCATCTGCCTTTTATCATTTCCTCCTATCAAGCATTGGGGGTTTAAAAAAACATTTTTTGATATGGAGGCAATGAAAATCTGGAGATGCTGCTTTTAAACCACTGACTCGGTTATTCAGTCATTTCAATTGATTATACTATTTGGTGACCAATCTGGTCATGAAAAGGTTCTATTGTAGAATCTGCCCTCATACGTATTTCAAGGGGAGAGGAATTGACCTGTCCAGTTATACAGTCCTGCGAATAGTAACGGAGAGCACGGATGAGACCACAACCGTAAACGGCACCACTGTGATGAAGTGGCATTTATGATGGAAACCTTAGTGGGTGAAGGGAGAGGTGTGCCGTGTGTGCGAGGATTCACTTCTACACTGTGGCTGCGATTCTTTATTAGATGAAAGCCAGATGCTTACAGTTAACATTTTTAATGGGTTCTTTCTCCCAGGTAGCTCATAAAGTCCCACTAATAAATCAAAGAGCCCTTCTTAACCGAATTTCAAGGGGTGCTATGATGTTGCTGATGTATTAATGAATTAGGGGCACTGGAAGCTAGATTCATAATTTTTTCGGAAGTCTCCCCTCTCTCTCCTCCATATACATGATTCCCCCCACCGAAAAAAGAAAGATTGGAAAAGGAAGTTGGGGATAAATGTCTCAGTGTCACAGCTAGCAGTGTGTCTTCCACAAGACAAAGTGAGTTGCTAAGAGAAAAATTTCCACATGATTTAAAAGATACCATTTAAATTCTATTAGGATTTTTTTTGGAAATAAAAGGCAGTGAGTTAAGTGAGAATAAGATGTAGACCTTCCTGCAATATTTGATTGCTAATGAACAGAAAGTATTAATCTTAGCAACCAAGAAGAGAAAAATGCATAGTGTTTTTCATTAAATCAACTAAATGATTAAATGAGCTAGTCAGGAGAAACCATTTTAATTTTCTGAATGTGAAATGTGCAGTTTATAACAAATAAATTCAAAGCACCCTTCTAAGCAAGTTTTGACCATAAAAAATGGGGCTTATAAAGATGTTCAGTATTCTTTATAGATAGTCAATATATTAATGCAGTGACATTAATTGTGCAGAATGAAATGCCCCTACTATCTGGGCTCAAAAATATTTGGCACCTAGTGTGACGTCCCTAATGGATCTTCAACACTATTACTAAATGATCAATTGTTGCCATAGTCATTTTAGCAGCTTTCAGGGCTAATTAAATTGGCTGTGAATTTTGTAAGTGGCAAAGGTTGATAAACTAGTACTCAGCACAATATGACTAATCTTCTTAAAGTGGCCAGCATAGTTGGTACATTTATGTGCATAATCTTCTTAACATTCCACAAGTCTCTTTGGTCTCAGGCATTGATCAGCAAGATTACTTGCTGTTTGGAGATGGGGAAAAAAACATAAAAGTTAACTCAGCAGAAAACATGGTTCTGGGACATCGCTTGGTGGATGGAGAGGAGACCTGGCCTTGTAACTAACTCCACTGGAAATTGGCTTGCCATCCTCTCTCCTTATACCAATATATTCCCTTATATCAATAAGGGAAAAGAGGTATGGGTAGTAGGTCAGTGTGCCAATTCTTCCACCAGCAGGGTTTGAGAGGCTCCTCTGAGTCAGGCTCCGGGCTGGTGCTAGGGACACAAAAGTGAGTCTAGGGGAGACCCAAGCACTGATCCATCTGAAGAAGTAGGAACCAGTTCAGAGAACTGTTCTCAAGGAAAGGGCCAATCCATAATGAAGGAGACTCATTAGTCAAGGGGTCAGGCAAGGCATCCTTGAACAGGTAGCCCTGGAGCTGAGATCTGAAGGTGGCACAGCAGCCAGCCTCAGGAGGAGGGGAAGGAAGAGTGTTCCCCGCAGGGGAACAGCATGTGCGTGGGCTCAGGGGTAGCGGGAAGCCATTTGAAGACATGAAGGAAGGCCAGGGGCCTGGAGCCCAGAGCAGGGGTTAGGAGAGAAGGGAAGCACTTTCAGCCCTGGATACACTGTCTGTGTGTCCAGCAAGCCCTTTGGGATTGACTGACACCATAGGGATAGCTGATGGTTCCAATCAAGGCAAGATGTTCAGATGATCGTGAACTAGACAGCAACCACGTCTTTGATGTATCTGACTTCTATTGCCATAAAAGAGAACAAATCAAAGCTTAGGAGAAGTGGTGTGAGAGGGGAAACTGTGTTTGAGAGAATGGCAGAATGTTAGGGCAAGAAGGGACCTTTCAAACTCTGTCCTTCACCACCATCAATTTGCAGACTAGGAAGGTGAGCCCCGGAGGGGTTGATGCCACACCTCAATTAGCAGTGACTAACCCGCCTACGTCATTCTTAAAATGAAGGTTCTTCCGAAAACAGTAAGTCACTTCCCCAGAGTTTCTAACTTTCACTCCTGGTTAAAGTGATCCCCTTATTTAACCAACACAAAGATGCCAGCTAGGAACGGTTTGTAGGAGACAAGATGACATAGCAGATAAGAACATGGCTTCAGAGCCGGAGAAGCCTGGGTTGGAATCCCGACCTCTCTGATTAACCTTGCCAAGACACATAAGCTCTGAGCCTCGGTTTCCACATTTGTCCAATGGGGCTGATAGTAGTGCCTCCATCATTGGGTTATAAGGATTATGTTATCCTTCATGCAAAGTGCTTTGTGTGATTCCGGCATACAGGAAGTACCTAATCCATAGTAACTATTATTACCTTAGCAAAATTGAACTACTCAATCTATCAGTGAGTTCATTTTCTACATTTTCTAATTTCCCTTTGTAGAAAAAGAAAAGGGGGGTTCGCTTTTCATAAAGAGTCAGATAGATGCCTTTGAAATGTGTTGAAAGGTTTTTCTTCTGCTTGTTCATATTTTGTGCATGAGAAATTACTTACTTAGGCTACTGGCTCTTCATGAGTCAGTAACAGAATTCTCACTGGTTCATGTATCCTGCTAGTTATAGGTACATGACAACCAGCAAATAATGCTTAAGGACCAAAGATAATGAAGGTTTAACCACAACTCAAGGAAGGAAAGGCGGTGGATTCAGTTGAACAGCGCTCATTATGGCAAGAATTCAAGCTTTGGAGCCATACAGACCCGGCCTAAATCCTGGCTAGGACACAAGTTATCAAGTGAAAACTTGAGCAAATTAGTTATCCCTTCTGAGCTTCCGTTAGCTCAACAGTAAAATGAAGATATTTCTATTTATTACGTAGTATGTTACGAGATTCACCTAAAACAGGGCAAAAAGCCTGACTCATAATAGTAAATACCTCACGATGTTGGCTCCTCTAATTACGTAGCTCATTGCTGATAATTCCCATTGAATTCAGCATCATGTGTGTGAGGGGAGGGGAAGGGGGAACCGAATCCCATTCAGTTACGCAGCCTCTGTTTCTAAGACGGACAGAGTGGATGTCGTTTTCAGCACTGCAAAAATGACCTCCACCCCCTCCCATACAGCTTGCGTGTTCAGCACTGTGATTATTTCAATGAGGCATTCACGGGGGCATCTATGGGAACAGCTTAGCGTATCGAGGGATCCTCACAGGGCCGATGACTAGACAGGGAGACTGTATTAGTTACGAAAAATTGCGTGTGGAGTAAACATCGCAGTTACTTTCAGTGGCATAATCTCCATAGTGCAATTGCAGAGGAGGCTGTGCAAATTGTAAAGGAGGGAAAAGAATGCCTCAGTTTTCCTACATCGAGGTTACAGATGAGCCACAGAGCTACCATTTGTATTTGCAGGTGATTTCAATCATTCTGCATGCATGCTCACCCTGGCAACGTTTCAAAGCATTATTCCACATTACCGTGGTATTTTATTACACATCACAAGTCTGACACGGGTCTCTCCTTGGCAAGAAAGTGCTCCAGGCTAAGTTTCAGATTTTGTCAGTAGCAAAAAAAAAGGGATTGTTACAATCCAGAAATGGCTGGGGAAACATACCTTCAAGTGCTACAAATTTGTAAAGATAAAACTCCAGGTAGAAAGACAGACTAGAAACAAGTAAGCTTATGTCTTGCTGGTTTCTGTGTGTTCTTTACTCTGTTCCCTGTTTGGGCACAAGATGCAGCCAGGCCAAGACTCGAGAGTGTTTCAGTGGCCCAGAGAGGTCGAGTTCTGATGCTCCAAGTGGAGAGAGAAATGGAAACAGCACCGCGAGTAATTCCCTTCAACTCTTCTGTCTGTCTGTTATCCAGGGAAGTGGGTTCACATCTTCATGGATTCTCTGGTCACCTCATTTTGCCTTTCTCTTGGTGTGGCCCAGACCTGGCTAAAAGAGATTATGTGTTTCTCTCCATTCCATCCATCCAACTAAGATATATTTTTCTGGCATCTTGTCGCTGCCAAGCTTCATACCAGACACTGTGGAAACCACAATAAACTGGACAAACATGCAACCAGAACTCACAGATGCCATGAGGGGGATCCAGGGTGCTCAGCTTTCGGTGGGGTGACGTCTACATCAAACACCTAAGAATATATGAGAGATTATGAGGAACATTCTAGCTCCTCTACTCCTGCCCTCTCCACCTTCTTAGGCTGTCAAAGGGACAGGGAAGACCGAGACGTGGAAGAGGCTGGTGCAAATTCAAGTAACTCGTTTCCCAAATATCAATCATTTAGCACAGTTTCTGCTGCAGTTAGGAACCGCTTCTACCACCATATATGTTCTTTCGAATCAACTTCCTTTTTCTCCCTAAATACATTCTTTGAAAAAGGAAAGATTATGTCATTCTTGGAACAGAAAAGCACCATAACATGCCCTAAGAAGAAGGCAGCTACAAAAGGAAATACAATGAAAAATGAAATAGGGTTATTAAATTTCATCTGGATTCTGTGATTCGAGCCTGAGGACTGTGCTTTTCTGGTACAAAATGGGAGATCATGAAGCGTTAGAGCTGCGTGAAGGACAAAGAAGCACCAAACTAAACATGCTTCTGGAGACAGTGCAAGGAAGGAAAAGGATGTTGAAGCTAAATCATCCCTGGGAGATTCCACGTTCTTTAAGGCCATGACTCTGTAACACCTAAACCCACCTCGGGTACCCACAGAGGAAAGTGTCCCATACAGGGGGAGTGACGAGGAGGGCCCAGGGGAGTGGCAACCTAAAGTTGGAAGTAATGAACTGAGAATGGTAATGCATAGCTTTGCAGGCCTGGTTAAGGAGTCTGGATTTTCTCCTGAAAGAATGGAAAGCCAGGGGGGCAAGCAGGTGGCTGGCTGGGGTGATCTGTCGTGGTGGAGAGATGGATGGTGGGAAGCAGGACTGGGAGAGAGGAAGTGCAAGGATGCTTTAGAGGAGCCTGGGGGGAAGAAGACGGGACAGAAACTAGGAGAGGGGAGAGGGAGAGGGAGAGGAGAAAAAAATCTGTCAGCTGTCTTGACTGACTGGATGGGGGATATAGCAGGTGCTCAAAAATATTTTCTCCGTCATGTGACTCATAGACCTTCACTCTAGAGAGAGAGAGTGCAATCCAATCATTCTTATGCCATTTTTTGGCCAAGAATCCATAGTCCTCAACTCAGCCCTGACTGCCCTCCCCAGGTCCCCTTCCCACTTCCCGATGGAGGTCTCTAGCTCGTTGAGATTCCTCAGAGATGGAATCTGCAAACCAGACTGGAGGGCTGGTAATGACATGGCCTCTTTGGTTCCTTACAGGGTTGGGGGAATTCTCAGCTTCTCCCATCATCATTTCCCACTGGTCTTAAGACATTGGTTTTAACTGGGGGTAATTTTACCCCCAGGGGACGTTCAGCAATGTCTGGAGACATTTGGGGATGTCACAAGTGGTAGGGAGAGGCGTGCTGGTCACATCGAGTAGGTAGAGGCCAAGGGTGCTGCTAAACATCCTAAAGCACACAAGACCATCCCCCACAACCTAGAATAAACTGACCCAAAATGTCAGTAGTGCCTGAGGTTGAGACAGAAAGTCAATGGCAGAGAGTGTCAGGTTGAGGGCAGAGTGAAAGCCATGGTGGCGCAGGCCCTTCTATCGGGAAATTATTATTTGTGCTTAATAACCTGTGTGTTATTACAGGTGTGTGTGTTGGAGGGGCCTGGAGGTTGCGGGTGGGGAAGCGTGGCTTCCTCCGCGTATTCCAGGAGCGGAATCACACCTGGGCCAGGCGGCCCATCGAAAGAGGCAGCAGCTCACAATAAGCCTCCACACTCGCAGACACCTAGGGCTCTGCTGCAGTGGCTCTGGTAAGGGCGGAAGAGGCCTTGGGGTGACCCTTTATGGGCAGCTCACTCAGTCCAGTACTCCAGCAGGTGTGTTGAAATTTCAGGAAACTTCACACTGTCTTGGCTAGCCTCCAAGCCCTCCCAGAAAACAAGCATCTCTGTTTTCAGGGGATGGTAGCAATGATTACTTTTTCCTGGGGGAAGAAAACGCCAGCTAGATAAACACTTTGTAAATCACTACACGTCTCCTGCCTGCAAGCTTTGAGTCTATTTGTGAGACATTTATCTCCTTGTGTACTCACCACCCCCCCAAAATTATCATTTAATTAATAAACCTAATGGCCTGAGGTACGCCAATCAATAAGGAAAAGAATGCAGGAAGCTGAGTCTGAGGCATCATGGTATTGAACTCTCTGCAGAAAGCTAGGAGCCCCTCCTCTAAAGTGAGCATTCTCCAGTCTGTGGAGATGCTGAGAGAGGGGCCGCCGTTCTCCCACAGGACTGGGAAGTCAGAGAAGTGGCATATGCAGACATCCTGTTCTTTTTAAGAATTTTTTATTGAAATATAGTTGATTTACAATGTTGCATTAGTTTCTGGTGTACAGCAAAATGACTCAGATATATATATATATATATATATATAATATATATATATATATAATATATATATATATAATATATATATTATATATATATATATATATTATATATATATATTCTTTTTCATGTTCTTTTCCGTTGTGGTTTATTTCAGGATATTGAATATAGTTCCCTGTGCTCTACAGTAGGACCCTGTTATATATAGTGTTTTTTATATAGTAGTATGCAGTTTGTATCTGGTAAGCCCAAACTCGTAATTTATCCTTCCCCAGCTCCCTTTCCCCTTGGGTAACCATATATTGACGTCTGTGAGGCAGACATCCTGTTCTGACTTGTGAGTGAGATGGACATTGGATTTCCCTTTATTTAATGGATATAATCTCTGGATAGGGATGAACTGCCTTGCATGCAAACTGGAGGCTGTTTTCACTTCTGTAACCAGAAGCGACCCTGTCTCCACGGTGTGCACACAGCACCTCCTAGCTAACTACGTAATCACAAACGGGGCGGGGGGAACCCTCTGATTAAACATATACACATATTGAGAGACTTTTACAATACTTCCTGAAGAATCAGGCAGACCTTCAGTAGACAAAGTAAGTCAGGATAGGTAAGAAGGAAACACCTCCAGATCTCCATTCTCCACTGTAACTCGGAAGAGCTTGCTTCTCTGTCCACCGCTCCCCTCCACGTCTCCTGAGTGTGGCTGAGAGGTGTTGAAAAGTAGGTGTTAGAGAAATGCAGATCTAGAGCATATGTGCTTATAGCAAAGACACCCTACTTGGTTTGGGCACCAAAGTCCAAGTCCAGTGATGGGTTTAAGGTTCCTTTCGTAACTTTGGAAGTAAACGACAACTTGCAAAGGCACTGCCTCAGTGGGCTGAATCTTTTTTTCTAGGGCCTAGAGTACAAGGGGCACTGAGAGAACCCTCATCTGGGTCCAGGTGGAGGTAAAGAAATGCCCTGGGTTCAATATCCAGCAAATGCATCCAGGCTGACTTCAGTGAGCAATGTTACACAATGAAAATATCACTAAAATTCATTAGTAGGACTAAACCCATAACTTTTGCCATCCCTGAGCCCACCGGGAGTCCTTCCTTTGTGAACTCTTAGGCCAGGGATTATCTTTTCATTGAACTATAGTGAAATCTGTCTTAAGTGATCACCCAGGGACCATCCAAAATCGGTAACTTGGTAGAGGTTGAACTTTAGCTAAAGGTCAAACAGAATTCTTCTGGAAACCTTAGGGGTTGCCTAAAGGTGAAATAAAAAGCCGAAATGAAAATTGACTTAATCCCTGGTTTATGAACCAAGTAGCACAGCTAAGCAGGCTGAGGGATGCATTCGGCTCACAAATGCATCTTGACTTCTCTTTTTGAAATGCCTCATCCCTTCTGGCAAGTGCTATGGCCTTTCTGGCTTGTTAGTCATATGCCTAGCAACGCTTTCATTTTCCAAGGATGCGTGTACATTTTGAAAACCTTTGGCTGCGTGTTTGGGACCGTGGCGTTGGTGATGTTACAGACCATTCCAGGTCAGGCCCTATTCATTGAATGCAGCCCACCAGTGCCTTTATGATTCTAAGTGTCTTTACCTGGGAAGAGGGAAACGGGCGTAACTAACGTCAGAACATGTATTCATTGTAGGAAGGACTTATTTTTAAGGGCGGGATCAGTATTCTAGTCTGTTATGCAAAGAATTATCTTTGAGTTCTATTTATATATACTTATATAATATATATATATATATTCTGTTTATATATGTTATATATTATATTTATATATCATAGAAGTCTAGCATGTCAAATATAATAGATGCATAATCTATTTTCTAATCTTCTGTGTAGCACTTAGAGGAGAATTCAGAGCCATCTTGAGGTAGCTCTGGAGCTCCCAGGGCTAAAGCTAAGAAGGCGAAGAGCAGAGGAAGATGCAACCAGGATACTTTCCTTATTCCTTCCTGTAACTAGAGAAGGAATAAGACACGTCGGGTCCAATCCCAATTGTGCCACATTTTGTAGCTTGGAGTGGTCACTGTAAACCACTGAGCCTCTATTTCTTCATCTATCACAAGGACAAAGCAATAAGAACACCAACAGCTGTCATTTATCGAACACTTCTTATGTCTCAAACCCTAGGCTGAGTGAAGACTTAACATACAGTGTATCTTGTTGAATTCCCATCGCAGCATTTCAGTGTGGGTGGTGGTGTCTTCATTTGAGGAGTTAAGAGTGTCAATGAAATATTGATTAGAAATACCGACTTTGCAGGGCTGCGGAGAACATTCAGTAGCGTGGCAGGTGAAAGCCATGAGCACAACCTGTCTCCTGCCTGGGAGTAGTTCCGCAAAGTCAGTTTTATTGCTCTTCCCATAGAGATGGGCACTAACTGTGTGTCCCTGTGCATTTCATGACCATGCATTTCAGAACCCTGGCACTCTGATGGGTTGGAAGTTTCCCTACCATTTGTTCATTTCTCACATATTTCTTTGAACACTGCTAAGTGCTGGGAGCACAGCAAGGCTCTGAACACATCTATTCTCTGCTGCCTGAGCAGAGGTTCCCAGGCTCTGTTGCCCACTTCAGGTCCGGCTGAAATGGAGGTGGAAGGAAAGGAATTAGGGAGGTGGCCCTGTGGAAAGAGGTGCTGGCTTGAGGATTTCTTGGTATGGAAGCAAGACTAACTCAGTATGCCCAGAGCAGTATATCTAGGTCTCTTATTGTTCTGTATTAATGTGAACGCACATTTGGGCAATCTATACACAAGAAACTGGTGTTTTGAAAGACGGATGTTTTTATGAGGTGAAGCCATACACACTCTCTATACCTTCCTCGTGTAACTAAAGACTTATTTGTGTTAATGGTAATGGAGCTCATGTGACACACAGGGATAAATCAGCTCAGCTCAATATTCTAACTGAAGGCTCCCTGGAAACTAGGCAGACCACAACCACAAAGGCAACCTGTGGAGAAAGCCCAGCAATGGCTTATGCATGTGAAGATTTGATTCTGTTGGCTCCAGCTTCCTGGAGCCTGGCTCTTGGTGTGTGTCCAGAACAACTATCCCACTTCCCTTAACAATATTTACTTTTCTGATCACAGTTGTTGCTTCCGAAAGCACCCCAGAGCAAGAAGGGCACACAACGATGCCATCTTCTTTCCTTTCTTACGCCCAAGCTCATGAGCCAACAGCTGAATGGCAAATGCCTTATGAAGGCCTGTAGACTTGCATGCAGCTTTTCTCCCTGGCTGAGGTCATGGTGACACCAAGCTATTAGCCTCACTTGAGATCAGTATAACTAATCACTAGTCCCCATCCTCTTCCTTTCCAGCAGTGGTATAAGGGCAGGTCCACCAACTAGTATATGCATTAGCCATGATCAATTACTCTTCATCCCGTGATGTACATTCAACTCTATATAGCTGTGAGACTTCTTACAAAAGCTGGTTGATTGGGGGGAGGATTAAAACAAAAGAGTGACAGGAACCTTAGATAGACAGCTCACTTCTACTCATTGCCTCCTAAGAGCTTCAGAGAGGATTTAATGGAAATAGTAATTCTACGATTTTCTACACAAGACCCTTAGGATTCAACCAAAGCCTGCTTTTTCTGTGTAACAGGCCTAAAGAAGGGCCTACAAAAGAAGACCCTATCCCAGCATTGTCAAGTTATGGCCCACGTGCCAAATCAGACCTGATGCTTGTTTTTATTAGCAAGGTTTTATTGGAACATGTGTGTGCACTGTCTACGATTGCTTTCTCACTACAACGGCAGAGTTAAGTATTTGCAGCACATACTGTATGGCCTACAGATCCTAGAATATTTACTGTTCGGCCCTTTACAGGAAAAAAAAAAAGTGCTTTCCTCTGTCCTATCCTAAAATAGGGATGAGAAGTTTAAAAAACATTCTAAACACAAGCTCCGTGAGGGCTGCGGCTGTGACTCCTTGGTCCACCTGAGTATCCCCAGGGCCTCATGGGCAATAGTCACTTAATGCAATATGTTAGCCTTCCCCCACTCTCTAGAAGTTCCCCTCACTTCTGTTCTTTATCCCATCCCCTCCCACTGACTGTAGGATTGGCATCCCGGCATTATCATCTGTCTTCAATCTCACCTCCCCCATTTGCTTTTTGTTATAAACAAAGCTTATAAATAAATGGTGTTCATCGTTAAACAGATGCTGCTGATCTCCCTTACAGGTGCAGGCTCTGGGGGATGCAGTGGTGACCAAGCCAGATCAGGCCCCAGACCTTTTAAGAGATAACTCTAGTAGGAGAGAAAAACAAGGGAACACACAAACGTCCATCATCTCAGATAGTGAGAGGAAACAGGGTAATATGATAAAAGTATGTGGGCCGGAGCAGATGCATTCAGATAGAGATGTCAGAAAAGGCTTCACCAAGGAGGTAACATTTTAACTGAGAAGTCAAGGACAAGAGGCAAGTCTGGAGGACCTGGGGGCAGAGAGTTTCCAATTAGAGTGAATAGCGATCGCAAAAGCCACAGGTCCAGGGTGAGCCTGGCATGTTCAGGAAAGAGCAGGAAGGCCAATGGGCCTGGGACCCTGGTGAGCAGGCAAAAGGAGATGTGGTTACAGAGGCAGGCAGTGGCCTAGAGTCTTGCGGGCCCAGAATGAGACTGGACTTGGGGGATGTCAGACAAGGCAACAACGGGACTTGAGACTTACAAGGATCACTCTGGATGGGTTGGAAGCAGATGAAAGCTCAAGCAAGGGGGCCAATTAGGACGTTATCACCGTGGTTTATGGTAGAGATAACGGTGCAGTAGAGGTGGAGAGAAGCAGGCTATTTGGCAATGTGTTTTGGAAACACAGCAGGTAGATTTTGTTGATGGAGTTGAATATGAGCCCTCAGAGGCTAAGAACTTCTAGTATTTGGCTTGAGTAAGCAGCTGAATGGTTAGTGATATTTACTGGAAAGACTGAACTAGGATGGCGGCTATAAGTAAGGTGTTCTCTCTTGGTTATAAGAAATATGAGGTGCCCGCTACCCATGCAAGAGGAATCATTGGGTAAACTGTGGAACACACATGGCTGGAACTCATTAGAGATTCCAGACTAGAAACACATGTGGGAGTCATAGAGACGGAATGTAAAGCCATGGCCTTGAGTGAGATCCCCTGGGTGGGAAGGAGAGCAGAGAAAAGTAAAGAGCTGAGACTCCAGGCCACTCTGATGTTTCCAGGCTGAGTATGGGAGAGTGGGAAAACTTTCTAGGCACACAGACGGTCCTACAGGTGCAAAGGGCCTTAAGTGGACCAAACTTGGAGACCGTGGCTAGCACACAGTGAGCATGGGAGAGAATGAAGCAAGATGAGGTCAGAGAGTTTAGATTTTATTCCATCTGTGATGGGAGGGCAGGGCCCAAAGAATAGGAGTTACAGGGTTTGAGAATCTGAGTTCTGGAGTCAGAAAGCCTGAATTTGTCTGTAAATTCTGCTAACTTACCGGGCCAGGTAATCTCTTTGTACCTCCCTTTCCTCATCTGTAATAGAGAGATGATACTGGTACCTACCACATATGGCTATTGTGAAGATGAATTGAAATGATGTGTGAAGTGTGTTGAGATCAGTGCTGAGTGAACAGTAAGTGTTCATTAAATGTCAACTCTGATTCTTGGAGAGAGTCACGTGATCTGATTTACACTTTTAAGTGACGCCGAACACTAGAGGCTCAAAAGTAGAGGAAAGGAGACATTTAGGAGGTCATTGTGGTCATCTGGGGGAGAAGTGGGAGTCCCACCTCTTTCCGTGATTTCACCTCCATGGACCACCACTGTGTCCACTCTGTTCTCTGAGCTGTTGGAGCGAATCAGGCTCTCATCTCGCACTTAGCTGTGAAGTGTCCTATATTGTTGTTTCTCTCACATCTCTGTCGCTGAGCCCTGAGCTCCTCAAGCAAAGGGCCCTATCTTGCCACTCTTCTTCCTTAGAACCTGCCCGCAGGTTCCTAATCAGCATGTGATGATGATAATGTGTAGCCGTCACCCGCTGATGGAAAGAACAACAGGAGTCCACACGAACACCTCGCGTGCATCCGAATGAACACAGAGCACAGCATATTTCCTAGGAAATTCAAGTTGTAGAGCAGTGGGAACAGAAAAGCTGTGAGCCTCAGCCTGAGTGCCTTCAGAAACCAGCCAGGAGGAAGGTCGCTTCCTAAGGGGGCTTCCAGCCCATGCTGTAGGGAGAGCTCCGCGGCAGGCGCACAGACCTTTCAGGCCCATTTAAATCCCGCGGACACGTGTAAAGAGCTGGGCAGGCAATTCAAATTCATTTTGGAGGTCACGGCACCACACTTTGACTCTGTTAGCTCACAGGACCATTAATGGGGTAATGTGCTCCATCACCGTGAGAGGGAGTCAAAAAGACTTTAATGGGGCTTCATTATATCCATCCGTCCATCCTTCACTTCTTCTCCATCGCTCACCACTTGACTCCAGAAATGGGAACACCCCTAAATAATTAGATTTATCCTAATCTCCTTTATGCGCCATCAGTCCTCTCAGAGGCCATCTGTGAGCTTAGTGTTCAGATCTTTAAGAATCATGCTAATCAGTCTTTTTCTAATTTAAAGTTTTCAACTGATGACCACAGTTTGAAACTTCTTGCTGTGACAAATGGGAATCCATTGTAAGATTCTGTGCTAATTTGAAGCACCCACGTCCTCTGAAGTGTCACACAACGGGCCATTTCTAAGAAAATAGTGAGGCAAAGCGCGTAGGACCTTGGAGGCAGGCAACAAGTAAGACAAAACAGAGTCAATGAGCGGAGAATTTTAATTGGTTTGTAATATGAGTGGGAGATGATTTGCTTTCATTCGTAGAATCAAAAAGGAAGGTGCCTGAGGTATGACATGTAGGAATGGATGTATATTTTGGCGGTGCAGCCACTAGCCTGTGAAATGCAGAGGGGAACCCATTCGCTGAGGTTGCTGCCCAGAGGGAAATTATTTAGGAGTGGATTTTCCACCCCCTGCATCCTGTGGGCCTGTGGCTGGGTCAGTTGAGGCTGGCATGGAATGTTAAGCAGATTTCTGTGCAGCGAGGTCATTCCTGCATTGCAGTGGTTTGAATCTCGTAGGAGAAAGGACACTTTCTGACACAGCATAGTCACGTTCCCTGCAGAACCTAAACACCCCCAGGCCCTTGGTGGGGTGAATAGAAATAATCAGCTCTGGTGTTAGGGGGCTGAATAGAGTGCTCAGGGGAAAGACTGACGCTCCGTTACTTACTTGTTGAGTGAATAAGCAGTCTTAACTGGGAATTACAGCCTAGAGCAGCGCTCCCCACACTTACAGGTACCCACGAATCTCTTGGAGAGCTTGTTAGAGGTTTTGATTCAGTAGGTCTGGGGTGGCGCCTAAGATTCTGCATTTCCTTTTTTTTTTTTTTTTTTGATAGTTTTCTTTTTTTAAAATTAATTAATTAATTAATTTATGACTGTGTTGGGTCTTCGTTTCTGTGCGAGGGCTTTCTCTAGTTGCGGCGAGCGGGGGCCACTCTTCATCGCGGTGCGCGGGCCTCTCACTGTCGCGGCCTCTCTTGTTGCGGAGCACAGGCTCCAGACGCGCAGGCTCAGTAGTTGTGGCTCACGGGCTTAGTTGCTCCGAGGCATGTGGGATCATCCCAGACCAGGGCTCCAACCCGTGTCCCCTGCATTGGCAGGCAGACTCCCAACCACTGCGCCACCAGGGAAGCCCAAGATTCTGCATTTCTAACCAGCCCCCAGGTGATGTTGCTGGTCCAGAGACCGCACTGGGTGTAGCAGGGGAGGTTAAGAATTTGGGGAACAGAAAGAACCAGGTTCAAGTCCTGGCCACTTACAGGCTGTGTAGCCTTAGGCAGATTACTTTCCTCTGCGCCTCATTCCTTCAACAAGTAGTTATTGAATTTCTATCATGCTCCAGAAACTGTGCTCCGGTGAATAGCTGGAACAAGATAGAAAATGTCCCTGCTCTCCTGGGGTTTTTAGTCTGGTGGGGCAACACATAAGACAAAAGGTAACAAAGCAAAAATGTCTAATTATAACTTGTGATGATTGCTAGTGATAGTAACAATGGGGGAAATGTTTATGGAGAACCTACTAAGCGCAAGGCACAATCGAAAGAATTTCACGTTATCAACTGATTTAATCTTTATAACACCTTGATCACATAGGTACTCTTATGCCTGTTCTCAGATCCAGAAGTTGAGAAACAGACATGAAGTCTCTTGCCCAAGTTCACGTACTAAAAGGTGGTGGAGACAGGATTTGGAGCCGGGCGTCCACCTCTGGAACCCATGCTGCTGACTAGGGGTCAGCAGACTCTTCCTGTGAAGGGCCAGCTGGTCAATATTTTAGGCTCTGCAGGCCATTCAGTTTCTGTTGCACCTACTTAATCCTGCTCTTGTAGCACAAAGGTAGTCACAGACAATATGTCGTGAGGGAGCGTGACCGTGTTCCAGTGAAAGGTTAGTTACCAAAACTGGTCCTGGGCCAGATTGGACCCACAGGCTGTAGTTTGCCAACGCTGGTTTCTGACCATTATCCTAAACGAGCGCTTCTCACATTTTAAAGCAGCCCTGCCCGATGTAGATACAATGTGAGTTTTAATAATATTTTTATTTAACACAAAATACCAAAAATATTATCATTTCAATAGATAATCATTATAAAAATGATTACTGGGATATTTCACATTCTTTTTTGCCCTGTCTTCTAAATCTGGTGTGCATTTTATTTTATTTTATTTTATTTATAGATATCTTGTGGAATTTATTTGTTAATGTTTTTTTAATCTTTTATTTATTTATTTATTTTTGCTGTGTTGGGTCTTCGTTTCTGTGCGAGGGCTTCCTCCAGTTGCGGCAAGCGGGGGCCACCCCCCATCGCGGCGCGCGGGCCCCTCACTATCGCGGCCTCTCCTGCCGTGGAGCACAGGCTCCAGACGCACAGGCTCAGTAGTTGTGGCTCACGGGCCCAGTTGCTCCGCGGCACGTGGGATCCTCCCAGACCAGGGCTCGAACCCACGTCCCCTGCATTGGCAGGCAGACTCTCAACCGCTGCGCCACCAGGGAAGCCCCTGGTGTGCATTTTATACTTATAGTGCATCTTAGCTCAGACTAGCCCTGTTTCAAATGCTCAATAGCCATCTGGGGCTAGTGGCTACTGGAGCTGGACGAGGCAGCTTTATATTACTTAACACTCACCCGGGCTGGAGTCAAAGATCCTGCGTTTCTGACAAGCCCCCAGACTGTGCTGGCCTGTGGTTCACACTTGGAGTCCAGGGCTGCCGACGGCCAACCTCTGCGTGCAACATAGGGTGTGCCAGGAAGGCTCTTTAAAGGGGTTAGAGTCAAATGGAAACCCGGAGGAAGAGGAGGAGCTAGAGGCAGAATTCGAAACGTCTTACGTTAAGTGAGGTGAAGCTGCAGGCACTTAGCATGGAGCTCAGTCTGGTATCTTGGGGTTTTGTCATAATGAAAAGGCTGGGAAGATGTACAGCTTTTTGACCCCTCACACACAGACTAGATTACTCACCCCCGTCCTGTGCTCCCACAGTTGCCCAGATTTTCCTCATCACGCACTTGCCACACTTTCTGTGGGTGCTGAATTATTTTCTGGGTGGCCCCCCCCCAGAGCTACATCAAAGGCCAGACTGGCTCTACCAAGGAGCTCAGGGCTGTTAACGGTGGTTTGAGGCATAAGCAGGTTGCACTTATAACACTGAGGTTTTCTGGCGGTCTGACTATAGAGCCCTTTCCCTCCCCGACTCCCCCTGCCCTAGCTCCACTACGTGAATAAAGGACCTGCGGGGTCCTTTTGCCTTCTTGTTCTAACAAACAGTTTCAGGCATCTGCATGGCATTGCCGGGTCTAGAGAGAGACAGCGGCCAAGCAGGCTGGTGCTGGCATTGCTGCCTGCGTTTGCATCCCAGCCCTGTGCCTGCTTGCACCAGTTCCCAGGCCTCTCTGGGCCCAGCTTCCTGCTACAAGAAGTGCCACCCTTGGAGGGTAGCTGTGAAGACGGAAAAACTAATACATGTAAAGTGTGTAAAGCAGTGCCTGCATACAGTAGGTGCTCACTGCTCTCTTAGAAATTGCTTTCACTTGTACTGTTGCACATGTTCCTTCCAGAACTCTTGGGAGAAAGCAGGGCCAGCCATGGTCTGATCCCCATTTAATAGTGTAGGTGATGAAACAGATTCAAGGAGGGGCAGCAGCACGGCCCAGAGGGGGTTAGATCCCAAGTCCAGGTCTTCTGACTGCAGATTCAGTGCTGAGTGCGAGGGGAACAGAGCTGAACAAAGCACAGCAGGGCTCCTCAACAGTGGGAGAGACAGATGTGGTAACCCAGAAATACAAGGCCGTGACCGAGGAGAGGAACTTCCCCGATCAAGGTGTCCAGTGGCACAGCATGTGTCTTAGTGGTGCCGCGACATCGCTGGGCTACTTGGGGACATAGGTATCCTCTGTGGGTTTAAAAGCTGTGAGCCATGGATCCCCCAGGGGAGTTTCGTGTAAAGTGCGTGTGTTGGTGTGTACACATTTTTCTAGGGAAAGGAGTCCTAGCTTTGATCAGATTCTCAAAGGTGCTGACATGCCTAAGAATAAGAACTCCTATTCTAGAGGAACTTAGATGTAATTTGTAATTTATGAAAAGTCTCCATAACGAATAGCCCGTAGTTTTACATGTGAGCTTGTACACATACTAAGAGAGACATCAACAGGACTGGTCCAAAAGGAGGAAGGCAATTCTCCTGAAGACTCTTCCAGAGCGTCCCTAGGATGACCCCTTTGCATTGTTCTTCTGCGTAGGCGTTGCCAGTGACTTGCTGGGCCAGGGAGACATCTGGCCTCGAGCTAATTGTTTCACTGCTCAGAGCCCCTATTTCCCGTCAAGTGGGATGTGGCGGGGAGGTGACAGCTTCTACTTCACAAGATTCTCGGGGAGTGGGGGGATTGAATGCTTTTACTGTCACACGCACACCAGCTGTAATAGGCCCTCAGTGGATGTGAGCTTCCTTCCTCTGTCTGGAGTCAAGCTTTCCATCAGATTCATTCCAATAGACATTCTTGGGGAATTGTCTTTTTTTTTTTCTTCTTCTTATTGCTATGCTTTCCTTCCTGAACCAAGGTTGCATCTCTTCCCAAGAATTACTCCATGTCTGGGGCCTCTATGAAGCAGACCTGTTCTCTCTCTTGCTCTTTCCATCTGTTATTACATCTTGGGAAAGCCTATCTGTCTTTCCCTCTCAGATGCTATTCACTGGGTTGGGCTATTTTATTTGTTGTTTCCCCCTTATGCCTTTCATAGTTGGCAAGTGATATTTTGGCCCATTATCCTCTCACGTTAGAGGTGGGAAGAGAACAAAATATCACCGCTGCTCTCACTCTAAGAAAAGGAAAATCCTGTTTTGTTGCCCACGGGAAACAAGGAAGCAGGTATTTCCAGCAGTCATTTTCCGTTTTAAATAAAAGAAGCTGCATATAAACTTGGAAACAGCCACCACCTCAGTCTTACTCTTCATTTAGAAGCATCGAAATGATCGCAGCACGCCAGCCGTTTCTGGGATTTGTTGCATGGATGGTCTCCACCCTCCTAGGTCGAGGCAGTGTGGCAGAGCAGTGGGTGAGGCCAAGGGCATGAGCCTGGGAGGCGGAAAAGCCTGGTTGTGGACTCCATCCTTGCCTGTGACAGCTGTGTGGCCTTGGACACATCACACAGCTCTTCTGAGCCTCGGCCCCTGCACATTGAGGAGTATGAGTATGTATCCTGTAGTCACGTGCTAGGGCTTCGGTAACCAAGTACCACACGCTCTGTGTGGCTCAAACAACAGAATTTTGTCGTCTTACGGTTCTGGAGGCTAGAAGTCTGAGATCACAACGTCAGCAGGTTTGGTTCCTTCTGAGGCCTCTCTCCTAGCTCGTGGTGGTCTGCTGGCGGTCTCTGGCATTCCTTAGATCCATCACCCTGATCTCTGCCCTCATCTTCACGTGGCATCCTCCCTGTGTACACGGCTGTCTCTGCGTCCACATTTCCCCTTTGTAAAAGGACATCAGTCTTATTGGATCAGGGCCCACTGTAATGACCTTCTTTGAAACTGATTACCTCTGTAAAGACCCTATTTCCAAACAAGCTTGCATTCTGAGGTCCTGGGGGTTTGGGATTCAACATATCTTTTGGAAGGATGCAATTCAACCCATAACATATACATACTACACAGGGCTGTTAGGATGATTAGATGAGACAATCCACAAAAAGGGCTTAACACAGTGCCTGGCACATAGCAAACCCTCTGTAAGTTGGCTATTATCCTTATGCGAGTTTATCATGCCCTAATTCAACCAGAAGCTGACCTTTCGTGTCTGTAAGTCTTGGAGGTTTTCTGTTTCTTTTGCTTTTTTTTTTTTCCCCCTTATTTTTCATCAAGACAAGTGTAAATGGAAAAGGCAAAGCATAGACCAGTCGAAACATGGAAAGTTCTGTTATTCGACCATCAGAATTCTTTATATTTTAATATTTCCTCAGCTTGAGCTTATATTAGTAAAAAAAAGATTTTTGTGTGTACAAATACACAGAAATCTATTATTTCAGTCCAGTCTGTGTTAATGATTTGAGAAGCTGTCTTAAATAGAAGACTGATTTTTTTTTTGGAGGGAAAACTTTGAAACCTAAGTAATTATCAGATGGCCATTAAAAAAAAAAATCAAAACTAACCCACCTTCTGAGAAGACATGTTATTGGAATCAAATAAGCTCGTGGCATAATCTGCAGATTCTGTGTGTACTGCTGTGGTATCTGAAACATAATTATCAAGCTTAAGTTAATTAGACTAATGCTCAGAAAATCTGGCCTGGCAGCTTGTGGTAAGCAATTATATATACTGATTAAAAACGTAATATGCTGTGAGCAGAGGCAAAGGAGACTGCATTTGACACAGCCTGTGCACATATACAATTAGGAATCCTCGTAGAAGAGTGCCCACAATGAGAAGGAACTTTGTAGAAACGGGCGGGCATCATGCCAAGTCTTTTGCAGGGTGGCCTGCTGATGCCCACCTCACCCAGTACAAGATGGGAGAGTGTCAGGACCAGGCCAGCTCAGGAAGAGGATTTGGCCATCGGTGCTCATGGACCACCTGAAGCATACTCCGTACCACAGCTTGGGCACCGCCCTGCTGTTTCCATTTTCTCTCAAGCGTCTCCTTCAAAGGATGATTAGCTGTGGGACAACTGAGGTCAGCTGCCTTGGTTGTTTTTTCCAGACTCTGAAAAAATGCAATTGTCACTAATTATGGATCACAAATAAGGGTGGAACGCTGACCTCTAAGCGGGCACAAAGATATCTTTCATTTGTCCTTCTGCTTGCTGAGCAGTTTTCTCTCCACTTGTCCTTGGCAGAGGGGAGATGCCATTGGGAATCCACAGGCAAAGACTAGGGACACCCAAGGTTTGGCTCTCTACTCAGATTCTTCATAAGTTTATATACCATACAAATGTGATTAAGTAAAAACAGATAAATTTCAGATTGATGAGGGCTACAAAGAAATCTAATTTTGTTCTGTATCCTCTTTTACAGTATACATCTCCGTTCCTGCATTAGTATTATAATGTTTGGTTTAGAGAACATAATCAAACCTGTTTTTGAGGACTGGGGATGGTTATAACTGTGTCACCCTTCTAAATATCTGTTAAAGTTGGCTTATTTGGGCCAGAAGTATTTAGTGAACTACTATGTGCCTAGCTCTGGTTTTGTCAGGTCATTGCTAAGGTATTAGATTGAACCATGTGGCATTAGTGTTTTGAAGGTTAAGGAAAGACTGAATATTGCTCATAGAAGTGGCTTTGCCTATAATTTAGTGGGGAAGATACTTACAACACAATAAATGTCCTGAAGTAGAACCTTATTGAAGGACCACCTAGTCTAGCCTTGGTGGAACAGGAGAAGAAATGTATTCCATGCAGAGAGACTAGTATGTGCAAAGGGCTGGTGGTGAAAGAGGCGGCAGGTTGTTTAAAGAACCACTCCCACTCAAATAGGATGGAAACAGTGTGAAGGGTTGAGAGATGAGGGTGAAATGGTAAATGAGGGCCTATCATTCCAAGAAAGCCGGGTCAAGGACCAGTAACTCAGGACCGAGCACAGATGGCAAGGGTTAAAAGACTGAGCTGAAAGTGCCCTGACCCATTGCCTATAATTTAATTTCTGTTTTTTAATAAGAGATCCCCCAATACATGCTTCTTCAGCTGTGATGTTCCAATTCAGAAACTAGAGGCAGGCCACCCTGTTATTTATTAATCGAAGGTCGTTTTTAGTAGAGAAACATGTTGAGGCTTTTCAGTCCAAGACTGCAGAAGACTCAAGCAATTCACTTAATCTCTCTCGACCTTTGTTTCCTTCTCTGTAAAATGGGGACGATGACACTGTGCCTCTACCTACCCCAAAGTTGATCCAAGGAGATTCCATTCACAAAAGTGCTTTGATGGAGATACTTCAACCTGATCCCTGTTGCTTAGCAAATGTTCAGCACTGTTTTATGAGAGAGGGAATGCAGGTTGAGGGAGCGGGCCCTGAAGTCCCACAACCCATGAGCTGTAAGATCACATCTCTGAGCCTTAATTTCCTCATCTGAAAATGGAGATGGCAGCACCATGAGGTAGGTGCTGTTAAAAGGATTAAATGAGATCATCTCTGTACCTGGCGCTTAGCAAGCACTCACTAGAGTTCCATCAATTAAAAAAAAAAAAAGTAGTAGAACAACAACAAAATTATGCCATCTTGATTCTTGGGCTCCCATCATTTGATGCTTTCCACTTCCCTAGAGCAGCAGGGTCCCTAGTATTGGACCAAGAGCATCTCTCCTTCGGCCACGGACATGGGTTCCTTTTCCAAAGAGCCGTGTTTGTTCCTCCTGATTCAGCTGCCTTTTGGCTGAAGAATGAAGTCCCAAATCTGACTCCTTTTATAAGTAGATTGAGTTGCCTCTCCACCCAAGGCTCAAATAACCATTTGCAAAGTGAAAGAACTAGTCCCTCAGCAGGTTGTTTTGCCTCTTGGGTGCCAAAACATTAGTTTGCTTGATGTTTTAAATTTTTAATTTTGGCATCTGGTAGACACCGTCTGAGTAACCAATTAGGAACACTCGCAGATCTTGGACTGATAATTTGGCTGCTATGCTTCAGTCTAAGGTCAATGAGCTGGAGTCAAAGTCAAAAATTAAAGAGGGAGAGGAATAAAGTAGCTTGGATATTAAACGGCTTTTTCAACATCATGTCTGTGCTTCCTACCTAAACAGACATCAGCATACTGTTTGTTGCCCCCTAAGGTGGGCACCAGAAATGGAGATAGAGCTGCTACAAAGCCCTTAAAATACAGTCTTGGCGTGGCAATCAGCATAAAGAAAAGCACTAAGAGAGATTATGAAATGTAGAAAGCATGTGAAATTTATATTACTACTGCAGACATGTTTATTAAAATCCAGGCAAGTATTACTTTTGCTTCGGAGATAGGACATAAGAGCATATCTATGGAGGGGAGAGTGTTTGTTTGGATGACTATCTCGCAGACATAAAGCTCTTAAGGCAGAGCGGTTTTAATTAAGAACAGCATCCTGTGCGGAGTGTTATATCCAAAATAGATCCTGGGGTGGGGGGGGATTCAGTGAAGGGATACATCAATTGTAGACATCTGGAATCCAATTAATAACTTCGGTGCTTTTACATGCAAATGCTACCATGTTGTAATTCTTATGGAGGGTCTCAGAATGGAAGCTGGATTTCCATAGTGAGGGAAATTACAGTCATACTGTGGTGTAATTCTAAGTGTTGTCCGAGGATGGTCATCTTTGTTTGCTTTCACTCACGGCCTGCTTTCATATAGCTATTTAAGCAGTTATGTTTTAATGGCTAATGCGTATCTTCACACGCATCACTCAAAACAAAAGCTATGATTTTTTTTTCTTTTTAAAAAATTTTATGGGAGTATAGTTGATTTACAATGTTGTGTTAGTTTCTGCTGTACAGCAAAGTGAATCAGTTATATACATATATCCACTCTTTTTTAGATTCTTTTCCCATATAGGCCATTACGGAGTATTGAGTAGAGTTCCCTGTGCTATACAGTAGGTCCTTATTGGTTATCTCTTTAATATATAGTAGTGTGTATATGTCAATCCCAATCTCCCAATTTATCCCTCTCACCCCCCTTACCCCCTGGTAACCATAAGTTTGTTTTCTACATCTGTGACTCTATTTCTGTTTTGTAGATAAGTTCATTTGTACCCTTTTTTTAGATTCTACATATAAGCGGTATCATATGATATTTGTCTTTCTCTGACTTACTTCACTCAGTATGACAATCTCTAGGTCCACCCATGTTGCTACACATGGCATTATTCTGTTCTTTTTTATGGCTGATATTCCATTGTAGGTATGTACCACATCCTTATCCTACAACCATGTGATAAGACTACATCCCATCTTTTCCCCACCCTCCCCCATACTGAGTTGTCCATCACCCTGAATCCCATGGTCCCCATTCCTTTACTCCTTTTCACCTAGTTTTAGGCATCTCTATGCATTCCTAAAAAACAACTCAAAAATATATACTTTTCAACTTTATAAAAAAAGTGTCATGCTGCATAATATCTTTTGGGAATTTTTTTTCCCCTTAATAGTATGTTATTGAGATTAGTCCATATGGGCTAATTGTCTCTATCAAACAATTATTTCGATCACTGTGTAATATTCCATCATATGAATATATCACATTTTATTCATCTACTTTCTGAATAAGTGGCCATGTCCAGGCTTTTGCTGTTTTAATCAGAGCTACTTTGAAGAGTCTTATGTATGTGGGCAAGAATTTCTCTCGGGCACATACCTGGGTGTAGTATTGCTGGGTTTTAGGGTACTGTGAATGTCAGCTTTAGGAGATAATGCCAAACTGTTTCCCAAAGAGGTTGCTTCAATATATTCTCTCACAGGCAATGCCAGAGCACTCCTGAGGGTTTATGTCCTCTCTAGCCCACAGTATTGCCAGATTTAGGTATAGCTCAAGTTCATCAGTACTCAAAAGTAGTATCTTTACATTAACTTGATCCTGTGTGGTGTGACTCTAAGAGCTGATGGTAGGACTTATGTGTAGAAGTCGGGGGAAGGGAGATTTAGACTCAGGGTGAGGAAGGATGGTCTCCTAGCACAGCTTGTCAACTAGGGTCCGACTGTCTGAGGACTGTAGGATGTCCATCCCTGGAACATTCAAGGCAGGGCATGAGCACCCCTTGGCAGCAATATGGCAGAAGGGATACAGACGTCACATGATGTTTGGACCAGAGAACTTTAAATATGTGTTTTAAATCCTGATTCTAGAACCAAGCTTTTTTCGAATATTCGTTTCTGGACCTTTAAATAGATACCTGAAATTACAAAAAGCTATTTTAAAGCATTCTGATCTTTTATCTTTTAAAACCAACCAAACAAATTCCTTTAAACCCTTGAGCTGCACTGAGGTGAGATTAATTAAAAGATTAGGACTCTCAAAAGATTTTTATGGGTTTTTCATACATGAAGTTATAACTCCCAGTAATAATATTTTCAGCTTTAATGGGACTATCAAAGATACTAATATTTTAAAATCAAGCCATATATATATGTGAGCCAACCCTGGGATTTTTGTATGTGTGTGTGTGTAGTGCCTTTTGATCACCTTAGTAATAAATAATTGAGAGATGCACAGTAGGAAGCTGAAAAAGGTGAGGGTATCTTTTTTCTAGCCTGATGCTTCAAAAAAGTCATGAGCCCGGTATTGCATTTTAATTTTTCACTCAGGCGAAGCTGTGTGTGTGTGTGTGTGTGTGTGTGTGTGTGTGTTTGCAGTTGCCTTATATCTCCATTGTCTGTGCTGATTTCTGGATTATGGTCACTTATAGGGTATATAAAATGAACAACTGAGCCCATTAACAAGGAAATCTCAGTTTCTTTTGAGTATTCTGGGGTTTTTTGTTCTTTTGTTTTTAAAGGCATTTGAAATCCTCTGTGACAAAGATCTGTTGTCATGCCTGGTAAGCTTAGCGTTCCAGCCGCATCCAAGGCTTTATGTCTTCATTAAAGGTTTTTAAATGAAATAGAGAGAGGCGTTTGGGAGAGGCTGGCTCCTAATTTGTTTGTGCAGTGTACACCGGCCAGGTTCTTTGAAGGGCATTGGAACAGCTCCATCAGAAATGAATGGGTTTGTAAGTCACGGAGGGTAGGTTACTTCCAAGGGGTGCACAGCAGCTTCAGAGTGTGCAGTTTTGTAACCAGAGGCAGAACGATCGTCTCGTATAAAGAAGGAAGCATGACCAATCCAGCGGAGTGGTGAGCACCCCTGGAATATAGGCTTTCTGTTAGTCATTTCTCATCTGTCCACATGTGGTCCCGGTGCCAGGCACCTGGCTGGCTGGTGCTGGGGGAGCTCTTTCAGCTCTGCCAAACATATGCTGGACATTTGGAGAGAAGTTTCCGAGGTCAGCCAGCATCCTCGCTGCTCCGTGGTGCTTACCACTTGTGCAAATAACTTGCTGCTCATCCGCTTTCCTGTGGAAAGCTTCCCGTTAGCAAGACCTGATGTTAAGGTGAGGGAGAGACCCAGTAAGCAAAACTCAAGCCAGGGAGCGGCACTGCCCGTGCTCAAAGGCCAGACTGGCCTCCCCTCCTTCACCCCGCCAAGTCTGGACTCCCTGTGTCTTCACCCGATTGCTGTTCTTCTGAGCCTAGAAAAACTGGGTGCTGAACAAAGGTGATGCGACCAGTGAATCATCCGATCCCTCTTCTCTTCCAGCACTTGCGCCGCTGGTCCCACAGGGAGGGAGAAGCACCTGCTTCTTTTGCCCTTGCTCTGGGTGCTTCCTCACTCGGCTTCAGTCCCTGGCCTTCAGCCAGTTCAGAGACCGTTCGTTCAGATAACTCCGTCTTTCTCTGGGTGTCGGCACTTGCCGATCGCTCTCAGCTTTAACTGTCAGTCACCTCCTCAGTGCAGTCTTCCCTGATCATACCATCTCATGTACTGATAGTTCTCTTTATTATTCTCTCTCATGGTTGTAATAGACTTGATTCCTTGCTAATTGCCTGCCTTCTCTCCTCGAACGTAAGCCTCCTGAACACACTCGGCCTTGCCCAGCCTGCTTACCACTGCACAGTGCAATGCACGGTGCCGGCACATGGAAGACATCTTACTACTTGTTGATTAATCGAATGAGTTCTGCAGACAAACGAGTTTCCAGTGTTTGGGGGACCCATATTTGCAACCCCCTAACCTAGTTCAGCTTCTCCGAATGGGTTTTATTTTGAGGCCCGGTTGTAGTTGCCTGGAGCATTGTGTTAAGCAGGTTTCTGAGGCCATGTCTATGGTGGTGAATTTTTGGTTGTGTACTGTCTTAGCACCCTCTTTGGGGATAAGCTCTCTCGCCTGGACCATGCTTCTAAAGTTTCTGTAAGGCGCCTTACAAAAAAAGAAGCCATACTGTAGCAGGAGCAAATAGAAAATAAAATGTTCAGGAGATTCAAACGAAACCTGAAATTGGCCCTTTGCCTTTTTCCCTTTCCTCATTCTGAGTACCACAGGTTGACCTCACTCTAGGGAGAAAGGAGGAGAACACTCTTATTCAAACACCAGTGTCCTAAACATGGAGGGAAAACAGGCTTACAGAGCGTGACTGGCTGAGGAAATTGCTTTTTGAATAAATGCTTCCTTCTCTGAAGTTTGCTTCATCACAAACCTCCCTTTCCCAGGGCGCTTCATTTCATTTCTCGGTGACAGCATGCTTTTAGAAACAGGAGGCCTGAGGAAATCAAACTGGTAGAAATCTCTAGTCCCTGCGACTTCACTAATTTCCTACCCACGGAAAACCCAGGAGAACTCAGATAGGGTGGAGCCTGGGGCAAGGCGTCCGTGACCAGCAATTATTTACTGAAAACTGCCCTGGGAGACAACTGCCCCCCTCCCCTGCCCCCCACCCACAGAGGAGGCACCCCAGCTCAGAGGCTGATCTCTAGTTGCAACTTTGGTTTTCTTTTCTGGACTGCTTTAGTACCCATGTTTTCAAAAATGTTAACCAAAGGAAAATTTTCAGAGTGGATCCCTGAGTGAGTGCACTAGGAGCCAGCAAACTGTATTTCTAATCCGAACCAATGATTGTTCCTAATTAGCCCTGCGATGTTCTCCTGACTTACATTCCTAAGAGACTTGGATGATTCATCTGGAAAACGGGGACGATGAACTTGCACAGCCAGTATGTTGGGAGGGAAGCTGTAACTTAGAGACCTATTCTGACAAATGTTTCTTGAAAACCTACTCCTGGGTGTCAGACACAGCAAGCAGTGAGGATACAAAGATGGATGTTACTGTGATTTGGTGATTTCTACCATAAACATGGGAACTAGACAGGAGGCTTGTTACCAAATCAGCTATTGTTGAGTGCTTTTTCTTTTTTTTGGATTTTTTTTTTAATAACTGGAAGAGCAAAGAACTCCTGGGTGAGTGCGATTGATTTCTCTACGGAACCCTCGCAGCCAGGTTACCGCTGTAAATGGGATTGTCAGCTGAAATGCTAAGCCCCACTATTAGGCAGGATCAGGTTCATCCCTTATAAACATGAAGCTCACTGTAGTAAGCTATGAGGAAAATTTTAGCAGTGGGGTTTCCTAAGAATAAGCCGAGTTTGCCCTTCACTCTGTCTATGCCGATGATTCTCAAATGTAGCGACTCCTATATCAACCCCCAGTGCTCCCTCACAGCCCCGTTGCTGAGTCCTGTTCCTCAACTGCCCTGATGTCACGCTGTCAGGAAGTTCTAGACGGTGGCCGGCAGCACGGCAGATCCAGGTGGGCCTCCCTTCTCAGATGCACATTTCAGGTTAGCTTCACGGCTCGCTCCCCTGACCGGAAGTGACCCCTTTGATGTTTTAATTAAAATCAACTCTGCATAGGGCCAGAAGCCACAGTTGCTTTTGGCTGAACTGCTCCTAACAAGCTTCTGATGGAAAACTGCAAACTTTAATGTCCCACCAATTAAAGCGATTTTCTGATGGCAGGTGTGCACCCCAGCAAACCGGAATTGTTCACCTGGGTTTGTACAGGTTATTAGGGTGTATGGGATGCTCTGACGACCATTCACAGTTTAGTCAGTTGACTAGTATCTCGTCCAAATTGTGATGCTGGCAGTCTCATTTGCCGCTTTGGCAATCGGCTTGACAATGTGATACTTTAATGGATAATCGGATAAGCAGTTGGGTTCTGCTATAGTACAGTGGTTTGGCAAATACTTTTGGGGGTTACAAATTCTTAAACATCAACACTCTATACTCCTTGAAAGTAGGATGTCATTAATTAATATAATAGCTTATTTCAGCATTTTGGACCCATTGGCAGCACTAAAAAAATCTTTTCCTTCTACTCAAGCAAGTTAGGCTCAAGTCAAAGCTTTGGCAACTAATCAAATGGTGAATGCTCCATCAGTTACCAGAATTTCTCTCCATAAAGGGCAAAGGACTGGGCTATGGAAACTCAACAGTGAACAGAGGGAAATGCAGGTAATTTGGTTGCAGTAATCTAGTGGTTAGTCCAGAGTGTCAGCTCACAGGATCCCTCCCATGGAGAGAAAGAAGGGAGGAAATGAACATATTTTTGCCCAAAGAAATATTTGAAGAATCTCAGGGTTCTAAAGAAGCAGAAGTGGCAGCAAGAGGTTGATGACACAAGTCGTTTTTTTTTTTTTTTTTTTCTTGCCTCAAGTGAAAGCAAGAGGTGATTCATTAGGACACCAAGAAAGCCCAAAGTGGTGATAATCTGCTCAATACCCAGCACTTAGAGAAAGGACATTTGGTGTTTGGGGACAAAATATGTGCTCAAAGGATGCTGGCTGTATGTGTATGAGAGAGACAGAGAAAGTGAGACAGCATCAAGATCATGAAAGATAACTCAGTGCCAATCTAAATGGTCCAGAAAGGGTTCTTAGGGATTTGGGGACTTTGGGAAGTGTTCTGCACGTACTGAGCAGAAACGGAGTGATTTTTCACACTGGTTCAGAGCAGCCTTGAGCAGGGGAGCCAGGATCAATGTGTGCTTTACAGAGTGCCTGGACGGAAGCATGAGAGGCAAAGGTCCGTGTGCAGGGAGGGGCCGAGGCTTGTCACTAACTGCACACACTGCACTAACCGACCACCACACTGACTGTGGGCGCCTGAGCCCCGCTCCACCCCTTCCTCGTGAGCCTCCCAGCTCCCACCCCTTCTTCTCTGGCTGCTGCACTAGCTTGTCTCCCTCTAATTCCCCAGCCGGGCTATTCTTTAGGAAAAGTTATTCTAGTCCTTTTACTTCCCTGCTTCTAGCCCTTTAATATCTTCCCACTGCACCAGAGATAAAATCCAAACCCCCTAGCCATCCCCACCAGCTATAAAATCCAAACCCCCTAGCCATCCCCACCAGCTGTAAGGGACCTGCTATCTCCCGCAGTTACTTTTCCAGCCAGTTGCTCAGATGCCAAGCGTCCTTTCCCTCCGGGTTGCTCTCCACTTGCTGTCCTCCTAGCCCTTTGCTTCGTGGACCTCTAATCACTGCTCATGTCGCAGCTGAAATGGTACCTCTTCGTGAGGCCTTGCTCCAGACACCCCGCCCCCAAAGTTCCACCATCCCTGCACGTCACTCTGCTCTGATTCTCTTCAGAGCTCTTATCGTATGAAATTATTTTGACTTCTAAGCATCTGTCATAAAAAAAAAAAAAAAATTCTGGAGCCTTCTACCGTTCAACTCAATAAAAACAACCACGCCCACATGGCTGTCGCGTGTTCTAAAAGGCCCAAGCTTCACGTTTGCCGTCACTTCCCCCACCTCCGCTCCAGTTCCCACCTCTGGACCATCTCCCAAGGTGAATGCCATGTTTAATGCCATATTTCCCACATTTTTACTTAATATATTTTCTAAATTGACTCTTATTTTTAACTTAGATTTACTTTAAAAGGAAACTTGAGATGGCATCATAAATGGGAGATAAGCCTCAAATAAATAAGATCTAAATAAAACAGTCATATTCTAGCTAGAGCCTGGACGGCACCTCTCATTCTGTTAGAGGTCACACTGGTACCATGTTCAGGACAAGCTCATTCCGACGGAGACTTGCTTTTTGATTACTCAGACGACTGAAAGGTGATTGGGGAGGGAATATCTTTCTCAATAGGGTTCAAAACTTTTTGCAGTTTTGAACTGTAGAACTGGAGGCCATCTTTTGGGCCACTGGGGTGTGGGTCCCTTCTTTCAGCAATGGAATGTTAAAGCTTCTCAAAATGGCAACTAAGTTTCAGCTCTCTCAACAACTCTGATAGATGGGCAGGCATGGCTAGGATGCCAGGGCAGCATTCGTCACGAAAGAAAGAGTAGTACCAGAAGAGGGTGAAGCTGGCAATGGGCACAGGTTACAGGGGAGCTGGCAGATAGATACCTCATGTGTTTGCTGAAGCTGTTCCCATTGCCCAGAACAACCCTGTCCTTAAAATCCCATCACCATCTTTGAAGCCAGTGCAAATCCTGATTTTTGTAAGTCAACCGCAGACCCTACCCCAGTAAGAATTATTGTCTCCCCCAGATATCCTGAGAGCACTATGATAGAACTTCTAGTCCGGTATTTATACCATACTGACTTGGACTAAATGATGTGTGTATGAATGTCTGCCCTGTTGGGTGGTGAGACCCCAGAAGGCAAAGGTTTTTGTATTATTCATCTTTATAGCTTTCATAAGAGCTAGAACGGTACCTGGAGTATATCATGTGCTCAACAAAGGCCTGTTGGCTAAATTGAAAGCAGTAACAGAAGGTCAGATCTAAAAAAATTGAGGATTTACTTCCCATTGAAATTATTTTCCTTGCAATACTTTATATAAACACCTGCCTGAGCAGAACTATCAACCTGTAAGAAACGGTTTAAACTCTCCGCTCTTTATATTGTTTTACAAAACTAATAACAATGAAAGATATTGATGAATTTTAGACCACCACCCAAGTTTATATTCAGCCACTGGCTTCTTTGAGAAGTGGCTTTAAATTGTTTTTCTGCTCTTTGAAGATAATTTGGCATTTTACTACAGGTTAGTTCTAAATTCTGAAAAAAACGTTTAAATCATTGGGAATCATTCCTCCTACTGTATTCCATTACAGAGCTATAAAAACGTCAATAGTCTAGGCAGTTTGAGCATTACATCAGGGAATTAATCATTGCCCCACATGCCTCGTGAGAATACACTCAATGCACGGGAAGTAGCACAGTGTCAAAATCGACACGTATCAGTACTTCAATCAGAAATCCTGTTAACACTGCCTTCCCCCAAAATCATTTCAGGCAGATAAAGCAGGATGACTGCAGATACAGGTTTTTTTTAAATCTCTTTTCAAAGCGGTATAGAAATAGAATTCACTTCGAGGAGCCATCACAGACTTCCCTCTGTGGAATGTGAATAAAGACTTTGGTTCGACTTTCTGCAAACTTTGTAACTTTGGCATGAGCCTTCCTCAAAGAACCACGCTTCTGAAAAGAGTTTCAACTCTTGCTGTTGCATAAGGAGAAGGGAAGGAATAGATGTTACATCAGCCTTGGTGCTGAGCATATTCATGATTTAACTTCTGTGGCCTCACAGCAGGGAGGAAAGAGATGAAGAACTATACAGCATTGAATCCCAGGCACCCTAGTTGAAAGAACTACTGTTATTTTATGTACTACTAAGAAAGAAAAACACTGCCAATTAAATTATGACACACCATTGATAGTAGGACATGCTTTGATTTCAGATATGTTAAAATGGGAAAAACTGTGCATCTCAGGACAGACAAGCCGTGGATTTTAAACAGTGCTAATGATTTCCTCTGCATTTCATGCAAAAATAATAATAAGCCCCAGAATGCATAAAACGCTAGCCTTGAATTTGACCTTCCTTCAGACAGTCTCCTCCATCTTCTCCACGATTCACAGCTAGGTGGTTTTGGGAACAACCGAAATAAAACCAAGCACTTCCTACGGTCCCTTCCTAAGGGGTCTCCAAGACTGAGTTGCCAGATAAGATACAGGATGTCCAGTTAAATTTGAATTTCAGATAAACGACGAATATTTTTTAGTGAAAGTATGTCCCAAATACTGCATGAGATATAGTAAAACAAATTAACTGAGTGCCCTGTATTTTTATTTGCTAAGTCTGGCAGCTGTGCTCCCGGAGTAATTCTGACTGCATTTGACCTTCACCACATGCTTTTTACTTTAAGGACCTTAACCTTTACCTGTCAGGAGCCTCCAGTAATACTTCAGTCACTTCTTACGACAACTCTGAGAGGTAGGAATTATTGCTGGTATTTTAGGGCTGAAGGAGCTATTTCCTCCTCAGACTTGAATGTCTCATTAGATTCGTTTGGTTTGGTTTGAATTCTGATCATGGCTGTTAATCCTTTCACACAGTAGTTAAGGTCCAAAAGATAAAGGTCACTGGGAAACCACGAAGATGGTAAAGGCACTTTTACCCATGGAAACAACCTCTGTGGGTTGGTCATTGGTCACTGTCAGGGAACAGTATATCCAGCCTATAATAATAACAATAATAATGATACTAATAGTCATGGTAGCAGCAGCAGCAAACACTCAGCACCTCTTACTACGTGTCACGCACATCACTAATCACACCTCTTACTACTCCGTTTTTACAGTTCCAGAGCAGGGTTTGCAAAGGAAAGCCTCCATACTGTCGATTGAGTCGCAGGCAACGGGCTTAAAGGCAAAGGTATTATTTCTGTTACGTGTATGGCCTCTGTGTATACACACAAACTTCTCCCAAATGCACTGCTTCTCAAGAGCAAGTGCCTGAGAAGTTTGAAAAGAATCCCCACACCCAGACTGCCCCCCAGACCAATTAAATCAGAATCCCTGGGGCGGAGCCATGCATCTGTATTTTTTAAAGTTCTCTATGTGACTGCAGTGGGCAGCCGGGGTTGAGCACAGCTGTTCTAAGGAAAGCCACATGCTTCCATCTGGGGCTTTTAGGAGGGAAACCCCTAAGTTTCAAAAACCATATACAACAGAGCTTTGCAAATACAATTAGTTTTTGTTTTACTAATTTCCTGTTTCCCATAGACAACTTCTAAGCATTGGCACAACGTTGCCATCTGTAAGGCATATGACAATAGCAGACGGGAGCCTAATAACCAGGGAGGCATTAACGTTTGCAGGCCCTAAATTTTTTGCGTTCATCTGGTATGATCTGCGTGATGAGACCACTTAATGTTGGATTTCAACATCTTCCGACGGCAGTACCACAAGTGGGAAGGCCATATTTTCTGGGCTTTGCATCGTTCTTTGTCATCCTATTGAATTGTTACAAGATGGATTTATAACAGACCTAAAGGTAGTATCAAAATGAAAATTAGTTCCTGCGTAGAAAAATAGCAATCCCGTTTGCCTCGCCTGTAGCCATTGCATCATATCTGCTTCTGCAAGGAGGGAAATGACTTCTTAATGTGGTTTTCTTCCACTAAGGAGAATTAAATCTATGTGGCAAAACGTAAAACCAGCGTGCTGGCAGCCAGATTCTGAGCGGAAGATCCATGACCCTCATAAACATATTTGTGTCCTGGTTATACGCTAATGAACCTCATTTAGGCTCAAACTTACGCCGAGTAGAAATAGTGCTCAGCTGGAGGGCCAGGCTATCGTTCCCTCACTGTTTTGCCTTCTGTATCAAAGTTTGCTCTGAAATAATGGGGACATTTCTCCATCTGCTGCAAGGTGCCGGGGTGGGGTGGGGGGTGGGGTCTCTGGGTTAGAGGGAGAGTGAGTTGGGCCTGAAATAGCAAACTCCACTATTTTAGTCGTGAGGCTTTTTTCCTGAGTCGGCAAGATCGTTTGTCAAAGGATCTGGCTTTTGGGTGACGGTACCCGGTGAGCTGGAGCAGGATCTGGGGAACTATTCACTCTTTGGTGGCACTGCAGTTGCTCCAGGATAGACTAAAAGGCAAAAATTGCCAGGGACACCCCTGGCACTACTGCTCCTTGCTGGGTGATCTCCAATAGGTGAATGAACTTCCTCGGAACTCAGTTTCTTCCTTGGTGAGAAGGAGTGAAGCAGTGCCTGCCTTGTGTTATTGTAAGGATTAAATGAAATGATACACAAGGAAATAATACAGGAAGAAGGAACTGCCCTTTACATCATCAATACTAGTTACCATTGGTGCTATTAGTTTGCCTCAATCTCCTCAAATGACTTAACACGAGTTAGTACATTGTGCCTCCTGTAAGAATTTATACCCTCAGCATTTTACAGTGTCTAGAGCCACGCACAGGAATAACAAATTTAGTTAATAAAACTAAATTGCAATAGGAGACTAAGGGGAAAAACTGAACTCTTCTAAAGAAGAGAGTTCTGACAACACCCTCTCTCTCTCTCTGACAGAATTGAAATTTTATTCACTCAATATGTAAATCTGAGACATATACAAAATGTTTTTTAAATAAATATGGGTATCTGAAGAGGATTTTAAAAGGGTTCCTTTGTCTAAGACCAACTGTTAATTTTTTGATGCTTCCTCATTTAATTTTTTATTTAGTTTTTCTTTGTTTTTTACCGTTTGCCTGCTTGAAGCCTCTTTTAATGCATGTACTCTTTTATTTCTTACTCAGTACTCATGGCCCTTCTATTTATTATTCTCATAAATTAGCCCGGGCTGTTTTGGTTCGCTGAGCAAAACTGCTCAGAGCTTATATAACAGAGGCTAAGCCGAAGAGAAGAGGACGTAAACCCCAGGCCAGCTTGGGGAACGATTGTGGGTAGGTGGCAAATGTAATGCCTTCAGCGTCTGGAAAGTAAAACGAATGGACGATGCTGGCCAAGAGCAATGTTCGAGAGTGGTGAGGGTTTTGGTAAATGGCAGGATGTCCCCTGTCTGTGACGCCCACTCCCAACCTCAGCAGATAATTACAAGGCAGTGAAGGGACCACATGTAGCAGCCTAATCTAGTTATTGTATTACAAAAGCTGGAACTGTGGATTTGTACACAAAACCTCCCCATTTCCAAATTCTGGCAACTAATACAATGAAAAGAAAGACACACGCGCCCTCGGCCTCTGATTTGCGAATGCTGTTCGGCCGCTCCCCCAAGACTTGTTCACGGAGATCCCAAGGGCCTATTAATGAGCCTAGTTTTCTTCTCCAAAGCTCCAGAAACATGACAAAGAGAAGGAGGACTCCCCAACCTTGTGGAGATCGGAGGAGGAGATGGCAGCCGAAGCTGCGGCGCTGCGGGGCTACTTTCAGTGACGCAGGTAAAGACTGTACATTTACTTCATCATTGCTCAGAGCCCCGCCCCCCGCAAGAGCCTCACTCAAGAAATAATGCGGATGCAGAAAAGCAGCCGCAGCCGCTTCCTACAGTGGTGGTTGCACAAACGTTAAAGCCCGAGTGGAGAGGACCCTGACCCTTGAGGCACTTGGTCCAACCTCTGGGTCTCTCTTCCCGCCTCCCCATCACCTTCTACATACCGCTCCGGTCTGTTCCCTTCCCTCCAGCCCGCCCCAGGCCCTTGTCCCCTCTGTCCGCTGTCCTCTCCATTCCTGCCCCTCTGCAAGCCAATCTCCACAGAGCAGCTGGAGATAGTTTGTAAGGGAGGCAAACCCGATCCTTTAAAAAATCAAAACCCTTCCAGGGAGTCCCATTGCCCTCAGGCTCAGCTCTCAGATTCCTGTCAGGCTGCAAGGAGCCCTGAACCAGCTCAGCTGCACCCAGGCGGGCTCTCCTTTCACTTGGGCCTCCTCTCCTGGCTGCTATTTGGTAAACTGGCCCCTTGGCTTTGGCTGCCAGGAAGCTCAGGCCAGGCAAAGAGAATTCTCTCTTTCCATTAATGATGTTTTACTATTGGGAGATCAGGGATTTAAGACTCTGATAGAAAGCTATAGCCAATCTCCTTTCCAAATTTTTACACAATGTCAAAGGACTCATGCATCTTCTGAAATGTCTTAATAAAGAGGGTGCCCATGAAATCTTGGGGCCTACCTTGAGTAAAAAAAAATGATTCGTTTTCTGAAATTCAAATTTATCTGGGTCCTGTATTTTATCTGGCACCCCTGTTAACAAACCTCCTTAGGGATTATGGACCCCAGATAAAGAGCCTCCCCTCTAAATTGTTTTTCTTTTCTAAAATTGTCTGCTTCATCTGGTCTTGTGTGAATGTGTTTATGTTATAAGCAGCTGAAGTAGATCAGATACAAATTAAAAATGCAATTATAGAACAAATACTGGTAGCAGCTGAATTATGTCAAATTGTATCAGCCACTTGGTGATTATGATTTTTAGCTAGAAGACACATCGGTTGTAGTATTATGTTTTCATTTGGAAATGTAAGTCTATTTTGGTGAGTTTAAAATACATGTGCATCTCTTGGTCTTTCTCTCCCCACCTCCTCTTTAAAGACCCAGTGTGAACTACCTCCCCCCCCTCCATTACTGTTCACATATGCTGTGTGCTCAGGCCCTTGCATTCTAGAAAGCTTATTTCATTCTCCCATGTCACTGGCTTGTCAGCTCTGCACCCAGTTGCCTGAAGGGATATAGCATGGTGGTAGCAGAAGCTGTCTTTGATATTTCAGTTTTAACCTTTTCCACTGCTGTTCACCTTCTCATCTCTCCCTTTCTCTCCTCCACCTCCCCTTAGGATCAAGCTAGTTTACCTGAGAACACGGGCCTATGGGCATGAATGCAAACCTTGTTCTATTCCTCTTCTGAAAGCCGGTGTGTCATTTTGGGGTGTCCTGTTCAAATGCGGTCACCATTCTTCAGACTCAACTTTCTAGGCTGAATTTTTTTCTTTTTGGGTTTCTTATGTAATGGGCACTTTCAGGGAGAGGCAAGAAAGCTCCAGGCTTTTCCTGAGGCTGGCTGAATTGTAGGATTCTATCTTACAATGTGTTTTCTAGACTGTTTAAGAGAATTTAAACTTCTTACCCAAGTTTCCTGTACGCTTTGCTTTGTCAGCTTTTGCTTCTGTCTTGCCTTGAGGCCTAACTCCCCTGTCTGCCAGGTGAATCAACTTGCCTCATAAGTCTTGCTAGAGAGATATTCACCTTAACTTGTCACACAGACTATTGCCAGAGAGCCTGTGGGTTTCTCAATGAACTAACATTAACCTCTCTCTTTAAGGGTCTTTTGCTACAGATGAAACAAATCACCTTCAGTTCTCCCAGCAGTCAGACGAATGAGAACAGGAGGGATAGTGAGGCCAGTGAGCACACAGTAGTAACCTGGCGGTGAGGGACTTGAACATGGGCCCTAAGATTTCACCACGAGCGCCCTCACCGCCTGTAGTGTGAGAGGGACCGTATATAGTTCTCTTTAGAGACAAAGGGGAAAGGAAGCATTCATCTAGGAAACCTGATCACGGAGTTGGTCCGCCTGGATCTTTGATACCTACTCTCCTCCCTTTTCAAAGTGCACCTATCCACCGAATGTTTACACAACGTTAAGGGGTTCGTGGAACTTTCTGAAGTTGGTTAACAAATAGGGCTGTCATGCAAGATATGGACACACCTAGACTTAAAACGGTATTCAGTATTTATCTGAAATTCAGATAAACTTGGCCTCTCCGAGCTTTCCTGAGCGCGCCCTCAGCAGCAAGTCAAGTCAGCGTCGGGCAGAGCCAGTTTAAAGGCTCTGATGTTGCGCACGCCGCACAGCACACACACAGGCAGATACCACGGGACTCAGCCCCGGAGTCGATGACTGTCGCCCACATTACCGAGAATTTATAAGACCTGGGTTCTGCTATTCTCCCATCTTGCAGGTGATGACAAAACTGAGACTCACTCAGTGATTTAAGTGTTACTCTAAGGTAAATGGCACGTAAGTGGTAGAGCTCAGACCTGAACCTAGTTCCACCCCGAAAGCCTTTCCCTTCGTCTCTCACCACCCACCTTGCTTGGAAGAGCCCGTGTGTCCAGCCAGCACTGCCACCCTATCCCAGCCCCCCCCCCCCCGTACCTTCCAAATCGTCTCTTCAGCCTCTTCACTGGCTCTACTGGCCTCGCCGGCCGCTCGGCCAGGACGTCCCTCCCCTGCTGGGCTTCCTCGCCATCCTATTCACCACCCTCCAGCACCTGCCTCCCCAGCAACAGCCAGACATGCTGCAGCGGACTGAGCTTGCACCAGCTGACTTCCAGACCTGCCGACTCCTGCCCTCTTTTCTCCACCACTCGACCACGTGCCTATGTCACATGGCCTTGGGCATGTGCAGTGTGTCGCGCAAATTTCATTTATTCCCATTTTGTCATGATTTTTCTCATCTTTGTGTACCACTTACTACTTACCTGATTCACCTTTACAATTTCAGGTTATCTTAAACTTTATATCTTAGCCTCAATGAGAAACGAGTATTACTTATTATTAGAAGTTAAGCATAAAAAAAAAACAGGAAAGAAAAACAGTGCAGATGAATTCCAGCTCTGCATAGTTGCTTGCCTGTAGCTATCAGGACTGAGGTTGCCGGTCATCCTTAGAGAGGTTGGCACCAAACCAAGGCTCTCCATTTGCCCTATTCAAAAGGATTAAAAGAGAATTACCTACAGAGGGATTCAGTGTAGATCAGCTAAAATGATCTTAAACAGGCCAACGATACCCATCTTTGGAAAACAGCAGCAGAGGTCAGAATCCAAAACCTGACCAAGTTGACTCCAGACCTGCTCCAACCCCTAAGCTAGTGCTTCCCGTGTCTCTCCCCCAGCACAGGGAGAAGCATGGGTGAGGCCAGAGTGAGCTTCCCTGGGGATGGGAGGCCGCTATCTGGTACCTAGGTGGAGGGCTCCGGGCAGGAAGCCCTGCACCACACCCCACAGGCACGCTCAGTCTCTGAGCCGATTGGATCTGCTTGCCATTCGTCTACCTTAACAACCAGTGTACTGCCGAGAAGAATGTGCAGCCTCATGCCCAGAGATGCCCTATCTAGGAAACGGGACTGTAATAAGCAAAGAGCTGCTCTCTGCCGAATGCTTGGTGGGGAAGTACGTAGCAACCCCTCAGTAAGTAACCAACCTTGTTCTATAGCTTCTGTATGCATAAACCCAGAGTAATCCTCAGCATGACAAGACTGCCAGAGGACCACAGAGATAAACCTTCCTGAACTAGAAACCGTTTCCTCCGCCTCCTGAAGCCATCCTTTGTTTGCTTCCAGGAATTCAGCATTTGCCTTCTGCTTAGGTGAATTTATGCATTGCCTCCCCCTCCTGGGCTGAGTTCCTGGGTAGGGGTTTTGCGATGGCTCTTTTAGTGTATGTTATAAATCATATTAGATGACAGTGGATCTGCATTTCTTATCTAACCTTGCATCCTTCCTGGAACATAGTATTTTTCTCTAGGTACTTAGTACTTGGGTTTGCTGCCGCTACACACCCTTGTTTATTATCACCTCCTGTCCCCACTCCCACCCCATGTTGTAATTGAGTGGGGTGTGTTGTTTGTAAAATATGCAAGCATCGCCCCTAACGCTGATAGAAAGTCAGAGCGGAGCAGGTCTCCACACCCTGCTGTGTCAGCAGAGTTCGTTTGTAATTCATCAAACTCTCCTCTGTGCGTGCCTTTACTTTATAGATAATTGGTTGCCTCTCATTTACTCATAACACAGCCGTGCAATTTCAAAGCAACTGAGTCAGCCCAAAACAGCATTATTAGTAACTACAGATGTACTGTCAAGGCAAAATTTTGACACTAGAATTTTTGAAAAACATCACCATAATTTCAGCCACTGGACCACACATATCATAATCATGAATAGTCAAAGTGGACGAGAAAGGACAGGTTTACTTATTTAGCACACGTTCTGGTCACTGAATTGTACCTTTTGAAATCTACCCCAACAGCTTAGAAAAAATCTCAGCCTTCTCCAAGAGGGTCTCCTCTCAGCTCAGCAGCCTCCAATGAGAAAGACCCAAGGAGCAGATCATAGTATTCATGTTTCCTCAGGGAAGAGGAAGAGTTAACTTCAGCTCCTTGGTCAATTCAGTCCTAAACCCACTAGGTAATCCCCATCTCGGGGTGTCTTCAATACCAAGGAAAGTGTTAGCCAGCACTCCTTCAGCCCGTCCCCAGATTGATACAAGAAAAGATTTTCTTTAGCATGGAAGTGTAAGAGATGATCCCTTGCCCTTGTTTAAGGCTAGTGATATTTTAGTATGTTCTAAAGCTCTTTAGATAAAGGATCCATCATCTTAAACAAAGATATTTTAGTTTGCTTCTTCTTCCTCTCCTGCCTATGTTTCTACTGGATTATGCTGCCTCTTCCCTCCTTCTGTGTAGACTATGTTTACAGAACCAAATTTCAGTAGCAAGGAATTAAAAACTCAGTTATTTGGATTAGCTAAATATAAATCAAGCCCCTATGGCCTAAATTGGGAATGCTAAACCATAGGATCATAGAGACTTTAAAATTAATCAAATCTAATGTCCCATTAAATGATTTATTTTATCATAACCCAAAAGAGGTATAGTAGGTTTAAAAACCTACCTTTATAAACATTCTTTTAGATAAGTCCACCCCATGGCTCCAAAATGGGTTTTTAGTTCTGTTTCATTATTTTTAAAATGCTTTACCAAGATCCAGCTTTCTCTAAAATGTCCCTAATAGTTCAGGCAAAAGATTTCCCAGGCCAATAATGGTTAAAAGAATCTACAGAACTGTTCTGTTGAGATTTAATTCGACTGGTGGTAGAAAGGACTAGTGTCCTGTAGTCAATTTTAACTCTTCTGAATCTCGGAAATACATGGTCCATCAGCATGGAGTCTTTTTCAGAAAAGTGTAGTCCAAATCCCAAAAGTAATTTTTAAAAGTTTCAAGCTTGGGACTTCCCTGTTGGTCCAGTGGTTAAGGATCTGTCTTGCAATGCAGGGGACGCCAGTTCGATGCCTGGTCAGGGAGCTAAGATCCCACATGCCTCAGGGCAACTAAGCCCACGAGCCTCGGCTACAGAGCCCACACACTCTGGAGCCCATGCGCCACAACTAGAGAGAAGCCCGTGCACTGCAATGAAAGATCCCGCATGCCTCAACTAAGACCCGATGCAGCCAAAAAATTAATTAACTAATTAATTAATTTTTTAAAAAGTTTCAAGCTTTCCTTGCATCTTGCAAAATGATGATAAAGCCTGTCATCACCATCATCTTCATCCTTATCTCATCTCCAGAAATGGATAATTTATCACATATCAATCTGCATACTCTCATATGGCAAAAACCTTCTAGAAATGTCTACCCACTCCCAAGACTTTTCTTTTTCTACTTGCTTCTCTCCACTCTTCCACTCTTCTCATTTTGTCTTTGTCTCTGCCAGAAAGGAAGGTGGGGGGAAAAGACCCTCCTGGAGGTCATGGGCAGTTAATATGAAGAAAGGCTATGAAAATTCACCTGATCTTGGACTCATCATTTACTACTAGCTAATATTTATGCAGTTCACTCCAGCCTATGCCTAACCTGTCCCTCAGCCACCTCTTATATAGTTAGTGCTCCATTATTTTGACACTCCAGGGGCATCAATCAAGTTATCATGTGGGCATGCAACCAATCAATTCAGGATCCACTAGCAAAAGCAGCTCTAAATTGTGCTCCTTGTGGATTTAATACTTCTCTGAGGATCCAGAAGACCCTGTAGTATCTTCTACTACCTCCAATTTATAATGAATGGTGGGCCACGGAGACTGCAAGGGCCCATCAGCTGTACCAACGTGTAGATGCATTATGTTCCCTCTGATTTCTATTTTAAAGATAATAAATGATGGAAATGTTTGAGTTATGAGAAATTAGTTCAAACAGTAATTAAAGAACAAAACCTGTAGGGCAGGCTGTTTTGAGACCACCAAAAAAGAAGTGTGACTTCTGCTTCTAACAGAGCAAATAATTTGAATCAACCTACCCACTGTGTTCAACTAGAAAAATTACACAAGAGTATAAGAAAACATCTGTTAAAGGTAAAAAGGTATCACAAGAGTACAGGGTCAAGATCCAAGAAAGGACAGAAATGCAGAGAGAGGAGCCCAGGATGAAGGGTCGCCTTTCCCCTGAAGGCATCTATGAGTCTTAGAGAGGCAGATGGAGCTAAAGCAATAAAAGCTGGGGTGCCAATGGCAGGGCCCTTTCTAAATCTCCCATACCTGGATGGGAATGTGAAGATCTGGGAAAGTGATACCCTTGGAAAACGAGTGAGCCAGATGTAAACCAGCCCTGGTATCAACTGCAGCCCAATTTCAAAACATCTGGGCAGTTGAGAAAGTCTCAGTCCCAGAAATTGAAGTAAGGTGATTCTAAATTGCTAGTCCCATTGGGTTCCTGGAAGAAGCAAAGAAAAAAATAACCTCTGGAAGAAAATAAATCCATTCAAGATCTTAAATTATTTCTGTAAATAATTTTTTTTCAAATAGAATGCCCAATATGAGTGTGTATACATACACACGCATACACACACTCTGCACAGTAATATGAGGAGACAAGTCAATATAACCAAGGTTAGAATCCCCAGACACAGCCATTAAAATAACTGTGTTTACTTTCTTTTGGGATAGAAAGGACCAGGTTGAAAAAAAAAAATCAGCAGAAAGCTGGAATCTATTAAAAATACAGAGATGATGTGAAAAAGAACCAAATAGAAATTCTATAACTGAAAAATCCAGTAGCCCAATGAATGAATTTAGCAGCATATTTTTTACAGGCAAAAAGAGAATTAGTGAACTTAAAGATGAGCCATATGAAAATATTCAGAATGAACCATGAAGAGATGAAAGGAGAATGGGAAAAAGTATGAGAGGTCAGAAGATACAGAACATACTGAGAAAGTCTAATAGATACTTATGTACAGTTCCAAAACAGGGTTCTAGTGGAAGATATACTTTAAAAGATAATGGCTGAGAACTTTTCAAAACTGGCAAAAGTCATCAGTCCAACTATTCAAGACCACACCAAACCCAGAGTTGGGGGTATAGAATACGCACCTAGGCACATCATGGTAAAACCGCAGAAAATCAAATCCAAAGAGTAATTTGTTAGATTTAATAGTAAAAAGAAAAAAAAAAAAACCTTACTTTCAATGGAGTAATAATTAGACCAAAGACAACAACAGAAAAATCAAAAGACCATGGAATTACATCTCTAAAGAGCTTAAAAAAATAGCTGCCAACCTAGATTCCATACCCAGTTCATATATTCTTATAGAATGAAGGTGAAACAAACGTATTTCCTGACAAAAGCTGAGAGGATTCACCACCAGCAGACTCATACAAAAGGAATTCTAAAGAAGAAGAAATCAAGTAGAAATTGGAAACAATTTTGAACTGAATGAAGACGACTAAAACTTGTGGATGCAACTAAAGGTGTGTTTAGAGGGTGATTTACTTTTAATTATGACTCATATGCATTTATTAGAAAAAAATTAAAGCTAAAAGTTAATACGCTACACATCTTTGTGGATATTGCAGTCATTAAAAAGGAGAAGAGCATGTAATGAATAATCTTAGACCAATAAGTTTGAAAATTGGGATTAAATTTATTTTTCTAGAAAAAAATGCAGTTTACCCAAACTGACACAAAGTGAAAAATACGAATAATTTGATAACTATTAAAGAACTCAAACCTGAATTAAAACCCTTCTCACAAAGAAAATGTCAGGCCCAGATAGCTTTACTGGTGAATTCTACCACACAATTAAGAAAGAAACAAGAATCTGAATAAGATTCTCAGTAAGAATCTTATGACTGGTGGAACAAATTCTGCCAGAGAAAAGGAAAAAGAAAAACCTCTCCCACTTCTCAAATTGTTGTATGAGTTGCCTCACACATGTACCTGACAGGAACATAACAGAAGGGAAATAGATAGACTAATTGCACATGGAAACACAGACGCCACCATCTTAAAAGGATACCCTATAGGTAGACAGACAGATTAATTGCAATGTGTGTGCACGATCTATGAAAAGAATAACACATTAGACTAATCTTATGCCTTTCACCAGACTAATAAAGGATAAATGATAGGATCATCTCAGTAGATGCTGAATAAAAGTTGATCAAATTCAACATCCAACTTAATAAACGTAAAAGTTCTAGAAAAACTAGAGCTAGGAAGGAATCTGTACTTAAGGATGAAATGTTGAACATTATTCACCTGAGACTGCTATGAGATAAGAATATTCACGATTAGCCCTGCTATTTCACAGTGTACCCAAGGTCCCAGGTAGTACAGTAAGGCAAGAACAATAAATAAAAGGATAGGAGGATTAGAAAGGAAGGAATAAAACTGTCATTATTGATATACAATATGATGCATGCAGAAAACTCAAAAGGCTCTACTGAGAGACAATTAAAATTAATCAGAAAGCTTAGCAAGACCTCTGAATATAAGATCAACATATGCAAGTTTTGAATTTCTCGGCCGTTGTCTTCGCTCAGGCTACCATAACAAAATACAATAGACTGGGTAGCTTAAATAACAGATAATTATTTCTTACATCTGGAGGCTAGAAGTCTAAGATAAGGGCGCCAACATGGTTGGGTTCTGGCGAGAGCCCTCTTCCTGGCCTGTAGCTGGCTACCTTCTCACTGTGTCCTCCTGTGGAGAAGAGAGAGTGAGCTTTAATCTCACTCTTCTTATAAGGACACTAGTCCCATTGTGGGGCCTCTACCCTCATGACCTCATCTAAACCCGACTACCTCCTAAAGGCCATATCTCCAATTACTATCACGTTGGGAGTTAGAGCTTCAACATGTGAATTTTGAGGGGACACAAACCGTCCATAAGACCACACAGAGTATGAAAAAATTTAAAGTTAGCTTATATTAATATCAGAAATCAAATGCCTAGGAATAATTAAAGATATGCGAGCTTCTAGATAGAAAACTAAAATGTTATTAAGAGGCATTAAAGAAGAATTAAATAAATGGAGACATGAGTGACTCAGTTTTATAAAGACTCAAGTCTTCTCAGATTTACCTATAAATTTAATGCTACTCAGATTTACCTATAAATTTAGTGCTGTCTCACATTTACGTATAAATTTAATGCCATAATTTTTGGTGGTGGTGGTGGGTTTCTTTTTTTTTTTTTTTGGAAAATTAGTTCTAAAATACTGATGGAAATGTAGCCAGAGACGATTAAAAGAACAAGACAGAAGTATATAGGAGGGCTTACTCTTAAAGGATATTGACTTATTACAAGGCTACAAAAGTTAAGAGAGCATGGTGTTGGTACAAGGATAAATAGAGTGATGGAACAAACTAGAAAGCCCAGAAACAGATACAGGCATATATGAACACTTGATATAAGATAAAAATGACATCACAGAACTATGGGGAAAGGAAAATCTGTTCAATAAATGGTTCTGAAAAAATTGGATATCCATGTAGAAAACTAATGAAACTATACCCTACCTCATACCATATGCAAAAGTCAGTTCCAGGTGGATTATAATTCAAAATCTGAAGTGCAAATTTAGAAGGGAATATAGGAGAATATTGCCATGGTCTTGCTATAGGGCAAGACTTTTTAAATAGGACAGAAAGCATTATTATTAAAAAAAGATTGATAAACTGGACTACATTCAAATTAATTTTGTTTATCAAAAACCATTAAGGGGGCTTCCCTGGTGGCGCGGTGGTTGAGAATCTGCTTGCCAATGCAGGGGACACGGGTTCCAGCCCTGGTCTGGGAAGATCCCACATGCCGTGGAGCAACGAGGCCCGTGAGCCACAACTACTGAGCCTGCGCGTCTGGAGCCTGTGCTCCGCAGCGGGAGAGGCTGCGATGGTGAGAGGCCCGCGCACCGCAACGAAGAGTGGCCCCCGCTTGCCACAACTAGAGAAAGCCCTTGCACAGAAGCGAAGACCCAACACAGCCATTAAAAAAAAAAAAAAAAAAAAAAAAAAAAAAACCATTAAGGGAGAGTAAGAGAGAAAAATGCAAGATACAGAGTGGGAGAAGCTATTTGCCATGTATACAACCAATGAAGGGCCAGTATCCAGAAGATAATATTTTTAAAGAAAAGAAAAAGAAAAAAATGTATAAGCCAATTAGAGAAAGTCAACAGCCTAGTAGAAAGTACAAAAGGATTTGAACACACACTTCATAAAAAATAGGTCTCAAAATGGCCAGTAATCCTTAGTCATCAGGGAAATGTATACTTTAAACACAATGAAATACCACTATATACCCACCACAATAGTCAAAATTGTAAAAGACTGACAATATCAAGTGTCTGCAAGAATGCAGAACAACAGAAACACAAAAGAATACATACTGTGTGATTGCATTCACATAAAGTTCAAAAACAGGCAAAACTAAATTATAGTGTTTAGAGATACATTCATTTACAAGGTAAAATTATAAAGGAAAGCAAGGAAGCAATCATCGTAAAATCAGCCCAGTGGTTACCTTTGTGGAGGAGGCAAGAAGGAGCTTGCGATTTGGAAGGGGAGTGTGGAGTGAGAGGATAGAAGGGCTGGCAATGTCCTGTTCCTCGTCATCGGTGGGTGGCAAGACACGTTGGCTTTGTATTAATTCTGTAAGCTCTATACACGCGCACACACACACACACACACTTTTCTGTATATGTTATATTTCACCATCACAAGGACTAAAAATAAATAAGATAAATGAAAAAATTTAAGGACAAAAGAAAAGGAAGGAAGAGATTGACTTTAATGTATGGTTTAATTGCTGGCTGGATATTCAGTTATTCCAGAATAAGTTTAAACAGAAAAGAATAATTGCCGCATATATTCTTCACAGACACTCCACTACTGAAACGGAGCAGGACCCTACGGTCCTTCCCCCAACCCGTGTCCTCAGCCTGCCTTCTGTCTGTGAAAAAAACTTCAGCCGAAGAATAAGTTCAATCAGACAAGTGAGAAAATGCAGAAACAAAGGAAAACAGTCAAACAGGACAAAACAGTAATAGTTCAGTTAGTAAACAAAGCCAAGAACCTTTAGTTCCTCCTCAAGGGCTATAGATAATATTCACAGCCATATCCTGTGAGCTGTCTTGTAGATACTGAAACCCCCAGGAGGTGGGAGAAGTCAACTACCTGATGACTAGACTGTAGCCGTGTTAGAAGTTGCCACAATTCTGAGAATTGGCCTCAAGGAAGTGGGAACAAACCGACGCTGGAACTGAAGATTAACTGTACCTAAAACAGTCAAGATGACACTGGTCAGACCACCCCATGACCAGTTTCAAGATGACTGTCGGAGCTGACTGTGCTGTTTCTGCATGCAGCCCCTTCCCCCTCAGCCTGTAAAAGCTCTTGCCCACTGGTAATGGCGGGTGGGGCGGGGGGAGTTGGCCACTGGACAGGAGTCCGCCTCCCCCCCCCTCCCCCCCCCCATTTGCCGGCATCCAAATTAAAGCAAACTTTCCTTTCCACCAACCTTGCCTCTTTATTGGCTTTTGAGCAGCGAGCAGCCGGACCCCCCGCTGTCAGTTACACTGTTAAATCAGAGAGTCGATTCTCCTCGTCTTGGCCATCCTCCCTGACTTTAAGGGACCACGCTGGCCTAGAAGATCATTATTTCAGGAACTGAGGAGGGGAAACCACCACAGAGGATGCTTCATTATTAATGATTCTTAATGATACCACTTATGGAGATCTCATTATGGGCAAGTTATACCAAGCACTTCGCAGGCTTTATTTCAGTTAAACCCCACAACAACCCTCTAGTATTGTCCCAATGTTCACATGTGGAAACTAGGCCTATGGTCGCTGTAGGACTTTCCCAAGGACTCTCAGGTTATACGTGGAGAGTCTGGGCAACCCAGGCAGTCTGACTCTGGAGCCCACACTTACCTTTACACTAAAGTTGGTTGGTCTCTGTATAGAAATGTCCTCCTCTGATTAAATCCTAGCTAACTAAAGACAAGAGTTGTACAATGAAGCTGAGGTGCAAGATATAGCTTACTCCTGCTTCTTCACTAACTTCAGGAAAAGTACCAGTATTTGGTGATTTCTGTGCTGGGGGCTTTGCACAGGTCACTTTATCCAATCATCACAACCACTCTGCCCAAGAGACAGTGCTATCCTGTTTCCCTATGCAGCATCGGCTATGGGCTGAATATTTGCCTGAAAACTAAAACTGCATTTGATGAAGAGGAGTGAATCACAGCTGATCCACCGTGGACCATAACGCATAAGATGTTGCATTCCTGGAATCAGTGAGGACTCCCAAGGGCTCCGTTCAAGACCTTTCAGTTAGGGTTTCCTTTAGAGATAGGGGGTTTTCACCAAAAGTCTGTAAATAGCCTTTGGATTTCAAAATATTTAGAAAACAGCTGAGGGAGTCAAACAGAAAATAGGATGGGTGTAGCAGACATGGGACTTTGGAACTGCCAATCTCTCCCAAAACCCCAGTTGTAAGCATGTGACTCCAGCTTGGCCAGTTAGAGAGCTTCTCTACCGTTTGGTGTATGGACATAGAGAGAGAAGCCCTAGAAGGGGTGATATAGACTAGACTTGAGGCTACTGGCAGTCATCCTGCTCATATTTGGAGAAGGCTGATGCAGGACAAGCCCCCAGAGGAAAGAGAGACAAAAGATAAAGGGAGGAGGAAGAATTGTCTACAGCCACCCCATCCTTCATAGTTAAAAGGTCGAAAAGGCACTTTTCTCTGGAGGCTCATTTGAAATGGGGTTTCCTTACTTGGCATCAAGAGTCCTGGCTACAACGTGGGCCCAGATTGCTTGCCTCCTAGAGGACCTCTTTAACCTTGAGGTTCTAGAACTCAATCACCAACTATTTGTTGAGATCCCACTTGGAGCCCAACACTGTCTGAGGCACAGTAGGTGAAGTGCATCCCTGCCCCAGAGATGCTGATGATGAATCTGAAGCAACACGACTGATTGAAGAACAAGCAAGCGTGTAACAGCATTCTGCGCAAGTCGGCAGTGCAGTGTCAATCCTACCTGTGGCCAAATGGATTTCTCTACCTTATCCCACCATAAAGTAGTTGACTTTGTGTCAGTTGTGTCTACCACCCCATGCCCACAGACAATTACATGCCCTCCAAGAGCCAGCCCCATGGTCTAGGATTAGCCAATCAATTTTAATGCATATTTAAGAGATTTTTCGAAGTGTGCGAGTCGTTGCGTAAGATGATAGATCACGTAATAATTAAAGCATTAGAAGAGCCCAACTGAGGACTCTCTTTCCACCAGCAGATATCTTTCGGTCAAGAAGGGCTATAAAAACCGGCACATCATTTTCATTCCTTTAAGACAGGCAAAAAATGGCTTTGAATGTAATTAGATGTTCTTAGCAATTTTCCTCTAAAGCTCCATATCGTGTTCCAGTGAGGCTCCAAAAAAGTTAAGAACTGTGGGCATTCTGAGCTGCAAGCTGATGGGGTGGTATTGTTTTGAAGAACTGAAAGCCCATGATATTGCATTAATCATTTTTTAATTAGAAATAAGCCAGAGTCACAGATAGTTATGGGAAAGGGAAGCTTTGTAACAGGGCTCCTCTTAGAACTCTGCCCCCTCTCTTATCTCTCTGGCGACTCCTGCAGATTCCAGAGCTATCCATTTGGAAAAAGGAATATGCTCAAGGCAGTGAATCAGCATTTATCTGTGACATCCCTATCAAGGGTTTACTTTATACTCTCCTTTCAAGGATCTGTTGTCTATCTGAGCAGGTTTTTCTTTTTTTCTCTTTTCTTTTTTCTTTTTAAGTTTGAAGATCTTGTTTGTAGCTAATTTTTATTTCTTTAATCCTTCAAAAGAATGACACTCAATGGAAATGAAAAGTAGTGCAAAAGTTTAAAAGAAAATTATTTCCAATAAAACCTAAGAACTCCCCTCATTCTGGGTAAGGTTTCATGATGCTGCAGTTAAAAATATAGCTTCTTTATATAGAATATCTTATGTCAGCTGTTGACCTGACTCTTAAAATACACATCTATACCCTCAAACTCACCCGAGGTCATACAAAAGAATGAACATATTAAAATAGGAAATATGTTAAGTTTATGATCCTTTTAAATGGGACATCAGATCATGTCCCTCCCCTATACTTTGTAAAGCCAACCAGGACCTAATCATGGGAGGCCTTGTAGGCCACAGAGAAGGACTCAGGATAGAATCCAGTCTCATCTCCCCTGACTCTGCCCCACACTCTTGCCTCCAGCTTTCCTGTTCCCTGGCGGTTACTAGATTATGTCAGACAAGCTCCCGCCTCAGGGCCCTGGCATTTTTTGTCCCTCCTGCCTGGAATTCTCTCCTTTCCTCCCTCCATTCAGTATTTGACTGAAATGTCATCTGCTCAGAAGGGCCTTCCCCAAGTCCCCAACCTAAAATAGAGCCCTGTTTCCTCCTATCCCTTAAACTTGACTTATTTTTCTTCATAGGGCTCACGATCACCTGTCACCTATTATAGACTTATTTGTTTATCTGTACCTTCCACTAGCAAGTAAGTGTCCGAGGACAGGGCCATTGTCTTTGGCACTTAGAACAGTGCCTGGCATCTCAGGGGTGCTCAAAAACACTGAGCGAATGAATGAGTGACAATATTTCTTTAGAATCTAGACCTTTCTCTGGGCCAGGTACTACACTAAATGCTTCACTTGTATCATCTTTAGTCCTCATAACAACTCTATGATGTAGATGCTACTATTTTCCTGATATGTAGGTGGTGGAACTGAGGCATAGGTGGGCAAAGTAACTTGACCAAGGTTCCACATCTAACAAGTCACAGGCCTAACTTGAGCCCAGAGCCCATGCTCTTAAATATTAAGTCAACCCTTTAGATACTCCCAGGGGTCCCCCCACCCCCAGAGCAGCTTCACTGTGTGCTCTCCCCAGAGCCTGCACCCCAGGATACTGTCTTAGAGCAGTGCTGTCCAATAGCAACAGAATGTGAGCCACACATGTCCTTTTACATTTTCCAGAAGCCACGTTAAGGACAGATTAAATTAATGTTAATAATATGTTATATTTACCCAATATATCCAAATTTAATGATACCTTTATAATATGAAAAATTCCTAATATAAAAATTATACAAATATAAAAAATGAATGTGATATTTTATATTCTTTGCTTAGAGTAAGTCTTTGAAGGCCGGTAGATGTTTTATACTTTCCGCCCATCTCCATGCAGACTAGCCACGTTTCTTAGTTCTCATTAACCATGGGTGGGTGGTGGATACTATGCTGGACACTGCACTTGTGAAAAGGGGTTGATCTCTGGAGTTAAGGAGATCTGGTTCCACTCCTGCACTTACTGTGTGACTTTTTCCCAGCTGTTAAACTGGGGTTCTGATATCTACGCCATGGGACTGAAGTGAAGATTAAATGAGTTTTCCATACGTAAGGCTGCACACCCCTAGCACAGGAGCTGGCCAGATGGCTTTCCCTCCCACCCAGAAAAGAGAAGCTTCTGAGCACAGCCTTCAGGGCCTCTCTCCTCACTCCAGTTGAGCCCTTTGAGCCAGCCAGTGCCTCTGCTTCCACTGTCTGCCAGGGGTGGGGAGGTCTCCAGCAGGAGGGAGAGAGTGGGGCGGGGGGGCCCCTGGCTCGAGGCCTTCTCCCCTGGACCATCCACCTGAGCTTTGGAGAAGAGGTGAGCCTCCTAGCCCCCTTGCAGGGCACATTTATAGGGCTCTGCATATCCCCAGGGGTCTCTTCCTGGACAAAATAACCCTTAAATCCCCAGGGTGAGCAATCAGCTATCTCTCCTATCAGCGGAAGAGAAAGTTTCCATCTCCCTACTGAGAAAAATCCGAGACTCTGAGCATCTTTGGGCTGGAAGGGAGTATAAAGAGGCATTACTTCAACCTGTTGTTTTACAAAGGAAGGAACTGTGGTCTAGAGAGCAGATACAACTTGCTCAGGCACACACAGTGATGGTACAGGCTTAAAACTAGACCTTTGTATTTACAGTCTATCTGAACACATGTAGAGATGGAGCTATAGAGATTTCCCTATATGGGCAGCTGACACCTCTGTATGGGATACGTTCATCTTTGTCTTTTCACAATCTGCATTTCATTCTCAGCACTAGAAACTCGGGAGAAGCAGGGTAGTGTGAAATAGTCTCTATTCCCAATAACCTTCAACTGTGTTTTCTTGCCAGTTTTCAACCCTTGATCTTTTGGTGCCACATAGAACTTGAACGTAATTCACGTTAGCCTATTTGTGAGTAACTGAAGTAAACCATAACTTATTTGACCATCAGTTTCATAGCATTAAAATACAACATTAAAGATGTCATCTCTGTTTTTGATGAGAGGCTCTGCTTCAGGTACCAGACTTTTACCCATCAGCCTAAGGATTTTTTTGGATTGTAATCTCAGCTTACATACAAGGCAAACGGAACACAGTTCTATCAACTTCAGTGCCTTTTAAATGGTGGAAAGGAAAAAATATAATGACCCCATTAGGCTGTTAAATGTGCTGAACCCCGACAAATTCTCACCGTCATGATCCTTGAGTATTTGTCTATAATCCCTCAGCAAATATACCTTTTATTCAACTACAGAGTTGTAGACACTCCAGACACAAGTGCCATTAATTAAATAACACACTCAGCAAACTCTCAGAGCCATTAATTATCAAAGGTAGCCTGTTCCACACTTGGCTCGAAAATTCTATTATAACAGGAGAGACAACTAGAGCGAAGGAATATGCTGGAGGAAGGTCACCCTCAAAAGCACGATAAGAAGAAGCTGCCAGACAAAGTAAATGACAAAGCACGCAGACCTCTTAGCTTTTCCTTTGCCCCCTGGAGGATTTGAAGGAAGGGAAAGTGTTTCCCATTGTAGGGACTTTCTTTCTCAAAATTAGTTTCGTTCGTGGTAGACGGAAGGAAATATAAAGTAATCCTTTTTCATTTCCACTGAGTCTCGGGGAAAAGTAATATCAGCTAAAGATTTAGAGACAAATAAAGGCTGTTCTTCATCAGCTCCATCAGAACGAGGAAGCCTTTTAGGGAGAGTCTCTGAGAGGCACGGATACAGGGAAGTGAATGTCCATGGACCAAACAGGGAAGACAGAAGCCTTAGTGCCTCCAAGTGGGACACGAGAACATGCCCACGGAGCAGCACGAGTTGCCTAGGGGTGGGTTTGCTCTGTTCCGCCCCCTCACTCCCAACACCAAGCCTCAAAGCTTGTGTAGCTTCGTTTGCCAGGACACAAGGGGATCAAAGAGGAGATAAGCCCTGCCGGGCTGCGGTAAATCACTCACAGCCACAAGCGCTGGCATCATCTTTCTTGCATGGTCACTATTCTTTGCGTTTGACTTATCCCTTCAAAGAGAAGAGTGACAATGCTGAGTCTGTGGCCACTCCACAAAGGACAGCCCCGGGGTGAGCCCCGACCTCGCCTCAGGACAGAGGTCTGCATCTCCCCTCCTGAGGGGGGCTGGCCACATGGTGCCCGGAGCTGCTTTCTGTGCCCCCCTCAAGGTGACAAATGCGGAGGATTGGGAAACAGACCCTGTTTAAAGGGAAGTTAAGGGTCTTCCCTGGTGGCGCAGTGGTTGAGAATCCACCTGCTGATGCAGGGGACACGGGTTCGAGCCCTGGTCTGGGAAGATCCCACATGCCGCGGAGCAACTAGGCCCGTGAGCCACAACTACTGAGCCTGCGCGTCTGGAGCCTGTGCTCCACAACAAGAGAGGCCACGATAGTGAGAGGCCCCCGCTTGCCGCAACTAGAGAAAGCCCTCGCACAGAAACGGAGACCCAACACAGCCAAAAATAAATAAATAATAATTAAAAAGCTCTTAAAAAAAAAAAGGGAAGTTAAGTAACACCCTCTCATAGTAGGAAGTTGTGTTATTAATCCGCATGTGTAACCAGCCACAGAGGAACAGTTTTGAGTGAGAAAAAGTGCTGGGAAGTTGCCCTGCTCTCTTGAGCCCATCCTCACATCACTGGGTTTCTGGCCACTGCACTTGGGGAAGGGTAACCCCTTCCTGGCTGTAAATGGAAGGATAATTGCGTCGCCTCGGTTACTAATCAGAGTGGCTCTCTGATCCTTGCCATTTCTTCTCCCCCAGCTTCTTTTTTACCCACGTACTGTAAGAGATTGCCATCAGCAGCTTTTGTGGTCCAATTTCTGAGACCAGTTTATTAAGAAAAAGCTGAAAAGCAGGGGTCAGGGGTGCCTGCCCTTAGAAAATGGCTCACCTTGCTTTTGGTGTGAGCAAAATGACTTTCCATGGCTGTCTGCCTGTATCTCAAGCCTGCTACAAACCAAGAGTTACTTTTTTAAAAAAAAGAGAGAGCTATTACAGAGGAATTTTATGTTAGGGTCTCACAGCTTTGTTTTGTGGCCGAGTGTAGTTACTTTGTTTTAAAACCATTTCTGTGTCAGCTTTGGGATGGATGCAAAACAAGTTAATTTATTCATGCTTGTGGGCAAGAGGCACTACCTTTGATGGACAATACTTGTCCTGTACGTGTGGCTCTGCTAAGAGGGCAGAGGACAGACAACCTTAGTAGAAGTTGAATATTTGCCACTGAAGGCTCCTGAAACCTGTCTCCAGCAACTGAATTGCTTTGGGCCTTTGGAGCATTTTACTGGGAGCACACTCTGGAATTGAATGAAGAGGGAGACGAGCTCGGAGTCTTCACCTTCACACTTAATAATTCCCTGCCAGCCCAGGCCACACTCCAGATGGTTAGATCAGAATCTCTAGGGCAGGTGTGGAGGCTTGGCATTGTTTAGACCTCCCCAGGGGGTCTAAACCACAAAGCAGCCTAGGTGAGAAACACTACCTTAAAGAAACAGGGAGGCAGATTGCGTTTTTATGATCCCAAAAGTTCCTTTGACACTCTACCAAGGTAGATTACCTGGGGTCAGCTCCCACCCAGGTTCATCTTTAGAAAGAGAGACAGTGATCTGTTTTCTTAGCTTCAAGACAGAAGGGACCTCCTCCCCTGGGCCTCTAGGATGTAGGAGGGACGGGGTTAATAGGGAAGAGTCTCCTTCACTGACACAGTAAGAAGAGGTTCCCTTGAATATACGCAGAGGGTGGTTGGAACTGTTGGAAACAGGAGTCTGCCCCATTTTTTTGTGGAGAGAGACTTTATGGAAGCCTGATGATGCCCGCATGTTTACGGAAACATTGGCGTGGTTCAGTTCAGACCACGGCTGGGATCCCCTGGCCCCCTGCTTTCACCCTGTACTTACTCAGGCAGGACAACAAACTGCAAATCGACTCCAAACACTTTCCTGAAGGTTTCAGGGAGAGATGGGCGAAAGGATTACAGCCCACACAGCAGATCTTACTCAAAACTTACTTACATCTTCTCCATCGGACTGTTTTATTTTCCTTCCTAATTCAAAGCTCCCCTCTCCCAAAATCTCTTCTACCCTGCAGAGCCACGGGGCCTCCCTTCTGTCTCCATCTCCTGCTCTGTAAAGCCAGCCCCTGCTCTGAGCTTCATGATGCCACCTGTTCCTCCTCCAGCGTGGCCTTGCAGGGGGACGGGACAGTCCCAGCTCATCTTCACTGTGTTCCTTAGGAACACAGAAATACTTGAAAAGCACGTGTTCAGGGGGATCAGTCAAACCTCGGACATTCTGGGCTTCTGTTTTCAGAACTCCAAAAGCCCACATTTTCTGGACTGCTTACCTGGCACCCGATTATCTACTGCCTTGCCTCACCCTGTGTGATGGGTTTCCCCAAATGGGCTGGAAGCACCCCGAGGATCTCATTATTCAGCTCTTTGCACCCTCCTTAGAGCCTTCTTCATGCTTCAGTAAATACATGTGTTGATACGCCCACATAGCATTGAAAACACCACTGCCTAGAGGTGAGATCAAAGGGAAGTGGAGACACGAAGGGCACGAAGTACATGTAGTCCAACCAGAAGATGGCAAGGTGAGTCCGTTGCCCAGACGTGCCCTCTTGGGGAACGAGGCCGAATCTCCCCCCGTGTAGCTCAGCACTGACTTTCACTTGCTTGGACGCTCGTGGGCCTCTGCTGCCTGGTGGCCTCTGCCTGGCAGTGCAACACAGAGAGTAAGTAGTGATGAGGACAGCAACGGAGGCTCACACTGGTGGGTCCTTCTGATGCGGTAGGCACGGCTCTGAGCGCTTTACGTGTGTTAACCCCCTCAGTCCTTCCCGCAGCCCCAACCCTGCACGTCTTACGTCACCCACACGCACACACACAGCCAGTAAATGACGAGGCTGGGCTTCCGCCCCAAGTCTCAAAGTCCGACGTGTTCACTCGCTGTGCTCTGGCAATGAAAAGCGGACTCTTGCCTCCCGCAAGCTTCCAGGCTAGCTGGAGAGAAGGAACTGCTGAAGACAGAGCCTTAAGTAGCCAGGCGGACAGCTTGAATGCCAAGGCCGTGTGAGGCATGCTTTGCAGAAGCATCAGAAGCAGACTGACAGAACGCCTGCTCAGGAATGGACGCAGAGGCATCCAGGGAGATTCAGAAATTACAGGGCTGGTGTCGGGAAGGGCGGGTGAAGGAAATAACACAGGGCCACGGTGTTGAAAAGACCAAAACTAAAACCGAGGGAAACTTCTCCTAGGACATAAGTCTGCCCTCGACAGGTGAGGCGGAGGAAAAGAAAGGACACATCCATTCTCAGGCCTGCACAGGTGCCTCCGACTCAGAGTCAATAAGCGTTCAAGGACAAGGGCAATGACGAATGATCGGGAGATGCCGCACGTGTGCAAGCAAGATGGGCGGTGCTGGGAGCAAGAGGGGAAGATCCCCGCGCCACACAGGAACGAGACAGGCCCCCTTCTGCAGGGGGTGGGGAGGGTGCAAATTGACTGGTACCTACCCCCTACTTTCCACGCCTCACTTACAGACATCAGTGGACCTGGGGAGGCGGGGAGGGGATCCTGAACCGAAGTGTGAAGGCTGAAGCAGAAGTGAGTTGCTTTCTGTGTTCTGGATCCTGGAAGGGAGCAGATGTAATTCCAAAGGGATGCCCTGCCAGCCCTTTGCTCTCTGGCCTTCTTATGAACTTATAGAAAAAGTATAGTGCTAGACTCACTAAAAACTCACTCCATGAACCAGAGCTGAAGTGTGTGCCCGTGTGTCCTCACCCAGTGGGGCTGAATGGGCCCGTATTGAGGTATTGAGCATATCCTTGAACTACACACCAGAACGAGCAGGAAGCTGGGTCCTTGCACCTTGGCCTCCCAGGTCTGTGTCCACAGTGTTGCACTCAAAGCCGTAAATAGCGAACAGTAAGTGAAAAGCCATGTAAATCTTCACTGAAGTCTCTGGAAAATCCTGAAGGAAAGTCCATTTGTGCATCTCCACAGTGGTTCTCAAAATCTCTTCATATGTCACACCCATGGTAGCTGCCCCTAATATCTCCTAAGAGCCCTTTCTTTCAACCTCCCCCGAATTGTATGAAATCTAGCCTGGAAAATTCTGCTCTGTCTCCCCCTCCTATTTAATTTTCCCTTTCCTGGAATGGTCTGCCCTTGTAGTGTCCTCCAAGAAAGTTAGCCCCAGCTAATCCAGCTCCTGACCACACCCACGTTACTAATGCCAGTAAGTAAGGCCCAGAAGCCAAGGCTCCGACAGGTTCTCCTTTGGGGTAAAGAGAGGGTATCAGAGCTATGAAATACATTTCTATGAGCTAGGAATTATCTTTTTTTTTCTTTTTCTGCAAATAAGATTAAAGGGCTTCCCCCACTTTCCTATTTTATAAGTAGAAATCCTTTGTTTTAGGCCTGGCCTAAATCCTTCAGGTAACTTGGCCTTGAAGCAAAGCTGATTCTGCATGCTATATACTAGCTCAAGAATTCCCCTGATCCAGGGGCGGGTGCCTCAGACTCATATGGAGGCTTGTTAACAAGCACAGATTCTTGGCCTTCTCTCCACACCTGCTAATTCAGAATGTGGAAGGCAGGCTGGAGAAATCTGTGTTTTTCTTACAAGCTTACCAGGTACTTCTGATAATGTCTATGTTTGAGAATCTATTCTTATCTAATTCAAGGTCTGAATTGGCTTCATTTTGTATATAAGACTTGCGTCCTTAAAACAGATTAAGAGACCATGTGGTTGACCTCTGGGGCCTAGGCTGTGGGTAGAAGCCACAGAACAGGTGGAGATCCAGGGAGTACGGGCATCAGCAGGGCTGGAATCCACCTATGTCACGCCACCGGCCCACATCTATATGGCTTCATGTAACATGTTAATGGCAATCTAAGAGATCGGCAGTAAGCAAATTTACATTTTGTTTATTGCCATGGATCAAAAAAAATGCTATTTGTCCTAACTAAATGTCTGGTTTATGTTCTGTCATTTCCAGGCACCAAAGGAACTCAAACAAATCCCAAGGCATAAGGAAATGGGCCTCGTGCTTTAGGACCCTGCGGCACTGAAAATGAAACTAAGCAGACTTTATTACATCCTACAATTCGACAGCCTTTTGCAAAGCGTTTTATTATGCTTGTGGAAGCAGTCGGGGTTATGTTTCAATCACAGTGACTGACAGGCTGCCTTCAAAACGACAGCACCCGTGGCCCTTCCACACTTCCTTGGCTATGTACTTAGAATAGAACCTTTTCTAAATTGTCCCTTGGCCTGGATGGAAATAAAATGATAGTTAAAATATTTAGCTTGCATGTTGGCTAACTTAAAAATTGACATTTGGGGTCCTCTGAAAGGCACAACTGAGGATGTTGATCTCTCAGATCTCCTGTGCTTCCTGCAAACCAAAGGTTTGTTAAGGCTGAGAGAAGATTTACAGAGTTTCCTTCATGGTAGGTAAGATAATAGAATGAGAAATGTCCACCTTTTCCTCGGTTATATTCTCCTCCTGCCTTGGGTGCAGAGAGGCAGTCTTAAGCTAGATGGCAAAATTAGCTTCAGGAAACTAATAAACATGTAATGTGCTGATTGGACACCGTTCTGGGCTGCTGGAGTGGTAGGAATGTAAGGAAAATAATGGGGAAGCTCTCAAAATTGGTTGAGGAAGCATGCCCCTTGCCCGTAACAGTCAATTTCTTTAAGGAAGGATGACAGAAGTAGGCTCTTTCTTTCCCTCTGGTAGATTAATAAAACAGGGGATTCGAGTTACAGAGGAAAAAATAAAACACGCCAAGAGCACTGCTACAGAGAGCCCAAAGCAGGACTTTTCTTTTTCACAAAAAGCCTCCTTGAGAATCTCTTTTGGCTTATGGGCTACTCCCTGACCCCAGCACCATCTCCAACATAGGGTGTGTTAGTTCCCTGTGACTGCTGTAACAGATCACCACGAACTAGGTGGCTTAAAACAACAGAAGTGTGTCCTCCCCCACTTCTGAAGGCCAGCCGTCCACAATCCTGCCAGGCTGGGCTCCTGCAGAGGCTCTGGGGGGAAACTCTCCTCGCTGCTGGTGGCTGCTGGCAATCCTGGAGTTCCTTAGCTTCATCCTAATCTCGGCCTCTCTCTTCACACTCCTCCTTTCCTCTCTGTGTGTCTCTCCTCTGTGCATCTCTTATAAGGACACTTGTTATTGGATTTAGGGCCCACTCAGATAATCCATATCCAAGATATCATTTACAGATTCTAGGGATTTGACATGGACATAGCTTTTACAGAGGGGCCACCATTCAACCCACTGCTTTGACTGTTTTTCCGATACAGGATATGCCAGCAGACTGAGCATGACTGAACTGCATCTGGTTTCCAATCTTCTTGTATGTCCTTGCCAAAGCCTGAATTATTCATTGTTGGCAATGCCTTCTTGAGACCGGGAAGTCTTCCGGTTCCCAAGCCTAGCTGAAAGTAAAAAGCACTGCAATCTGAACTGGATGTGTTCAGAGGATAAAATGCCGGTGAGGGAAGATGGCAAATACTGGTAATTTCCCCCAGCTCAAGGGTTGCCGATTTGCGGTCCAAAGAAGAGCCCTAAAAATACCAATTTCTTTTATCCCCAGCAGGTCAAAGACTGATTCCAGCTCAGTTTCAGTAGCAAATGTCACCAGAAGCCCTGGCGCCTGCCTTCAGGGCTAATTCCACATTTCACTCATTGGCTTTTGGTCAAGGAAGTAAATAAACAGTCACTGATGAGACAGTTAGCTGAGCCATACTGGAAGCCTACTTGCAGTTTTGTTTTCCATTTTGCAATTAAAACCCTACAGGAGCCTCATTTCTGCCTGTCCTCCCATGGATCTCCTCCGTTCAGTGCCCTCCTGTAACCCTGCCGTGGTTGGGAGGGTGTGGAGGCCGTGGGTGAGAAGGGCAGCCCTGAAGCTTGACCTCCAGGCCAGCCCCACGAGCCCAAGCTTAGCTGGAAGTCACAGTAACCCAACAGGGACTGTTTACAGTGCCTTTTAAGAGGTGTTTCAAGAACTAACAAAGCCTACCCATACTAACAGGGAAAAACCGACTGTGACAACATTTGCTAAGGTGGGTCTGCTCTGCATGGAGATACTACAAAAGGCAATGGAGAACAACACTTAGGTCAGAACAGTGTCCCTGGCGTAGCCTTCTTTTTCTCTCTGATTTCTTCTTGGGCACAAACACCCACTAAGCTGCTGCTGTTTGGCTCAAGAGCTGGAGAGTTGCTCATTTTACAGTAAACAGTGGATCACTGCATGTGTGTATGGGGTCCATTTCCAGTGCTGTGCTCGTCAGTGCAGCAGGCACTCTCTATGTTGACAGCATTCCAAAGGAAGGCATCTTCTGATGACCCCTGAGTACTCACTTTCCAAACTCTAAGCCCATTCCTTATCTTTACTGTTCCACCTGCCATCAAAATCCAAAAGGTAGAAGAGAACGATACTCTATTTTTGGCAAGGAGCTTGAAAGGACCTTTCCCCATGATTGTCTTCACCACAGCTGACCCCAAATTATAGAAGAATACTTCTCGGACCCCATAAGTTCTTTCAGATTGTGAGAAGGAGCTGTGTGTCTCATTGAATGAACATAAACCTGTCCCGTCCATCCTTCTCTGTGTCCAAGCTTGCAACCAAGGTCTGGGCAAGGACTTACTTTTTACGATGGTCTGTATTTGTTGGGTATGCTTGCACGACTTGCTGGTGAAAGAAGGAAACTAACTTTTGGTGTGTATTTATTGTAGATACATTTGCAAATGCTATTTAATCCAAACAAGATCCCTATAGAACATAGATGCAAATTTAGGCTCAGAAAGGTTAGGTAACTTGCTCAGGGTCACAAAGTTGATAGTAGGTGGGTTTGGGATCAACTCAGGTCTGATTCCCAAAACCTACGCTCTTTGGAGAAGAATTGATAACCAAGGACTTTCAGCAAATAAAATAAATACCATTTCCAATTTCTCTCCTTTCTTGAGTTGGCAGGTTGGTCCTTTGTACTGATGTTCAAAGGGGAAGGGGGAGGGGTAGTTAAGGGAAGGCAGGGACTATCCAAACATTCTCAAGACGAGAGCATCCCTTTAATCATATAAATGAAGGCAACTAATGGCATTTCTATAACTTAATAACATATGGGAAGGGTATTACTAAAAATGCTTACTATGACTATGCGGGAAATGTGTTAACCAAAAGGTCAACAATGATTACCTATTGTAGAAATAAAACAACATAAACTAATTGACATGTAATTACTTAGTTACAGGGATTGAAAATGTGTCAGTCCCACTTGGAACCACCACACCCCCTCAAGCCAGGCCACACACTTGCAGCTCACTTCAGTTCTAAGATCATTTTGACCACCTACTACGCATGGGACTTGAAGGCTATGGACTCAGCGCCCAAAGTGGGGTGGCCCCTAAGGTAAAGCTGGAAAGTGGAGCAAGTGTGGGGTGCAGAGGGCAGAGTGGGAGGAGCAGGGCCAGACGCTCAGCAAGGACACAGGCCCAATTCTAGGCACCTGAAGGTTTCTTTCTGAATCGATTTTTCTTTCTCCTCCTCATCATGATAGATACCACTTACAGTACATCCTTGTACCAAGAATTATGCTAGGCATTTTCAAAGCGTTATTTCATACAAGCCTCACAAAAATCAACCAATCTTCCTTCTTTCCTTCCTCCCTTCCTTTTTATTTTTACTTAACAAATACTTATTTGACACCTATTGTGTGCCAAGTACTGTATGTACAGGTGCCGGTGCGACAATGCTGAGCAAAAACAGCTGGAAGGAACTGTTATCCTCCTTCTGTAGAGGGGGAGTGAGCCTGAAGGTTACAGAGTTTGTGACTTGCTCAAGGCCACACACTTAAGAATGAGTGTCCCAGGCTTCCCTGGTGGCACAGTGGTTGAGAATCTGCCTGCCAATGCAGGGGACACGGGTTCGAGCCCTGGTCTGGGAGGATCCCACATGCCGTGGAACAACTAGGCCTGTGAGCCACAACTACTGAGCCTGCGCGTCTGAAGCCTGTGCTCCGCAACAAGAGAGGCCGCGATAGTGAGAGGCCCGCGCACCGCGATGAAGAGTGGTCCCCACTTGCTGCAACTAGAGAAAGCCCTCGCACAGAAACGAAGACCCAACACAGGCATAAATAAATAAATAAATAAACCCAAAGTTTAAAGAAAAGAAAAGAATGGGTGTCCCTGTCCTGAAGCCTGGGGCTCCTTCCCCTGAGCCGAGCTGTGTCGCAGAAGTCAGGGGGAGGGGCCACAGTGGATGCCCTAAGACCATCTCCTGCTCTTCCCTGCAGACCAGGCCCAGTAAACCCACCTACTTTCTCCAGATCAAAATGAGCTGGGGAAACTCAATGTAGGCTACTAAGGTTCAGTCTCTGTCAAGTCAAAGAGCATTTACTAAGTATCCTCTGTGTGTCCATCCTGGGGGGACCCTGAGAGCAACTGGGGCTTTCCTGTACTCTTATTCCACCTGGAAATGCCCCACTGTCCCCTCACACGTTGGACAATATAGCAGCAGTTTGGCCGCTCTCTGTGTATTCTACCCAGTCACCCTGGCCGGGGGTGACCATATCCCTCTCCCACACTGTTCCTAAGGAAGGCTCTGGAATAATACTCCCAGCTCCTAAATGAGCCCCATGCTGCTGGTCCAAGGTCATACTTTAGTAAACAGACTTCCCATCCAGATTGCTCAGGTCTTATTTACCCATCTTTCTGATTTTCTCTCCTGCCCCTCCCCTCTTTTTCCCTTTTTCATCCTTTCCTTTTTTTCTTCTCTCTGCCAGAAAACAGACAAGTTTATAATCTGAAGACACAGCTTAAAGCACTGGTTTTCAAGCTTTAACCTCCATCAGTGTCACCAAGAGGGCTTCTAGAACTGATTGCAAGGCTTTACCTGCAGAGTTTCCGACTCAGTGACTCAGTAGGTCTAGAGTAGGGCCTGACGCATTCCCAGATAATGCTGCTACTGGCGGGTCAGGGCCCACACTTTGAAAACCGCTGGCCTAAAGGGATGATTTTTTTTTTTTCCTACAAATAAACAGAATTTGATCTTAGTGCAGAATTCAGCTTGTTTGCCAGGCCCTGCATTTAACATATCCTAGTCCAGAGGTAACAAACTTCAAGTTAAAGCCAATCAGGCCACTCAAAAGCATCTCCAGTAGGTTTTTAGAGTTATTTAACACTGCAGAAGACTTCTTGCCTGGGCTAATTAAGTGATTAGTTTAGATGGATAGTAGATGAACAAAGGGAATGGGGGCGGCTACAGCTCACTACCGACTTAATAAAATGGTGCTAACTTCAACGAGAGGAGCAGCATGGGTTTAAAACTGGGCCTAGCTGCTGACGTCCGTGTTGTCAATGTTTCTATCTTAAGGGAAGAGGAGCTCACCCCTGCTATAGCTGGAATGCGCTTATGCAAAAGGACTCTTACAAATGCGTGACCCTGCTTGGCTTGCTTGGTCAGAGAACTCCATCATAAGGCATGGGTACCATTTTAAATGAGTGACATTCACGTCTACCTCCCAGAACTGTGTATATCCAGCAACCCAGTGGCTTGGTGTATGGGAAGCAGCTACCTCAAAAACCCCACTGTGGTCATGTTACTGTTCAAAATCAAGTAAGGGGTAAAAGCCACATATATCTGTAGCTTTGGAAGTTTGTTATCAGCCTACCAGTCTCACATTTTCAGGAGAAGGGATGGGGCAGGTATTCAGCATTCATTTTGTATCAACCGTGGACCATTGACCTTTTGAGGCAGGCAATACTAGCCTGGTTTTACAAACAAGGAGAGATGATTGATGATGATGGTGGCGATGATGACGACGGCAGTAGCAATCATAGCACCTAATATTTATTAAGCACTTACCATGAGATTATGTTCTGGGCATTTTTTCTAGGTACTCTATATTTTTAACTCAATCTTCACAACAACCCTATCAGTAAGTTCCATTATCATCCCATTTTACAGATAGGAAAATTGCAGCACAAGGATGTGCAACTTGTCTGTGGTTACCCAGTTAATAAGTGCCAGATCTCGGATTTGGATTTGAACCCAGATGGTGTGAATCCAGAATCTATGATGACACTTTCCTGGCTGAGAGGCAAACCCAAGGCAACCAAACTCTGAAGTCCCATCTCCCCACTGCCCTGACCCTTATCCCAGGGAAAGAGCCTGGCGGGGCTATTTCATTCACAACTAAAGACCAACACAAAAATATTGCCCAGCACCATCTCTTTATCCCTCTGGAGAGCTGGGCTTTGTGTATTCATGAAGACGCTCAGCAACTGATGCACGGAGCCAACTGGCTTCGAGAGACAGTGGCTCCACGTTGGAAGTCAGCCCCAAAGAGGGAAGGGATGTCACTGCGCCAAGCGCAGTTTCCTCAAACTTCAGTCCTTCACAACCTGCCCAGCCTTCGGCATTTTTGCTGTAGCTACATGATACCTATGTTATCTGCCTAATATGTTTTCTTTTACTCAGTTCTCTGTTACTTACACGTGTTCAAGGAAACTTAACAATCACAGTAGCAAATGGAAAACCAGTATCCCTTGCCATAAATAGAAGCTAACCACAGGATGAATATAAAGTTATTAAATTCTAACTGCATACAATCAGCTGCTGAGAGCCCTGCCTCTGAGGCCTACCTTCTCGCTTCGTTATAAAGGGACGTTAGGAAGTGTTAGAGAGCTGTGAAAACACACTAGCAGCAGACAGAGTCCTGCTCCTTGAGGACTGATGGGGAAGTGGAAAGAGAATAACTTCTCACCTTGTGACTGGATGGTGTTTTGGATGTTTCGTCTGCTGACCCCTGAAAATCGTCTGCTGCCCCAGCAGAGCTCTGCCTCCCACTGCGGGCAACTCAGACCCAGCTGCGAGTGAGTGGCCCGGCTGAGCCCTATCAGCCAAAATGAGGCTCCTCTGCAGCTTCCTGTGCACCGGGCACATCCTGAATAGGGGGAAACTATCTCAGGTTCAGGTGCCTCAGGGAAACAGGCACAAAAATCAGGGCGAGAAAAATGATTACACTGTCAAAGAAGCAGAAGAAACTTCCAAGGTAATAGTGATCACTGAGGAGTGTTTCCTTTGAACAGAAATGCCTTTGATAGCACTTTCCTCTGTTCTCCTGGTAGTTTGTTGCAAGAATGAATAAGCAGGAAGAAGCAAATGGGCACTTCTGTGTTTTACCAGAATCTAAAGTGATGGCCCAGTTCCAAGGGGGAAAAATCTCTAAATCTCCATATCCATTTAAGGAAAGAAAAGGGGAGGGGAGGGGAGGGGAGGAAGAGAAATAAATCCAGCAAGAGGGTCTGGTACCATGCCTCACCCCTCCCCCTTCCCCAAATCCAAAGATCCTGGAACACTCTTGTCTTAAGTAACCTGAGAAAGTCACTACATCCCCCTCCTCCCATTCTTCTAACCCAGGCTTCTCTTCTCTGGCTGATAGAGTCCCTTTTTGGTGATGTAAAGAATGTAGATAGTGATAAGCTTTAAAAACTTACTGCATGGCCATTTTAAATAAGAAAAATGTCAGACCCAGCAAAACCCTCTCCCCATACAGTACATGGAGCACCCGGACACCCCCATTGACAGTCGTTTTACATGATGGTGCTGGTGATGGTAAAGCTCTTTCCGTGGAGCAAACAGGTGCTTTACCTCCAACAACCAGTGAATCCGCACAGCAACCCAGTGAGATGAATCCTATTATTCTTCCCATTGTACAGACTAGGAGATTGAGGCTGGAGAAGTTCAATAACTTGCCCGAGGTCATAGAGTTAGTTAAGTGACAGAATCCGGCTCACACCTATGTCTGTTTTGCCCAAAAGTCTTGGTCTTAACTACCATGCTCTGTTGAGTCTCTGATGGAAATGAGCTAAATATTCATTATCATTTCTATATAATTATCTACAATTAATTTTATGTAATTAAGGCCAACAGAGAAACTAATAGAAGCCAAACCCTTCCCTGAGGCTCTACTGACCCAATGTTAGTTTGCAAAAGACGTAGGAGCCTGATAGCTTTCTCAGATCAAAATCTTATTTCTCCTCTCTGTGCGTATTACAGATCAAGTACGAATAAGGACAGTCAAATCATAGTAGCTGAGGTTTACTGAGTACTTATCAGATGTCAGACATCATGCTGAGTGCCTCCCATGCATTCTCTCTCTCAATCCTCACCCACCACCTCGTGGGACAGGTGTTGCCCATGAGAAAACTGAGGCTCAGGGATGTTAATAACTTATTCAAGGTCACTCAGCCTGTAAGGGGCAGAGCAGGAACGGTGAACCCAGCCAACTCTCTTCAGAGCCCACACTAGAATCTCGTAGAACAGGAAGATCAAGGAGCACATGAGTTAGAGACATTGCACTTTCCTTTTCCAAAATTGCAATGATGGATGAAAGGAACTCATGGAAACTTCCTGGGTACTTCATACCTACTAGGCCTTTTTCTAGGCAAGTCATCCAGAGCAAAGACCAGCTAGAGATGAGCTCTTCACCAGATTTCCATGCTTTCTGCACTGCTGCATGAAAAAGAGAATGCCATCTTTTAGGGTCTCAGGGAGGCTGTCTGTCTACAGCAGAACTCACCCCTAAGTCAGGGTTGTCTGTGTACACGACTCAGGAAGGTTTGGAGAGTAGGGGGATCCAACAGGCTTCCAGAATTAGTGTTCCGGAAACTCTTTAAAGCATCCACCCTATACATTTTATGTTTCCTGATCTAGCTTCAGTGTACAGACTCGGATTACTTTTTACTGTTTAATTGTGCAGAATGAGAAGCTGCTCCACCTAAGATTGCTTTAAACTGGAATGCACAAGTTCCAGAGGGAACTTGCTAAAGAAATGCATAACCCAGGGCCTTCCCCTGGGAATCTCATTCTGTTGGTCTGGGATAAGGCCCAGGAAAGTGCATCATGACAACCAAGCCCAGGAGACTCTTCTATGGGTGTTCAGAGAGCACAGGCTGAACAACGCTGCTTTAGATCTCTCCTCTCCTTGGGGGTATAATCCCAAATTCAGATGTTTCCTCCTGCAGCACATTCTTGGACCACTCCCACCTAACTCTGCACCTCAGCTGTGACATGTCACTGTCACTGGGGCCTTTCAACTTTTTTCATCTATTTCATGAATAAGTGAGTGAGAGATACAGGTAGAAAAGGAGGGAGGAGAGGAAACACAGAGAGAGAGAGGGAGAGAGAGAGACTAAGCTCTAATGACATGGTCTGAGCTTCCTGGATCTAGCTATACATGATGCCAACAGACCCCTGGACTTTCAAATTATGTGAGCTAAGAAATTTACTTAAACAGCTACTAAGCAGGTATAGGAGAGAAAGGAATAAATCAGTAAAACAGACTAAGGAATAAACAGATCAACGTGCATAACACCATCGTTAAATAAAATGACCTAATCCCACTTACCCTGCCTCTGTGGGGCAGGCCCTCTGTGTTCGCATCACCACCATGGCCATTACTTCAATCTAATTCTGTGGCTTAACTGTCCAGGGTTCTGTACCCCAGGGAGCCGTGAGTACACAGCTGATGACTGTGGTTCCTCAAGGATGACCGCATCAAAAGTAAAGCAAGAAAAACAGAAATTGTGTCATGTCGCCATCTTTATGTTTCCAGTATCAGCAGCTGATTGAGAGCAAAGTCCCTGCTGAAGCCAATTCTAAAGTGCCTCGCTGGTTCAAGTTTTCCTGCCAGAGGCTACAGCGAAAAAAGGAAGTGAGTCAATGGAACCAGATGCCCTGTGGCTTCTTATTACTGCAGATTAGAACTGGGAATCCAGCAGGGGTCTCCTTACAAGTGTAAAACAGTGAGGGGCTCTTTGTGTCTCTTACCATCTCTAAAAAGCTTTTTTAAAATGTCTTGCTTTCCTCCTTTATGCTTTAATATTGGACCCCACGTTCCCTGGGATCTTAGGGGCATGAATTCCCATTGTAAGCTTCTGACTTTTGTTCCCTGATGCCAAGTTGTTCTTTTGGAGACAGAAACAGGATTGAAAGCTGGCCCATGGACCCAGAACATTCCTGGCCTGGTCTGAATGCACAGCTACTGTAGACAACAAGCCTAGGTTGACTCTTTCTCCTGGGAGTCAGCAGCTATCCCAAGGCTGAACTCTGTGTTCGATGCTTCGCACACATTCCCTCATACAACTACCCTCTTAGGATGTCCTTCAGCCCATTTCACAAATGAGGAAAACCGAGCTCACAGGGGTTAAGTGATTTCTCCGACATAACAAAGCAAACAAGTGGCAGAGGCTGGCTGTGAGCCCTGCTCTATGGGACTCCAAAGCCTAAGATCGTCACTAAAAAGCCTGGAGGAGCAAAAATGAGCACGCATTTAGGGACAGGAGTCAGCAAACTGTGGCTCACTGGTTGAATCCGGCTACCGATCTTTTCGTAGAAAAATTTTAGCACAACATGACTATACCTGTCATTTACATATTGTCAATGGTACATTCCCTCTACAAGGACAGAAGTGAGTTGGACAAAGAACTTGTGGCCCTCAGAGCCCTTAAAAGAAAAGGTTTGCCGACCTGGGTTTAGGACACTGAATTTGGGAGTCAATCTGACTCAAGTCACTTCCCCTTGTCAGCTGTGTGTTCTCCAGCTGTTCTCACCTGAGATTTGGGGCTCCCAGGATCACTGGCCTGAGGGAGGCCATAGTGAGAACTGAGTGAAGCTTTGCATTTCAAGCACCTAGCATGCTTAGCAGGTATGTAAGGAAAGCCAGCCTCTCACTCGCCGCACAAGACTGTAGAACACCCCAACGCAGCAGGAGGGCGTGCCAACTCTCATTAGCGGACAAAGAGCAGGGCTGAAGCCCTGGGTGGGGGCAAAGGGTGAGGACTCCGGCAAACTATCAGACCAGCCATTCTGGAAGGTGTGTGCTGGGGAAGCTAGTGAAGTAGTCTTGTTCAGGCTTCAGAGGCGGCACTAGGCCTCGGGTCGGACAAGGACGCGAAGGCCGGCTGCAGACCAAACTGCTGAGCTACACCCGGGCCAGCACACATCGTAGACCACTAGGTAAGACAGAGAGGAAGTGGTGGGACTTCTTGCACTTTGAGGGTCTGGCCAGCCCCCGGGAATCAAGAACATTCCAAGACTTACGAGTTAAGACCAAGGCGTTTGTGACAATAAGCAGAGCTGCAAACTTGCACGCAGGCTGATTGTTATCAGCCTGCGGCCTGGTGCTAAAAGCTGGGCTCCTTCGATTGGCAAACTGAAGTCTCACCCGTGGGGTGGACGCACCAGCCGGGACCTTCCCAGCTGGGACTCCAGATTGCTGTTCAAGGGACTTCCCAGCGTTGCTTGGATCTGGATGTAGGTGCTTCCCCAATTCGGTGATGTATAAGCCTCTGTTTATTCTTTCTTAGTTAGTTATACTATTCTTAATTAGTATACTGTAACCTTTGTTAATTCGATAAACTCTCTCTAAATTCTTGTTTAACTGAGTGTAGAGTGGTTATTTTGCCAGAGAATCCTACAAAACTTGAAACCGAAAGTAAAGTTTTCGGCAAAACAGGTGTGGGACTCTGGTGACTGGCCCCATCGGGGCAACTCAACTCCTTCCCTGCCAGACCGTCCTGGCTGCCCAGTCTCTGGAGCTGGGCTCTGAGAAAGAATACCTAAGAATCAAGGTCAGTCTAAGTTGTTCTTTATACAGGACCTTCAGGGTTTTTTCTCCTTCTTTCAGCCCAACGTTAAAAAAAAAAAAGGCTGTAAAAAATTAAACGGCTCCCCCAGGAGTCTATAATCTCATTGATGTATCAGGGATTCACATGCATAACTCCTCTTAACACCAATGAGAGCAGAGCAAATAGTTGATTTTCTTTATTGCAAAGGTGAAAAGTAAGTGTGTTTATCCTCTGTATTTGCAAGTCATCAGTGATGATTAAACTTAGGGATGAGCTGAGTGGGGCACGCTGAATGCATTTTTACGCCAGCTTCCTTTTCTTCTTCTTAAAACATGAAGACTGTCTTGAAAGAAACCACAGGTCTCCAGTTGGCTTCACTGGAGTCCACACAGGGGCTCTTTGTGATTACGCTAATAAATAATCACAACAATCCGATACTTCTCTCTTAACACAACCCAGGGTTTTATCCCACTGAAAATAATCTCACATCAACGTGGCACAAGCACAATGCAACATGGGTGACAGCCCAGAGTTACAGGGAAGAAACTCACTATGTGAACGTGTTCTCCCCAACACTGTCACCCCTCAGTTTCCCACACCAACTTGTTCCAGCCAAGAGGAGAGATTGTGAGCTCAGTGATACATTGAATGCTCCACTCAACTTCATTAACTAGAGCTAAATGCTAACACTCACAGTAGCAGCTTCCAGCACAAATTAGTATCCATAATAAAGCATATAATTAGCCACATACCCAAATGCTCTCCATGATGAATGAGCCCCCAGAGCCCCCAGGCTGCTGTTTGATTTTCCTGAGATAGGTCTGTAGCAGCCTGCCTGGTTCCCAAAAGCTTCTGGTCCAGCAGCAAAATGAGCATCTGAGTTGACAAGTTTCTGGACAAATTCATCCAAAGTCAATAATGGAAGGTCAAGGAGAATTATCTGCTTTCCTGCTGTAGGAAGGGCCCACAGGGAGTTAAGCTCAAAGTCAGGTTACAAGTGGAAGTAAAATGCAAAGTTTTCCCAGTCACCTGCACTTAAGCCCTGGCGGGTGAACACCAAGAGGCTCTGGTCAAATCTGTACGGGCACAGACATCTCTAGAAATGTCCGTCCCCTGAATCTGGGTGGCTGGCCGCTTACAAAGGGCTTGCAGACCTGCCACCCCTCGCTGAGAGAGATTAGAGGACTTGCCCTGCGGGGTAGCAGAAGCTGTCACCCCAAAATATGTAACTCTGGCACATGGAGCTGAAGGCAATCAAGACCCAGCAGATTCAGGAAAAACCTTTTAACTGCCTAAAAGAATTTAGATTGGGGGCCTGTACCAGGAAGAGAGCTATTGCCAGAGATCACTTTTTCCCCCGAGACACTTACCTGCCTGCCAGGAGGACCCCTGTTTACCAAACATCTCCTCCTCTCACCTTCCTGTGAACTGCCTGCCCCCCTTTGAAGCCCAGACCCCTATCCTTTTCCTTCGCTCAGGACAGTACATCAGCCTCAATTGTCCGGCTGCCTTTGAGTGTCAGATCTTTGGGGCTCCCATAGGTACATATGTAATTCTATTTTTTTTTTCTCATGTTAATCTGCCTTTTTATTACAGGTGGGTCTCAGCCAACAACCTGGAAGGATAGAGGTAAAATTATTTTTCTTCCCCTACAGTGCAAAGGTGCATAGGAGGCAAAGATTGAATTTGAGCCTAAAACTTCAACGGTGGTTCACGGCAGACGAAACCTTGACTGAGCACCTATTCCATACCACCCCCTATGCCAGCATGGGGGCGCCCTCCAGCACAAATCCATCAGCTCCCTTCAGCGCAGCCCCTGACTTGGAGTCTGTCCCTCCATCTCTCTGTCTCTCTTCTTGCTCCTCTACCACTGCCCGAGGCCGAACCACTGTCCCCTCTGGTCTGACTTTGGTGACGGCCTCCCAGCCCCTTCTCCCAGCTTCTAATCTCCTTCTAGTTTATTCTCCACACACCAGCCAGAGTCTCACTAGAAGCTGTCAAGCAGGGCCCACCATTTCCTACTTGAAAGCTCACAAGGGTCCCTACTGCACACAGACTGAAACCCGAATGCCCGTCCCTGGCCTCCAGGCTCCCCTAGGCCCTGCCCCTGCCCGCCTCTCTGACTGTGCTCTCCTTTGTCCTCCGCAAGGTCCCCCTTTACTAGATGGATGTTCCTTTTTATAACCTCAGGTATACCAAGATCTCTCCTGCCCGAGTACCTTGATATTTGCTCTTGTCCTCTGCCTGGACTGTTCTTTTCCTGACTCTAGCCTTAGGTGGTTTTCCCTCAAGCTTCAGGTCTCAGCTCAAGTACCGCCTCCTCCAGGACGCCTTCTCTGCCCACGCTCTGCTGAGGCCCCTCCCCAGGACTCCCCGCGTCATCCTCATGTTTGTTTCATCCCTCCCTCGCATCACACGCAGAAAACATCATGTGTATTTGTTTACCCTGTCTCCCTCACTAGAATGCAAGCTTACGAGGGCAAGGAATTGACCCTCTTATTCATGCTATAGCCACAGCACCTAGCGAAGGGGAACGTCAGAAATTCTGAATAAGAATATGCTGATTGGATAAACAAGTAAGTGAAGAGCCGACAGTCTAACAGCAGTGCAGCGTTCTCATCCATTATCCCACAGCCGCCTTCATACGTTAAGCGGGACTCAGACACTGCGCACAGGACTTCTTCCACGGGACAGAGCAAGTGCTTGTTGGAACTGAAAAAATGTCCTTAGAATAACAAGTACTCCCGTGCTTTCCCCCAGGACTGAATTTCACTACATCAATGCATCCAAACTCAGCAGGATATCCATAAAGTGGACAAGCTCCTGGGCAATGGGAGATATCCCATCAACCATTCTTCACTTGCTAAGGAAACTCAAGGATCCCGAATGCAATGGGCAGACCAAGGAACAAGGCTGACAGAGGGAGAAGGTGAGGATATAAAAAGATCATAAAGGTGATCTTTATGGTAAAGGTGATTCTAAAACTTCTTTCCGGGCTCATCCAAAGGACAAGCCATGTGCATATCCAGGTCTACTCAAGAGGTGTCTCCAGAGGTCCTATTCGTGGACTTCTTACTGAACTGAATCCTTTCTAAGCTTAAAGGAACCTGCAGAAAATGCTCCTCTTAATTACTCTGTTGTAGAAGCACTGCCTTTTCGTTAGCTGAGAGCACAGGCTTAGAAAGCTTACCATTCCAGGCTCTGGGCCCAGGTAGCTAAAACCCTTCACTCCAGGACACAAAGTCAAACCCAGAACTTTGCTTTCTGGACTTCCATTGCAGCCATACTCACCAATGGAGTGCATTTTATCCACCTGAGAGATCAAACCCTAGCCCTGTCCCCCACCCCTCAATACCACTTGGGCCACTTTTATGGAAGCTGTTTTGAAAAAAAAAAAAAATCCCCCAGTCCTAAGTAGGATGCACAGTTCAGTTTTTTCTACGGTCAAACCTCCCTAAACTCTGACAAGCTCCAAGTGGGCAGAGGTTTAGTTCAAGACTCCTCAGAGAGGCGCTAGCTGGCTCACAGTCTGTGGCAGAGATGTGGGACAACTCAGCCAGAAAAAGGAAGATTTTGGTAAACATAGTTTACTGCTCCAATAGTGAGAGCAGTGGCTCTGACAGCTGTTTGAAGTCCCACACAGTGGTTTGGGTTCTGAGATTTCCAGAAGAGTTTCCGCAGGATGCTGTTACTGAATTGGGTGTATGTGCGTGGTGTGTTGTGGTCTTGTTATAGCCGCTTATTTTAAGCCAGCTTCCCTTCACGTTGCAAATAAATACATAAAACCGGCTTCTGAGCATCAGGAGGGCTGCATGGACGGTGAGTTATTGATTTCTCTACGTAGGGATGTTCCCTAGAACAAGGCCAAGAAACTAACCTCTGCTTACTTGGAGATCTGAATACAGCCTTCTGGACAGCCCCATAGGCAAGAAGGTAACTCTGTTTTTCTCAAGAAATTAGTTGACTACTGTGCATTAAGAACTGTTTTAAAGCTCCCATGCCTCCCCTTGTAGCGAACTGATTTTCCATGGGTGGTTGGTCCCCTGTGTATGATAAGTAGGTCTGAGGAAAGCACTGAATATATTCATTTAAAATAGACTCTCTGCACTGATGGCTGAGAAATTTCCAAGGGACTATTGCACTAGAGTGCTCTGCATAATTGAACACTGCGTCTGCAAATAAGACTAATAACCATAGTTGTTCAAATGATTACCATATCATAGCTCTTAATCATCTACCGGAAGTGCTTCTGATGGGAAGCCTTTTTTCATGATCAGTCAACTTTGCATTGACAGTCGTCCGTACAATTGGAATGGCCACCCACTTCTCTCCTGGCCATCTACCTACTCACCTCTGTCCTTGGCTGAATTTCTCCACCTGTAAAATGTGGAAATGGGACCAGATGATCTTGGAGGTTCTTGAAAGATCTGACATTCTTTTTTGGGTTTGGAAGAATGAAAGCATCCTCTTTCAGACACTCTCTCTATATATGGAAGCAACTGCCATGGTTACTACCTTGTATGAAGTGGAGCTGGTGTTCTGATTGTCCCTACAGCCCTTAGTCCTAACCAGTTTGCCCTGATCTTTGGGCAAAGGGAAAGTAGAGAGCAGAGTCACTCTGTGTGACATGAAAGAACCGAAAGGCAGAGAGAAATATGTGCGTTTCCTGCTATTAACCAGGCAAGTACTATCCTATTCTCAGGAGAGATAAATATGGCGCTCAGGAAACCAATGTCACAGGTTTGGCTGTTATATTAGTTGCTGGAATTCTCTGTACAGGCTGGTTGTAATACTGTCTTCTGACTACCGATTTGATAAATCAAGATGGGTCTGCCAGAGTCCCAAAGATGTGGGGAGACAGAGCCAATAGCTTGGTATAATTCCCTCACACACACAGCCAAATACACATGCATGTGTGCACACGCCAGAGCTGACGGCAGCAGCTCAGTGCAGCACAACCGGGGAGACTTAGTTTTTTAGTGAACTTAGTTAACACGTGTTTGTGAAATGCGATGCCCAGTGGGCACAAGTGAAATACTTCACCTGCTCGCCACGGCACCGAAGCAAGTCTCCAGTCCCCAAAGCTGGTACAGCAAGCCCGCTGTCCCCACCTCTGCCTCACGGCCATGCAAGGCTGGAGGCCAGGCTGCGAGCTCTGCAGGCAGAACAAGCCACTAGAAGGGCAGCGTGCGATGGCCCATGGGGCACAGACCTCGACCTCTGCAGCTCAGCTGTTCCACCCCCCCGCCGCTCGGCGGTGCAGGGCTGAGCGATGAAGACCTGGAGCTCTGGTGTCTGGGCCCAAAGGGCAGCTTCTCCACTTGCTTGGCTGGAGGCAGTGGCGGGGGGTGGGGGCAACAGACCTGTCTGAACCTCACTTTCCTCCTTCGCAGAATGAGTATAAATAATGGCATTGGCCTCAGTCCAAGGGCAGTTACGCAGAGGAACTGAGATGAGGCAGAGCATAAGGGTGTAAGTCTGGCAAGTGATACACAACGAGTTGCCTGTTGCTGCCGTCACCAATGACCACAAGCTTGCTGGCGCAAACAACGTGAATTTATTACCTCACGGTTCTGGGAGAAGTCTGATACCAGTTTCACTGGGCTAACACCAATGTGTTGGTGGGCCAGCATTCCTTCTGGAGGTTCTAGGGGAGAATCTGCTTCCTTGTTTTTCTCCAGCTTCTAGAGGCTGCCTGCATTCCTGGCCTCATGGCCCCTGCATCCCTCCTCAGAGCACATCCCTCTCCTCCTCTCCTCCCATCTCCTCCTGCTGCTGCCTTCGACTGTCCTGTCTCCTCCGCCTGACAACCTCTGTGATTGCATCAGGCCGCCCCGACAATCCAGGGTCATCTCTCCATTTCAAAATCCTCAATTTAATTACAGTCTGTAAAGTCTCTCACACCATGCGACGTCACGTACGTACAGGTTCCATGGATCAGGATGTGGACATCCTTCAGGGGCCATTATTCACACATGCACCTACGTGTGACTTTTACTATGATGCTCTTTTTTTCTGTCCTTTTCCTTTAGGTAAAATGCACATCCAGCCAAGTGACACATCTGAAATGTTCAGTTTTTGAATGTTTACTTATTTGCACCCTGGAACCCACCTCTCAAGCCAAGATGAGAATATTCACAGCCCTTCTCCCCACCCCCAAGGCTCCCTGCTGCCCCCTCCCTGTCAGTACCCACCTCCATCCATCCTGAGGAAATTACTACTTTGATACTTATCCTCACAGATGACCCTTGCTGGCCCTGAAGTTCATATGAACCGAATAACGTGGCGTGAACTTTTCTGCATCAGGCTTCTTTCGCACAGTGTAACCCCCGTAAGATTCCATCACGTTGTGGAGCGTAGCACTCCATTTTTTTGCATGGTCATATAATTGATATTATGATCATTCTTCACCTGTCCTTTCTGTATACATCCAAGTCTCAGACCATAAACATGCTTCTAGTGTTTCAAGGATCACGTTGAACATCACCTCTATAAAGCATTCCCTGGTAGCAATACGCCCTCTCAGTCAGAAACGGCATCTGTAGCCGCCTCCTACCCCACTGTATGTAACCTGGAGGCCCCACTCACACTGCAGCTCTTAGGACCCGGGCACAGATGTCAGGCACTACCTCACCTGCTCCTTGTGGACAGCACGCTACGCCCTATTTATCTTTGTATGAACGGCAACCCTAGCACCATGCCTAGCGTACAGCCACCCAAGCTTAATGGTATCTATTGCATTATCTCCATAGCCATTTTCTTCTGAGAAAAGATGCACTGTTGCTGCTTATTAATTGAAACCTACATGTGCAAAGCATGTCTGTTCCCTATGTGTATCATAAGATCCACTAACAGGAGGCAGTGTGGAGATTTCCACACTATCTGTTTTCAACTCTGATCAGAAACAAACGCTTGGAGGCCAGGCTTTTTTGGGGTAGGCAGGACTTTGAACTCCTGACTTCTATAGGTTTTCTCCTCAAAGTAGAGTAAGACATTGTAATCAAGAGTCTAAGTCCATTTTTGAGGTTGGACTGCTGATTACCTTTAAGCCCCATCCTTCCCCGTTACGACTTGCCCTTCCTCTGGGCACTCCCTCCCTCGGGCCTCACAGGGAAGTTCAAGCCACTGGAACCCCAGCCTTAAGGGGAACACTAACCCCGGCCCATCCACTACGCACTATGAACACCTGAGGCCACCTGATCCTTCCCTCCCCCTCTGCTTACTTAACTCTGAACAGAACTTGAGCCCTTCTCAGGGAATCCTTTGGCCGTTTATATATAATTAATAAACTTTATTTCAAATCCACTGGTGCTATGTGTCTTGTATCCCTGCATCTATAAATTTTTGGGTGGGTGGGCTCCCACCCAGCACCCAGCACCCAGCACACAGCACCCAGCATCCAGCATCCAGCAAGGGATGCCTGGTGCCCAAATAAGACAGAAGACAGACATAAGAAGCTCCATTCTCCACAGTAACAATATAACCTCACCTGAGAGTGGAGGCTGGTTATTTTTGTGTACATGTATCCATTGCTCCTTTTTCTGGAAATGCCACCTTGATTTTCCTTGGGAACCATTCCTCCTTATTCTCCATCCCTGTGTTTGGGCTGAGGCTGATGCCTCCCTCTGTCACAGGACTCCAGGGTGGCCTTGACCTCAGCCTGGCCAATCCTTGCATTATGTCTTCTGGCCAGACTGATTGGTTCAGGGAAGGACCCATGACCCAAACTGATCCAGAGAAACTAACCCTGGAGATCTTCTTGGGTTTTTTTTTTTTTTTTTTTTTTTTTTTTTTTACTATCAATGTATTTATTTATTTATTTTATTTATTTATTTTTGGCTGTGTTGGGTCTTCGTTGCTGTGCGCGGGCTTTCTCTAGTTGCGGAGAACGGGGGCTACTCTTTGTTGCGGTGCGCGGGCTTCAGTAGTTGTGGCGCAGGGGCTTAGCTGCTCCGCAGCATGTGGGATTTTCCCTGACCAAGGCTCGAACCCATGTCCCCTGCATTGGCAGGCGGATTCTTAACCACTGCGCCACCAGGGAAGCCCCTCTTGGGTTTTAAAGATGGAAGAGCTCTCTTTGCAATGGGCTTGCTGGCCGTAAGGCTCATCTAAGCCCGGAATTGCCAGGGCCCACTGTACTGAGAGGTCCCTCCTTGGAACGAAGTCCCTCCCTGGAGTGAGGTCATGAAAGCAAAGCATAGAGATAAGAGAGATTCCCAGTCCTCAGGATATTGTGGAATCCCTGGATTGAGCCAAACTCAGTGTCAGATCTACTCCAAGGTGTTGTAGTTGCACAAACTAATAAATTCCCATTTCATTTTACAGTACTTTTAGTTCGGTTTCTGTTATTGTGCCTGAAAAATATGTTTGAAGGATATAGTTATCAGGTTTTCTGCTCTAAGCTTTTTGTTTCTCTGGACACATGAGGCCAAATATGCAGTGGAAACTACACAACCTCAGTCCCCCTATAAACACTGAAACTTTCTTTTCTAAAGGTAAAACAAGCAGATCTGTTAGAAGTGGTATGACAAATCTCAGCTTGAATTACCATTCTACCGAGACCAGAAAACCCCTAAATAAACAATACTAGGGGGCCTCCCTGGTGGCGCAGTGGTTAAGAATCCGCCTGCCAGTGCAGGGGACACGGGTTCGAGCCCTGGTCCGGGAAGATCCCACATGCCATGGAGCAACTAAGCCCGTGCACCACAACTACTCAGCCTGCGCTCTAGAGCCCATGAGCCACAACTACTGAGCCCGTGTGCCTAGAGCCCATGCTTTGCAACAAGAGAAGCCACCGCAATAAGAAGTCCATGCACCGCAACAAAGAGTAGCCCCAACTCGCCACAACTAGAGAAAGCCCACACGCGGCAACGAAGACCCAATGCAGCCAAAAATAAATAAATAAATAAGTAAATTTATTTAAAAAAAATAATACTAGGTCAACAATTTGCTAGAAATATCAGCTGAATCAGTATGCTGAAACTTCAGCTCACTGGAACATCATGTATTCTGTGTACCAGGAGTACTCTGTCAGCAGGAACTCATGCTGTACTGGAGAAAGCAACGACAAACTATAGAATGAGCATGATTCCCCAGTTTCTACTCAGTGAAATTTAATTTTTTGTTTGGTTATTTCCATTCCAGTACTGGAGTCAGTAAAGCAAGCTAAACTGGTGCAAAGTTCTATTCCATACAATAGCTAAAACTGACTGAACACTGTGGAAGGTAGAATAATGGTCCCCCAAAAATGTCCACATGCTAATCCAAAAGCATGTGAACATGTTATATTACACGGCAAGGAAGAATTAAGTTTGCAAATAGAACCGAAGCTGCTAATCACTGACCTTAGGAAAGAGACAGGTGTGCACAATGTAATCACAGAGGTCCTTAAAAGTGGGAGAGGGAGGCAGAAGGTGTCAGAGCGATGCAGTATGAGATGAACTTGACCCACTGTTGCTGGACTTGAAGGTGGAGCAAGAGAGCCAGAAGCTAAGCAATGCAAGCAAACTGTAGAAGCTGGGAAGAGCAAAGGAGCACGTTCTCCCCCAAGAGGTTCTATATTAGTTTGCTAGGGCTGCCATAATACAATTCCACAGACTGGGCGGTTTAAACAACAGATGTCTGTTTGCTCGCTGTTCTGAAGGCTAAAGTCCAGGATCAAGGTGTCAGCAGGTTTGGTTTCTCCTGAGGCCTCTCTTCTGAGTCTGTAGTTGTTACCTTCTTGCTCTGTCCTCACATAGTCCAGTCATCCCTCTGTGCACACGCATCCCTGGCGTGTCTCTGTACATCCAAATTTCTTTCTTTTATAAGGATACCAGTCAGACTGGATTAGAAATTAGGATATACCCTAAAGGTCGTATTTTAATTTTACCACCTCTTTAAAGACCTTATCTCCAAATAAAATTACATTCTGAGGTACCAGAGATTAGGACTTCAACAAATAAATGTTGGGGAACACAGTTCAGCCCAAAAAAGTTTCCAGAAGAGAACACCGCCCTGCTAATACTTTGATTCTAGCCCAATGAGACCCAGGTCATATGCCTAACCTACAGTATTGTGAGATGATAAATGTGTGTTGTTTTAAACCTCCAACTCTGCCATAATCTGTTAAGGCAGCCTTGGGGAAGTACTACAAGCATTTACTATGTGCCAGGCTGTGCTAAGCACTTTGCCTTTACACCCTCACATCAGCCTTATAGGAAGACATCACCATGATCTCCATTTTACATAGGAGGAAACGAAGGCACGGAGATGCTAGCTAGGTATCTCCCCACTGCCGTGTTGCTACAAGTAGGGAAGCTAGAGCTTGAGATCACATGTTACTGATTCCAACACCTGTGCTGCTCCGCCACCTCCATCCCCACCCACTGGAAAACAACTTTACTTCTCAAACAGGATGGGTAAAGTTAACGACGAGCAGGGTGGCCTGATCCTAGCGTCTCATTTTGAAAATGAAGCAAGCAAAGTCCAGAGAGATGAAGCGGGTTCCCAAGACCCAGAGTGAGTTCTCTGGGGCGGAAGCGAAGTCTAGGCTTCCTGGCTCCCAGCCCAGCACAGCAGCTACTCTTTCTCCTCTAAGATAGTAACAGTTGCCTCATGCTTCCAAGGCATCTCACTGAATTACCTTAAGTGGGAGGAAGAAGAGACCCAAAGTCACAAAATTAGAAAGTGGCAAAGCTTGGTCTCAACCCCACGGCCATTTCCAAGCCCTTCCACCTCACCATCCCTCTTACTGAAATACCCCTTATGAGAATGCGGATCACATGTGTAAACCTACCTTACCTTCCTCGGCAGGGGCTTGGGGGCCAGGCTAGAGCATGTTACCTCTCTTAAAACCGGACTTAAGGCAACTTCAGAAACAGGAAGAGACTTTGAAATTTTGATCTTAATCTAAAACGTTAGCCAGGAGTCCGGACAAATAAGAGTGCAGAGTGGCTTCACTTCTATTAACTTACCAAGAAAAGTCAACAGCGGCAGAGAGACCTTTGAGCAACAGATTGTGAATATGCCACAGGAATGTCAATCTAAGACTTTCTAGGGTGCATCACAAAGTTCATGCTCTCCATGTCTTCTTTGAAACACCCCTGGGGCCAGCTTTTATTTCCCTCCCAAATCATCTTTCATTTCCATTTGTGGGAAGGGCTGGACCCATGGACGATGAAGGTGGAAATGGGTAATTTCTTCGCAAAGCTGGGTGTTGAAATGCTGTAAATACTCTGAGCTCATAACAGCAATTGATTAATATGATTTCCAGCAGTCATCACTAAACTATTCTGCTCAAGATGGAGAAGAACTGCTATCACTTGCACATCTACAACTGGAGGAAATAGCCATGTTTCTAAGTTGGTGAGACCCAGAGGCTCAAGGAGCTTTCTCATCACTGAATTTCAGCACCAATGCCTCCCTTTATGATCTGGGAAATCTCTGAAGGAGAATTTGCAGGGGATGATAGTGGGATAGCCGTGGATATTTTTGGTTATATGTTGCTTGCTCAAATATTGAGAGTGAATATCCCAAAAAGGTCAACTGCCTTTGTATGTGCACAGCAAGGTTCTCATGAGAATTGTTTTTGCTGAAATTTAAAGGATATTATTTTGAGACTTTAAACATCAGTATAAGGCATGGCGAAAACTGCCATGTTTGACTTGCTTTACGTTCAAGTCCTTGGGCTTTCACTGCCACTTAAAGTGACTAAACTAGCAAATGGGAACATCCATGATGTTGCTTAAAACCAAATTTCATTTACGCTAAATGAGACCACACTCTCCGCAAGCTGATGGAATTTGGATTTACTTAAAATTTTAGGTTGGATTTTATTTGCAATGAATTGAAGAACACAAAAGGTACCAGACTGAGGAGATTATTTGTGATGAAATGGTAGTCAAATAAGAGGCAAACTACCTTTAAATGAAAAAGGAGAATGGGCATTATTGTATTTGGAACATTAATGTGCTAATTTATTTGTTTTTTTTTTTAAAGGACGTTTATTTGTTTCCTCTTTTCTGGAATATTCTCCATTTTGTTCCAACATTCCTCTATTGGGGCAAAAGAGAGGAGGAGATTAGGAAAGGGAGAGAGCCAAAGGTAATTAAACATTCTATTTAAAATGTTACAACCACAAGATCTTACTGTAAGGAGTCCTGTTATCACATTCACTTCCCATGGGCTCAGTTCCACTGTCAGTATGCTCATATCACATGAAGCTGCAGAAGACGCACTATAATTTATTGTGTGGTTTAACACGGTCAAGGGATTCTTCACCTGGTCCAAATCTCTTTAGTTAAACACACACACACACACACACACACACACACACACAAACACACACACACACGTCTCTACATTTTCTGTATCAGTCCTGAAACACTCATTTGGAAAAGTTCCCTTTTAATTTAATTATACTTTTCATTAGTCCAGAGACTATAAAGGCACATATATGTCACTGCCTGTCATGGTTTTGGTCAGTCAATAGAATAATCAATCATCTCCATTCTTCGAGAATGGCATGATCAAAGGTATTATAGAGGCAATTGAATTCATTCTCAGAAAGTGGCTGAACAATTACAGTGATTGCCAATTATTAACTGCTTCTGATAAGTATGTAATAACCCCAAGTATTTCCCTAACAACATGGAAATTAAAATCATCTCTCTTAGTTGAATCCTCTCTACTAAAAAGGATGGGACCTGCAGAAGAGTAGCTTGGGCTTCCAATTTCTTTCTTCAGATAGATCAAAATAAAATTAAGTCCAAACCTGAAAAATAATGGTTTAATTAAAGATATCCACTAGCTCATACATTTTACATCAGCCACCCTGCTATAACTAGACACTGGATGTAGGTGTTAAAATTCTAGTTGATTCCAAAGGTTAGGGAACTTTAGTTTCAAAGAAGAGAGAGAAATGGGCAATTCATTATCCAAATTTTCATTCTGTTTCTGTAGCTGGAATGACTTCCCCCCAACTTTGTGGAAGCATGGTAATTCCTAGTGAATTAAAGAGATCCCACAGGGGTCCTCCTCTGGGCAGGGGCCCCAGGTTCAGAGGCCCAACCCAGGGAAGCCAAGGCACAAGGTATTCAATACTATGTATCATCTCTTTTTCCCCCCCTAGCTTTTTAAAAAAGACATCAAGAAGACTGCTTCTATTTTAGCAAACCCTAAAAATATTCCTTAGGGACAAAACTCCCAACTTCCCTCTTGGATTGTTAGGACATTATGTTTTATGTACCTCGTATCCCCGGCATTCAGTAAAATGTCTATCAAGTAGCAGATGCTTTGTTTATTCGGTGAATAAACTAATAAATGGATGAAAGACATCTAATCTCCATAGCTCTTTACTCTCAAATTAATTTGTTTTGGTGCCCCCAACTCTTTTGTTTTCCAGTATTAGCTTGAGTCTCTCAAGAATTCTTGAAATTTGGTGTTCAGGTATGTATGACACCTGCCGCTTTGTCCCTCCACTGTTTTCCAGGCGGCCTGTCATTTGATGAAGTACATCCACACTCACTGCTGTTCTTGGATATTGATCAGGTTTTCTCTTTACACACACCGCAGTTTGTAATGAACTTTCAGGCATGCTCATTCTCTCCTCCTTCCTGTAAGGTGGCACAGGAAATGACCATTCTGCTCCATTTCACAGAGCAGAAAACTGAGGGTCAGGAGAGAGGCAGGCCTTCTGGCTCTAAATACAAGATTCCTTCTCCTTATCCCACCCTGCCCTGCAAATCATGTTTTATAAGAAAGTTTTTGCTCAGCAGGCAAAGAGCTTGAGGTTAGATAGAAAGAAATGAACAGTAACAAGATTTATGTCCTGCCAAGTGTGTGGGAGTGATTGTGGAATGTGCAGAAATTTAGATGCTCCTTTTGAACCTAGCTCTTGACAGAGTCTTCAGAATGGGTGGGTCAGGCCCCATGGAATGTCTTTACCTTCTCTAGGGGATGGCAGCCCTGAAATGATTCCTCTTCTTGTCCTCGTTGACCTGGTCTGGAGGACCAATGCTGAAAGGTGCTAGAGAGTCTCAGAGGGAGGGCTAGTGGCTGTCCTTTCAGTGGGCACCACTACCTTTTCTGACCAGCCCTTCACTGCCTCTGGGGTATCAGTACTTAGATTTTCTGTGGGGAATTACTCCACTTTCCACTGGGCCTGGGGCCACGGTGGGTCCATCAACCTATCTCCAGGAAATCTGGATCACGTGCAGCAGGGGGCAGATAAACCCTCATGGTGGCCTTTCTGCTAACTCGATCCTCTGCGTGTCCCAGTCTGTCCTTTCTGAGGCTGTCCGCCCTTCTCCTTGATTCTGTGAGCTGCCCATCTCCCCTTCCAGGCAATGCTAACCTTTTGCATAGGTCAGCCTCACTTGGGCTCTGTTGCTTACAACCAAATTCAAACACTTAATATAGATGAGATAAAAAGGAAGGCATTTCCTATGAGGCTGGCGGGTCTCGTACCTGTCACCTGGGGGTCGGAGCTGTCTGGGGTCTGTATGCATTCATGTCAGCTCCCTCTTCTGCTATGACCTGCACTGCCAAGAAAATGTCCTTGTCACTTCCCATTGTCGTAGCCTGGGAACAAAGTACTGCTGTCAGACACTGACCCAGAAAATGGACAAGGGCAAAACCTTTCATACTGTCAGCTCAGACTGAGGAGAGAGCACATCCTGACAGGCCAGCAAGGAACTCATGGGCCTTGGGTCCAGTTTGTGTTTGTTTTTTCAGCAAAACTAAAAGATGATGGCAAGAGGTGATACCATTTTCTGTCAAGCACGCAGGCACTGAACTATGAAAGGAATCCCCAAAGTCACGGGATGAGGGGAAAGACGTCCATTTCTCGCAAACAGGGTGACAAGTGCCGGAACGTGTGAGGTAGAGCCAGTCCCGGCATGAAGGCGGGCTCTGCCCCTTGGGATTTGTGGGGCGTGACTTTGCTCACCTCTCCCCTAAGCACCTTTCAAGACGAGGAGAGGCCACACGTTGGGGGAAGACAGGGAATCTTGAACTGGAGCCTTATTCTACACAAAGTGGACAGAGAGGAATTTGATCGTAAAGGAGGAACTGGACCCTTAACTGGGTAGCTTCCTCCTCCTGCGACTCGCTCTCCCCTCCCCTCCCGGCAAACCCCACCAGATGACATAATGCCAACAGCGACGACTTCCATTAATTAGACACTTAATATATTCCAGAGACTGTGCCAAATGCTTTCTATTCATGGTTTCATCTAGTTTTCACACCAACCCATGGAGTGAGTATAAGGTTTCTGCTGGGCTTCAGATCAACATGAAGAAATGCCCCATCTACACACACACACACACACACACACACACACACACACACACACACACACACACACACACACACACCCTGTAAGGTTAGGAGCAAGGGCAGCTGTACCCCTCAAGGGACAGGCAGTGGTTCACTGTCCAGCGAAGATGGGGACTTGCTGGATCCCAGGAGCTCAGCCTTGCTATGTCACAGCCCTTCTAAACTCAGTGCAATTTCAGAAAGTGTTTAACGTTCTCTGCATTTCCACTTGCAGGAATGTGTATAAACATCAGACGCTGCTGGGTTTTGAACCAAACTCTGTCTCAGAGAAGCCTCCTCTTCATCCTGAATGGTATCCCTGCCTCAAGCTTTTTCAAAATGCTGAAAAGCTTGCTGAAAGCCTCACTGCCCCACCACAGTTGCATGCTGTTATTCATACCTCTGTGTGACAGAGCGAGGAAGCAGAGCCGGGATTTGAACTCATACTAGAAGACCTGCCAAGGCATTGCCTAGAGCCCTCTGGGGACTGACCCCAGCAATCTAGCCCAAGTGTCCAGAGCCTGGCTGCTGAGTCCCTTACAGGGATGGCCCCCAAAGGCCCTCTAAGGTGCAGCTACCTACAGAGCCACTGGCTGAGGTCCTCCCTTGACATGTGACCAGGCCTGTGATTGAACCTGGGGGGTCTTCAAGGCAGGAGGAAAGGACGGTCATCACGGGGAGACATGCCCATAAGATGCCTGGGAGCCACACATCCAGGCTTTGGATTGGATTCTTGAAGCCTCTCCCACACTCCCCCTCCCTCCAAGTTCCTAACCCTCTGGGGCCTCCACGAGCCCCGCCCTTTGCTTCCTGAGGCAGCATTTATCCCCTACCCTCCTTTCCCACTTCTGCTCTATAGGCGACAGCCCCGCCACCGTCCACTGCTCCTCCTGCATCTGGATTTTCAAAGCCAGCCCTATCCAGGTCACACTCCCATTCTAGCAGCAGATCTGGGGTGTGGCTCAGAGTCTTCAGAAATACCTGTGTTACAACCTGCCCGCAGGCCGTTCCAGCAACAAACATTCCTAGGAGACAGTGTGCCCGGAGGTTTTAGGAATGTGACCTAATTTGATTTTCAGTATCTTATGCTAAAATAGCCATTACTATTACCTTTATTTTCTGGGCAGAGAAGAAACAGCAGAAATTATCTGGTTCAGTGTTTTGTTTTGTTTTGTATTTTTTTCATTGTGGGACGCTGTGCTACTGAGGCTACAGTCTAAAGTAAGAGGAGAATTGTACATGGGCAAAAAACCATTAAAAATCCCTTAAATACCCATGAAGTAGAAAATGCTTATTTTATGTTACCAATCATGTGTAGCAAATCTGATATAAGCTACAGTTTGAGGACCACCAAGCTAAAGATAAGAACAAAATCAAAGTCTATAGGCAGATGTGGGAGTTTTCAAATAGTTCCACCTTTAGGATAACTATCAGTTCTCCAGAGGTGCATAAGGGATGAACAGAAAATTCTGGTGTTTCTGCTGCTACCATTTGATGAATCCTATTTTAATACAGTTCCTATTTAATATCTTTAATAATACATATATAATATTTAATCCTATTTAATATAAATCCTCAATGATAATAATACATGTTATACATCTGTTTGCTACAAGGATTGATTCAGCTAGTGCATCTGCATCTAATAAAGGGGGTTCTGGGTCCATGGTATTCTAGGACTGCTCAAAAGTTAAACTTCTGGATGACACATCTTTTTTTTTTTTTTTTTAATACGAACAAGGTTTTATTGACATATATATATATGTACATAAAGCTGGGAACATTGAGGCAAATGCATAAGGGGAGAGGAAGCTCTGAAAACAGCAGCAGGCATCCTGCCAGTTCCAAGGCTAGGGAAAACTGGCCGGGAGCTTGGGTCCACCAAGTTAACAGTGAAGCCAGGGATGGCACAGGGGATGATACAGGCAGCTCTCTTCCATTCTCCTAACTGGAGCTTCTCAAGTCTGGTGTAGTTCTGAAGTGGGCTCATATGCTCCTCACCCTCCAGCATGCACACACACACACACACACACACACACACACACACACACTCTCTTGCACACCCCTGAGGTGTGGTCCTCCGGCTTGCTGTAGGAAGACAGGAGGTTAAGTTTCACTTCAAGGGGCTGAGCCGCTTTCCAGTGAGGCAAAGTCCATTCATGGTGACACACAGTTTGCAGAATAAGATCTGCTCTTCATTTGTTGAGTTTCTTCACAGAAGAAAGGAATTAGCTGATGGCTCCTGTGAAGCCCTGGGCAGGTTATGAGGCTGCCAGACTCCTATGAGCACAGGCACAGCTGCCCTGACCAGGGGCCTGCAAACACAATGCTGGCTCGTCTAAGTCAGAGGGGTGTCCTGACTCGGGGACCCCAGTGTTCTTCCTGAGAGTGGAGCTTCCTCTCTAAGTATGGATGCTGCTATCCCCCATGGTACCACCTGGGTTTTGACCAGGGGGGGCCTCAGGTGCTTTGTATGAATGCGGCACCAGAAGTGTATCCAGTCACAGCAGGTGTGGTGCTGTCCCCCAAGGCCCCCCCCCCCGCCCCCCGGTTCTCAGCACAGATGGGTTCCAAGTCTGATGGCAGTTATTGACACAGGAACTCCCAGCACCGGTGAGATGTTGTGCCCTCCATCCGCACCACCTGTGTGTTGGCCAGGTGGGTCCCAGTTGTAAGCGGGAATACCAGGTCCTCCAGTCATGGGCATGATGTTGTTCCCTCCTAGACGGCCACCACCTGGATTGTGGGCAGGTGGGCCCCTTGTGTTTGGAAATAAGGTAGAACTAGAAGTGTGCTGAAACCCATGGGTGGTACCCACGCTTGCAACTCCAACAGATGTGGTGTGCTCTGATGGAAGGTGGAAACTGACATGTCCCTTGACACAGATTTCTTCTCCTTGGTGATGGAACTTTTAAACATAGATTTTCTACGTCCAGATGGGCCCTGTGTGCAGTGACGGCAAGTAGAAACACTAGGGCCTCCCATCGTGGGGATGGTGGTGTCCCCTGCCGTCACCGTACCACCTGTATTCAGCCCAGGTGGGCCCCAGGTGTTTGGATTTAAGGTGGAATCAGGTATGTTCCCAAATGCTGGGATGGTGCCTGGCCCTCCTAGTGCAGCAGCCTTGCCGTGGTCAGGTAGATGGCAGGTTGTCTGGCCCGAAGTAGGAACAGAAGCGGTGCTGGGGGCCCCACTTAGTCCTGCGCTGAAGTTAAGTGGTCTGGATGCCTGTGAGTGAGTGAGGCCTGGGGCTGACACACCGACCCCAAGGCTCCCACCGGCCGTAGGGGCTGCAGGTCCCATGAACAGTGGGCCCGGTGTGGTGTCGGCAAAGAGTGAGCTACTGTCCCCAGTATTGGGCATCCTGGTGGCAAGTCCAAAGCCAGTAGCAATGGACACTGCCCTGGGGAGAATGCCTGGGTTGTCGCCAAAGGCCGGCTGCGTGTTGCTGGTGGTGGCGAATAGGGAAGCTGGCGAAGCTGACGGTATGATGCTGACTCGCGGTGGCTGGGCTGCAGGAGCGACTAGGACTTTATCTTGTGCTGAGGCTGCTGGGTTTCCCAACAGAAAATTATCGTTAGGCCTCTGCCCATCGTTGGCCCCCAATGTGGCCTGAGACGGGAGACCTGGGTCTAAGGAAGCTTGAAGTGTTGGTCTATCTGTTGGCCGGCGTTGCAGGTAAATGAGTCGAGGCATGGGCTGAGGCATTGCTACCACTGGGTGGTGTGTTCTCAGAAATAGGAACAGCCGTGTGAAATGGGTAGTGGTTCTACCTGGAGACAGGAGCAGACTGGAAAATGACAGCCTGAGAAGGAGGTGTGGTGTCCATAGCTTTGGTGTCAGAGGTGCTGCCTAGTGAAGCACTGATGACGGCCGAAGCCGTAAATGGGGGGCTCGGGAAAACAGGGGCAGAATGGAAAATGACAGCCTGGGAAGGGGGACTCGTGTCCATGTCAGTGACCTCAGGATCTACAGTAGGCTGGAAGGTCAAACTTCCAGATGCCGTGACCATGCTGGTGGAAGGGATTGCCATAGAAGTCATGGGCTGCCCAGTTACAATAGGGGGATTGATGGTAGGGGCTGGAAGAGGGGTAGGTAAGTGTAAAGGAGGGGTAGGAGCTACACAGATGGGTGTTGGGGGTTCCTTTCCATGGGACGGTGGCTGGAGGGAGAAAGCTGGGACGCTAGGAGGTGGGGGAGGTCGGAAGTAAGAGGTGTTGTGGCCATGACTGAATGGAAAGGGCCTTCATTCTTCTTGAGTGGAATTCCCAAAATGGGATGGGAAGCTGAGGGAGGGAGAGTCAGCGGGAACAGCAAGAGGAGGGGACTCAGGGACCGTGTCTCTTGTTTCCTGATCAATATTAGGTGTCGGGGAAGGTGGAGGGACAGACAGGCTGGGGGACCTGGAATCTAGGTCGGCCAAGTCGGTGGGAGTAGCAGGGACCTGCGAAGTGTGAGTGGCCGGGGGCAGGGAGTCTGCAGTCTGTGAGGCAGGTGGGGAGAGGGAAGGGGCAGGCTGAGGGGCACTGCAGTCTTCCTTGACCTTCCTTATATTATTCAGGATCTTGTTCCACTGACACTCAGTGTTCTTCTCCACGGTGGCTGGGCTTTTGGCAAGAGCTAAGCACGGAAGCTTCGGAGAAGGGGGCAGCTCACCTCGATCCCATGTCAGTGGTGGGGGCGACCTCAGCCCCGGCAGCGGCAGAAAAAGCGGCAGGGGAATCTTCCACTTGCAGGGCCTACTGCTGATAGATACCAGGGAAGCGGAGCTTCTTGATGGGATGTCTGAAGATTTTTCACGCTGCAGCTCCTTCCCAGACATCAATGAGGCTGGTGAGCTGGGCCGGTGGTCTTCACCCAGCACTTGGCCTCTACAGCAGCAGAGAGCAGCGTGCGGTTGGGACAGAGAACACCATGGCATGGGATTCAGGCTTCCAAGGAGGCAGGACATCTGCAGCATCTCCATCTGAGCGGATGGCATGGCTTTCTGAGGAGGAGCTCACTGGAGACATCTGGGCGTTCTCACTCAAGTTGTCTTCTGGGTGCTCGGGAAGGAGGTCCAGAGGCTCAGGATTGCACTTGTGGGAAGTGAGGATTCCACTGGTCTCCTGGGGCCTAGATGTCAATGGTATATCCCCATTGCTACGGTGGCCCCTCTTCCGATTGTCCTCTCCTTCGGTCTCTGTGTGATCCTCCTTCTTTGCTATGTGTCTTCAGGGCTCTTCTTGGACCTTCACCTCACTCTCCTTTGGGCAATGAACTGGGAGTTGACTGGATGGTACCAGCTTCCTAACCTTGTCTACCCGCTCAGGTGGTGAATGCAGGAGGGTAAATTTGCGCCCCAGTGGAGGAATCTTGATGGTTCTCGAGTGGCCGAACATCATGGAATCACGAGCAGACAGCAAGGGCTTCTTGGCGAGCCCCTCCAGTTCGCCAAGGGAAGCATCCCCAGTCGGGAGTACCTGGCCTGCTGCACGGGATATTGCCTTTTGGGCGCGATGTAAAAGCCAGGCGATAAAGGCACTCGATCCCGGTGGGACAGCCGGCGACCAGGGCAGAAGGCAGGCGCTGGAGCAGCGGGGTGGTGCTGGTCAGATGTGGCAGCCTCCCGGGAGGGCAACACCAGCGGGTGACAGCCCACCGGGGCCCCACGGCGGGGCCGGCAGCGGGGCCAGCGGCGGCGGAGCCAGGTACGAAATTTACAAAGTAAATTGTTCACGTAGAACCGCTTGAGTGCCAAGCGATCCGAGACTAGAGTGTGAAACTGGGAGAGCTTCTCCCTAGCTTCTAACTCCTCTCGAGGTCTAGCACACACTGGACGCTGGACGGCTCAGCCTGGCGCCTGTGACATTCCATTGTACCTGTCACAGAGAAAGGGCGGGCTTGGCGGGGGGTGGGATGGGGGGCACAGCAAGCCCAGCCCATGGAGAAACCCGGCCCAAGGGCAAAGGGCGGGGCCCCAGAGCCCGACCCCTTCTGGACGTTCTAGCGGCTGGGACTTCTCGCTGTGGGTGGCAGGTGTTTGGCACCGGATGGGCCACCATGCGGAGACTGTTGGGGACTCTGGAAGCCTTCTCCTCCAGCGCTCACCCTGCCTGGGCACCGGCTCTACAGGCCCCTCAGTGCCTGGGTATGTATCGGCCAGCCCTTCCCCCCCGACGGGGCCCAGAGGCCAGAGCCTGCTCAGAGCTGAGTGCAGGAGGCACCCAGAGCTTGCCAGGGTGTGGCCCACCTCCTGCGGGGACCTCCCCAGCTTCTCTGCGAGGCCTGATGACGGGAGCACCTTCTCCAGGGCTGCTCAGCTGCCAGCATCACCATGAGCCAGGTGGCGAAGGTTTCTGAGCAGGGGATGCAGAGCCCTGACCCGACTGGATGCTGCACCCGACGATGTCCCCTCCTGGCAGATAGGTTCTTTCTTCAGTTCTTTTTCGAAATTTGGTAAAGTGACATTTAAACCTTTGACTGTTCTTCAGGGTATACAGATGGTAGTGGCTTAGCCGGGATTCGAACCAAGCCTGTGTGATTCCAGAGCTCGTGCTCTGGACTGTGGCGCCTCCTTATCATATATGCTTCATGTGTACTTTTTTTTTCTTTTTCTTGTAGCCCTTATGGTACTTAGCCCTAAGTGCCACACCTGCAATGAACACACACACTGCCCTGTAGGAGGCCGTCTTTTGTTCAACGCATGAATTGGTCATCCACCACACGGGGTTCTAGTCTCAGAAGATACAGGTCAGGGAGCACCAGTTGTCGGCATAGCACCATCCCACATTTCTAATTGAGGCTTGCAGCCCAGATTTTCCCTTTGGTCTAGTTTGAAGGATCCAGATATGTAAAGATTATATTCTAGATAAATCATGGGCTATCCTGAAAGAAATTCACCAGTGAATTATTCCGTATGGATTAGAAGCCAGTTTCTCTGGCCTTCCTGGAGTATATCCAGTAAGGCATCTCATTCATGTCTAGAAAGCAAATACATCATTTATTGCAACTTCATCGTGGAGCAATGTATTGGTTTAAAGTACGATCAACACAATTTGGTCATTGTGAGTATGCCAGCTGGGTCCACTCTACTACACATATGTAACTCTAGCGATTCTTATGCCCAAGAGAGGAGACATAATCTTGGGTGTCTAGGACAAGGGAAACATGTGTTGTTATTCAGGAGCTGGAAGCTTCAGCATGACAGGAAAGAATTGAAAAATCCTGGTCTACACATCACTTTACCTTGTTCGAATCTTGCTTCTTTGGCTTGCTTCACTGGAGTGTTTTCTCTCTCCTGGGGCTGACATTGTGTGTTATGTATCAGGCATGTGACATGTAGAAGTTTCAGAGCCCAGAATCATATAGATCCGTAAAAATTTATTTATATAGTTTAGTTTAAAATAACCCTGGGCATAATTCATATATTACAAAATTAGTTTGACCCTCTGCTCATGAGATTCTTTTTATGGTATGTCAAAGCAAATTTGGACTTCCATCCCCAATAAACTTTGAGGTTGGAAGACACAAAAGGTTTTGCTCAGACCTAAATTCTGTCTGAAAAAAAGGGTAAACATTATAAGCCCTTTCTAACCTCTCCAGAAGCAGAAATGATTTACAGCTGTGACATTTAACCATAATTCCTTGATCTCATTTGAGAAGAGTTCAGTAAGAAACAATCTCTTGATTTTTCTTTGTTTTGTTTGTTCCCTGTTCTCTTGTCTTGCTTACCAACAATCCATTGTAATTCATGAGTTAGGATGGCAGCAGGCTGAGTGTTCCCTGGAGCTCATTAAATGAACTTTTTTTCCTAAAATGACTTTTGTCTCCTTGTTTTCAGCCCCTCTTCTTTCCTCTGCCCTTTACTATAACCAGAGCTCAGCAAAAGCTGACTGGCTTTGTGCAGACCCTACTTAGGGTAGTCTTTTCTTAATTATTTTATTCGTCGCTCCTCCATTTCATTGTTTGCCTTCTCGAAATGTGTTGAAATCTTTCTGTGGTTGATGACTTCCACAATCTCTTGGCTTTTATTGGTTTATTAATTTTGGTATTTCTACACTTTTATTTAAATAGGTTTCAGGAGGAACAGAAAGTAAATATGTTTCCTAGTCTGCCATCTTGAGCTGAAAATCCCTGTTGATTTTAGCACCCAATGTTCCCATGGGAAAAAAAACCAACCTTGGCATTAATAGACGTAACACTCAAGATTTCAGCTTTTCTTGAGCAATCACTAAGGATTTAATATGTGGTAATTTCTAATGGGAAAATAATAACTATCTCATGGAGTTGATTTGAGGATTAAATTAGATAATGAACATGAAAATGCTTTGTAAGGTTTAAAAATCTATAAAAATGTTTTGTGTTATTATTTGATTTTTTGCTATTTCAACTTTAGCTGACAGTTGTTTATGACCTTGCTTATGTGAGAAAATGCCTTCTGGTTTATTGTGTTGAAAGCCAGATTATATTTTTCAATAGCCCAATGGAAATGGCATCATTTGTGAAGGTTAAGGGTGAAGGCAAAAATGTTTCTTGACACCTATCACTTTACAATGTTTTCAGTAACTAATTTGCTCATGTATTCCTCTTCCAAAGTTTGTTGAGGACCTACTACCAGCCAGATGCCTTACATCAGGTGTTGGAAAGCATCTTCTGGATTTTAAATTTCTTAGGCTTTGTGGGCCACACACAGTTCCTGTAGCTTCTGCTCCTCTTTCTTCTTCAACAACCTTTCAGAAGGTGAGAACCATTATTAGCTCACAGTCACACAGATCCAGGCTGAGCGCCTGATTTGATCCGTGGCCACGATTCGCCGATCCCTGCCCTGCATCCTCACTGAGGAGGAGGCGCATTTTTGAGTAAATCACTTCTTTGAATCAACTATTGGTCTTCTGGGGCTTGTGCTTATTCTCCTGCAGTCTCCAATCAACACGGCATTCAGAGAGATCCTTTAATTCTATGTCCAGAGAAACTGTCCTTGAAAAATACAGGAGAAATAGACTTTCTCACACAAATACCTTGAGGGGATACATCACCAGCAGACTTGCCCTGTTAGTGTTGGAGGGTCTCCTGCAGAGGCGGGGGGATGGCTGTGGCTCACTGTGAGGACAAGGACACAGGCAGCAGAAGTTCCAGGAAGCACTCCCCGGTGTGAGACCTCCCAGAGTCCGCCATCAGCCCTACCAAAAAGGCGGGTAAGCTCCAGTGCTGGGTCGCCTCAGCCCAAACAACCAACCTGGATGACACATCTTTAATGCACAATTAAGAAATCCAGGCTCACGCTTCCCTGGTGGCGCAGTGGTTAAGAATCTGCCTGCTAATGCAGGGGACACGCGTTTGAGCCGTGATCCAGGAAGATCCCACCTGCTGCGGAGCAACTAAGCCCATGTGCCACAACTACTGAGCCTGCGCTCTAGAGCCTGCGCGCCACAACTACTGAGCCCACGTGCCACAAATACTGAAGCCCGCGCGCCTAGAGCCCATGCTCCGCAACAAGAGAAGCCATTGCAATGAGAAGCCCACGCACTGCAACGAAGAGTAGCCCCCACTCGCCACAACTGGAGAAAGCCCGCACACAACAACGAAGACACAACGCAGCCACAAATAAAAATAAATAAAATAAATTTATGAAAAAAAAAAAGAAATCCAGGCTCCAAGGGGAAGGGACCTCCCAAGGCCATATAGTGGTCATATGAAGCCCTTACCCCAACCCCTCGGCTGTGTCTCTTGCTATAACATGTCCACGCATTATGTGAATCACTAGTTAACATGGTTGAAGCTCTAAATGAACCAGTTGGTGCAGATGTGACCTGGGGCATTCCTGAATCATATCTACTCCACAGGGATTCTCTGCCCCATGGGTACACTCTTGGAGACTGTCTCAATGACGTTGGGAGTCAGAGAAACATTTCCATGTCTGTCTTATGTTTGTTTCATGTTTGTCTTATGTGACATACAATCAACCATTCATTTAGGAGATGGGAGGGGATTCTTAAATTAGATATTAAAGCTCATTTGAACAACCATGACTATGAGAACTGGGCCCTGGCAATCTGCCTGGCACTTTACCAAATGCTTGATGTGCATTATCATGTTCACGCCTTACTTATGAAATCAGAATTGTTTTCATCCTATTTTAGACTTGTAGAAACTGAGGCAGAAAGGTCAACTAACTTGCTCAAGTTCACAGGGCTAGAAATTAGCTGAGCCTGATTTCCTAAATCCGGGTCTGTCGTGCTCCAACTCTGACCTGCTCAAAGTGCTGAGTACATGAAACATTCATGGTCAGGTCAGTGGTCTTGGTGTAAAGAGGCTGCCCAAGTACTAGCAGGACAGAGAGGCGAGTTGTTTCCAGTCCTGGAGGACAGGCACTGACCCTTCCATCCCAGCGTCCTCAGGGCCCACTGACTAGGACAAAATTGTGGTCTCATGTTGTTGCCTGCACAAATGCACACAGTGAACACAGCTCGTGAACCTGGCCATGGGTACAGCCCCACACTCCTCATTTGTCAGGGTCCTCCCTCCTTTGTCTCAGGCCCACAATGCTAGGCCACAGTCCACTTAGGGCTGCATGTTTAGTCTGTAATATTCTGTGTCAGATGGGATCCAGAGAAGTGACGGCGTACCACCACATGCTGAAGTGAGAATATTTCTCACCAACTCAAATTATTTATGGTCTAACAGTTAACCAGTCACTCAACTTGAGGATTTGGCACTGCAGTGCTGTTTTATTACCCTGCGCATAAAGATGCCTTGTACATAAACAACATTTACTATGACAGTCTGCTAGCTGGCTTGTTAAAACCATGTTGTGTCAGGACAGGATTGTTATAACTGAAGCAGAAAGCACCTTGCTGTTTTTGATCCCCTCTGTACAAGCATGTCTGGCTCACAGGAAGTACTCACATATTTTGGATAACACATTCACCCAGCAATTATTACTGAATGCCTACTAGGTGCCAGGTTCTTCTAAAGGCACTGGGGACGCCAAGGAGAAAAGTGTCCCCATGATTGTGAGGCTTACATTCTAATTGAGGGAGAGAGACAAAAACAAAGAGATAGGTGTCAGTGCTTTGAAGAAAAATAAAGCAGAACAAGGAGAACTGAGAATGACAGGCAGTGGTGCTGTGGTCTAGGACAGCTTCTCTCTTTGAATGACGTGAGCAGATACGTGAATGAAGTGACTGACAGGTGAGAAGAGTATTTTAGGAAGAACAAACAGTCGGAGCAAAGGCCCTGAGGCAGGAGCTGTGGAACATATTTAAGGAACAGCAAGGAGGCCAGTGTGGCCAAAGTGGATGAGTAAGGAGAGAGAAGGGTGGGAGGTAAGGGGTTTAACAGGGAGATTGAGGGTGTGCGGCCTGATTGTATAGGATCCTGTAGGCACAGTATGGCCTCTAGATATTTATTGAATTGATGAATGAATGAATGAACAAACGAACAGGTGAATTACTGAATGAAAGCGCTAGTTCTGAGCCGTGTGTTAAGGCAGACAGAAGCCATCTTCAACCTGCGGTTCCAGGACTAACCAGAGTAGCCACCATTTACTGAAAGCCTACAACATGCCAAGCTCCGGGCTGGGCATTTGGCAGACATGATCTAACCTAATCCTCCTGACTATGCCAGTGAGGGACACGTGACCCTCTTCTACACATGAAGAAATGGAGGAACAGAGTAGTTAAGCAACCTGCACGAGGTCACACAGTGCTAAGTGGTGGAGCTTGGGCACAACCCTGGGCCTGATTGCAAGGCCTGTGCTCTAAACCACTTCAGCTATGGGGACCCTAGGGCAGGAAGATCTGACTCAACGTAAGAAAGAATTGTCCAGAGAGCAGAGCTTCTTAAATCTGCAACAGGCCATCCGGAGAAGGGAGAAGCTCCCAGGATGGAACTCATCCCATAGATCCTGGACAGGGAAGCAGGGCTTTAAGCATCAAGTCAGGTGTGGGGCGGGGTGACCTCTGAGCCCTCAGCTAAATCTGAAAGTCTCCCAGAGCCTCGGTTTCTTCATTCAGGCCATTCTCTCTGGTGGCCAAGGAAAAAATATTAGGTAAAATGTAATATTTGCCATTTTTATGTTCTTTTAAAGAAATTCTAAGTAATCACAGGTAAATACTGGCCATTAAAAGTGTCCACAGCTTGTAAATGATAATTGTGGAAGGTATAAATCAGAGTTATTATTTACATATTATTTGGAGGGTTTTTTTTCCCCTTGAATTGCAAAAATAATACATACTCACTAAACAAGAGTACAGAAAAAAGAGTACAGAAGTGTATACCAAAAAATGAATACTCTTCTCTTCCCCTGCCCGCTGCCACTGGGAATGTTTTCCTCCCCTCTTTGCTTCAGACACATATGAGCGGGTGTGAGCATGGACACACTGCCTGGCCTGCTAACAATGTGTAGCCACGTACCCCTGTGACCAGCACCAAGACTTCATTAAATTCATTGTAACTGCTGGATTTTCTAACACACCAGTGGGGAAGACCGGGACTCTTCTTCAGAGGAAAAAAAAAAAAAAGAATATATATATATATATATATATATATACACACACACACACACACACATACACATTTATTTTCTTTTTTCTCATATTTTTAAAAAATACTACTCTGAAACTTACTTTTTTTAAACTTAACAATATAACAGCTTTCCACATCGATAAGTATGTTTCTAACACATTCTTTTTAATAGTTGCTTAATATTCCACGGCATAGATAAATGTAGGTATAGATTTACTTAATTGTTCACTGATGGATGAACGTTCAGGTAGTTTCTTGTTATTGTATCATCAATAATGCTATAGTACAAAAATCTTGTAAACTATACTTATATTCTTATTCTTGGAATAGATTTCTAAGAATAGAATTGCTGGCTTAAAGGCAGGCACATATAAATTTGTATATATCCCATGAGATTATTTCCCAAGCATGTTTTGGCCTGTCACACCTCTATCAGCAAGGTTTGATTTTGCCCTTTCCCTACATCATCAAAAACACAGTTTCCTCTTTAAATTTTTGCCAGATGGACGGGCGAGAAATTATCACTCTTTCTCTTTTTGTTTTTCCTTGGCTACTAATTGAACATCTTTCGAAGTGTTTATTGTCATTTATATGTCACTGTCTATGAACTGCTTATTTGTATCATTTTCCAATTTTTTCTTTGGGCTTGTCTTTTTTTCTTACAGACTTGAAGGAATTTTTTGATGAGTGGCCGCATTACACCTTTTTCTGTCTCCTGGCATTGTCTTTGAGTTTGCTGTTTGTCTTTTTACATTGGTATGATATCTTCTGCTATGCAGATGCTTTTAATTCACACGTGTGAATGGGTTCCTTTTCTGCCTGATGGCTCTGAGGTTTCTGCCTTACTTTAGAAGGTACCCTCCCCATTATAAGATTATACAAATATTACTCTATATTTTTTTCTAATGTCCTTAAACTTTAAAACTGAGGTGGAATTCTTATAACATAAATCAGTCATTGTACATTTTCAAATGTACAACTGAGCGACATTTAGGGCATTCACACATTGCACGACCATTACTTCTCTCTAGTTCCCACACACCTTCTTCACCCCCAAGGAGACCCCATACCCATTAGCTGTCACTTCCTGTTCTCTCCTATCCCAGACCCTGGAAACCACACATCTGCTTTCTGTTCCTATGGATTTGCCTGTTCTGGATGTTTCATGTAAATGGAATTATAAATACATGTGTGACCTCAGGGGTCTGGCTTCTCCTATTCAGCATAATATAATGTTTTCAAGGTTCATCTAGGTTGTATCATGTTACCAGTACTCCATTCCTTTTTATGGCTGAATAATATTTCATTGAATCAATAACATTCTTAAACTTTTGTTTTGCTTTGTTTCACAATCGGAATCTATTTTTTTTTTTAAAGGCTACATATTTTCTTCTTTTTTTTTTTTTTTTAATTTTATAGCTACTTTATTTATTTATTTATTTATTTTTGGCTGTGTTGGGTCTTCGGTTTGTGCGAGGGCTTTCTCTGGTTACGGCAAGTGGGGGCCACTCTTCATCGCGGTGCGGGGACCGCTCTTCATCGCGGTGCGCGGGCCTTTCACTATCGCGGCCCCTCCCGTTGCGGGGCACAGGCTCCAGACGCGCAGGCTCAGTAGCTGTGGCTCACGGGCCCAGCTGCTCCGTGGCATGTGGGATCTTCCCAGACCAGGGCTCGAACCCGTGTCCCCTGCATTAGCAGGCAGATTCTCAACCACTGCGCCACCAGGGAAGCCCCGGAATCTATTTTTGTGTATGATGTAAGGTAGGCCTCTAACTTTAGAAAACCATAGACATTAAAATGTTATTTTATTGTATTGTAGAGAGAATATCCAGGGGTCTCTACAGAGAATTAGAATTCTCCAAATACATGTGTATTTCATCACCCATATCACCCAGAGATGTAAGCATGTTTACATGAATGAAGGATGAAGGATGAAGCCAGACCAACCAAGAATGAAGCCAGACCAACACATTACCAGTCTTCACCTTAGCAGTCTAAGCCATCATGCTGATTCGTCGGCCTCCTAATGGTTCCCCTGTGCCTTGGGCATTAGCAGCTTTGGAGTGACTTTTATGCAATCAGTGTATGAACATTATATGGCTCCTCTTAAAAGACACTTAAAAGATACAGCATTCTATTTCGAACCCATGTGAGCTGGGAGTTCAGAAATAGCATTGATATTCTGGTTAATTGATTTTCTAAATGTTCATTCCAGGGCGGTGGAAACTTTTGACCTTGATGCTGATTATGATTAGCATAGCAATCACTCTTCTGTAATTAAAAGGCAGAAGAGAATTTTCTTTGGCTTGTTTATTAATTCCCTTATGAATCTTTCGTTATTTTTATTTTCTTCCAGCAATGAAGGCAAAGTGCTCTGTGTTGGCAAAGATAGAGGCCGTGACCCCCTCCAAGAATAACCACTGCCTCCTGGGTGGCCCCGGAAGCAGTCTGCTCTCCCTGCCCCGCCCTCCCCTCTTTTCCCTCCCCTCGGTTGGCAATAATATGCACCCTCACAGCCCTCATGATTCCCCATAGGACTTACATTCATTTTAGCTGCTGATCTTTTGACAGCCCACAGGGGAGGGCCAAGAGCCTTTTGCAGTAGAGGCAATGGTTGGAAGCCACCGCAGCATGGGACGGCCTTTTCCAAGCCTCGCCCTGTGTGAGTCCGACTCCGGGACCCCTGCTCAGCTCCATGCCTCTGCCTTTCCACCTGGAGTTCGCATTACAGCTGGGAATGATGTTTTGGGTCTCAGTTTTTATAATGACTATTATTTACGGACCACTTGATATACATAGGACCTGTGCTAGGTGCTTTTCATGCTTCCTGTCATTTAATCCTCTCAGTAGTGTGAGGCAGGTATGATTACCACTCCCATTGTTCAGATCAGGAAACTGGCCTCAAGAGACAAATAACCTGTCCAGGGTTATCCAGGTGGTAAGAAGGGTGTGAAGCAGGATCTGGGCACAGCTCTGCCCGACTGCAAGGCCCTTGCTCTAAACCAACACATTGCTCTGTCTTCCCAAAGCTTCCCCTCGCCACGTGACTCTTCTAGAACTAAAGCTTCTCCTGAAGACTTGCCCTTATAATAATGATGTGATGATGATGGTGATAGCAAACACATGTTCCAGGCTCACTTCTACAAACTTTTCATATATGTAGCCCACTAATAATCCTATAAGGTGGATCCTATTATGATTCCCAATTCACATGTGAAAGACTGAGGCCCAGAGGCGTCTTCACAGCAGGGAAGCAGCAGAGACAAGCCTGGAGCTGGGACTGTCTGTGATTTTCGCTGCTGCAGGTGAGATACAGGAAGGCATCCTGGGACCCCTGATGCTGCTGTGCGGCCCTGCCGGGGCTCAGTGGTCTAATCACTGAATTGGGTCTGTAGTTCACTCCCAGGCAGGATGTGGGAATTCGTCTTTCCTGACACCCTCCCAGGCTGCTTCTCTGCAATTCCTCATCGGCCACTTTTGTCAAGATCCTCGAAGCTCCCTGCTCAGGGATAATTTTTTCCTTATAATGCTCTCGATTTGGGGGCTCATTTCTGGGTCCCCTCAATCCTCAGTGTTCTACTAGCCCGTGAGCCCTGACTTGCTCCTGCGACGCCCTGCCAGCTCCCTGCTGCCTAGGGTGGAATCTTTAGCTCCAACCAGAACAAGCTCCCTGTGGGCTATGGTCCAAATCTCTCCCCAGACTATAAGGCAGCTGCCTCCACTAGGGGCGCTGGGGGTGGAGAGAAGGGGATGAGAGAGGGTCTCAAAGCTGGAGATTAGAACAACTGAGGCACAGACCTGGGAGCTCCTTCCTACTGAAAACGGTCCTCTATAATTTCCTATTAACCTGGCTACCTTGGGGCAAATTTATGGACTTTTAAGAAGAGATGTCAGAAATCATTTGTTGAGTTTCAGATGCTGAATGTTATGATCACCCTTATGGGTGTACTCCTAATGACATCAGATAGTAACTAAATAAAATTTGCATTGTGTCTTGCTTTAAAATGACTACATATCTATCAATAATAATAGTAATGATGAAAATGATTATAAAACAATATGTATTAAGAACTTTTTATGTGACAGGGACTATTTTAAGAGCCTTGAATGCTATTAACTCTTTAATTCTTGGGAAGGAAATGCTATTATTTGCCCCATTTACAGGTGGGGAAACTGAGGGATTAGGTTAAGTGTCCAGGTTACCCAGCTGTTAGGATACCCTTACGCTGTATGTGCTGTTTTAATCAAGAACTTCCAGAGACAGAGTTCATTACCATGACGATGAAGATGGATTCTAAGTCATAGTTGCTAACATCTATTTCTTTGTGTCCTGCTGGTTCCAGGGCCTTTTATACAGATCATCTCATCCAGCCCTTACAACCAATGCTCTGAGGAAAGCACTATAATCATCCCACTTTAAAGAACTAGAAACTGAAGCTTAAAGCAGTGAAGATATTTTTTAAGGTCAAGTAGCCGGTGAGTAGCAGAACCAGCACTTGACCTCAAGCCCCACTTGACTCTAAACCTAGTTTTTTAAGAATGTAGTATTCTGTGCTCTTTCACAGTACTGTAGTATAGAAAGAAGAAGAGATGGTTGATTTTTTAATTTAAAAAAGCACTTTGTTAAGAATCTAGATTAATGACTTCTCTTGCTATTTCATGAATTTGAATGTAACTTCATAACAAAGTAAATGAATAATTGTAGCATTGACCTTGAGGGACTAATCAGTTTTTCATTCCTATTGAATAACTTTATTATTTGGAAGCCTAGAAATGTTATAGTCATTCAGTTCTGCCATTCATGGAAAATTTTCTATTCTTCACCTCTTACCTTTTAACATAGTTTTTGTCCTTGGACCACTTTTCTTTCTATATCTCAGCATTTAGTACAGTCTTAGCTGCAATTCTTTTACCCAAATAGATCCTTTCCTGACCTATAGATCCAGCCCAGATCTCTCTCCCAAGCTCCAGACCTCATTTCTAACTGCCCGCTGGACACTGCTGATGGCCCACACCAGACATCCATCACGTCTGACACCTGACAAACCAGGACCTTCACCCGACTTCCCGATTTCCGGTTATGACAGACCCATCCCTGTCCCTCAGGCCTAAAACTCCAGGATCATCTTTGGTACTTCTTTCTTCTGCAAAAGCCAATCTACTCACTCTTTTATTCAATGATTTATTCACTATGCATGAAGGGGCTAGAGCAGAAGTAATATCCATCATTCATTCAAGAACCATGTTTCTGCTGCTGGACCATGGATACAGGCAGACTGGACAAAAGTCAGCAATTAGAGGGCTTCTCATATTAATGAATAACAGAAGGTAGACAATGAGAAGTGCACAGAGCAAGGTATGTGTGGGTTTTTGGAAGAGGGAAAGGTTGCTCTGAGCTGAGGAGCAGTTGGAGACCATACATTATATCACATCCCCTCCCTTCCCTTCCATGCCCACAGTCACCACAGATCCCAAGCACAGAGATGCAAGGCCAGGTTTTGTGTTACACTCTGAAATCAGGACTGTGAATCAATGGTTACAAATCCCTGCCCCATCTAGTCCAAGCCCATCTCAGCTTTATATTTTGGTCTGTGTTTAACAGGAAGCTTCCAGAGAGTTTTAATCAGAGAAGAGTATCATCTAATTTAAGACTGTCAAACATTTGCTCTGGATACCGTTCAGGGAATGGACTGTAGGGGAGTAAGAGTAGAAGCTGGAAGGCTAGCTGGGAGCCTACGAAGGTAGTCCAGGAAAGAGATTGACATTTTTCTCCATTGTCTACACTAGGGGTGGCAAACTATGGCCTATGGATCAAATCTGGCTCATTGCCTGGTTTGGTAAATAAAGTTTTATTGGAACACAACCATGCTCATTGTTTACATCTTGTCTTTAGCTGCTTTTATGCTTCAACAGCAGAGTTGAATAGTTGCAACAGAGACCATCTGGTCTGCAAAGCCTAAGATATTTCCTATTTTACCCTTTACAGAAGTTTGCTGACCTGTGCTCTAGACACACTACATCCTTTTAAGTCTTAGAACATGCAGAATGTTTTCCCTCCTCAGGGAATAGCATAGCCTATTCTATCTGCCCAGAATAATCTTCCCTTATTTTTTACTAGCCTTCAGATCTCAGACTAAATGACAGAGAAGTCTTTGGAACTGAAAAGAAGCCTATCCATTCTATCCTTCCACCCTGTTTGAATCCTTCATGGTACTTTTGTAATTGGCCACAACTTTCAGTGACATACATACTTGTTTATTGTCTTTCTCTCCCATTAGATGGTAAGTGCCAGATGGGTGAGGACAGCATCTGTTTTATTCACCATTGTACACCTAATAGCTAGCATTGTCCTTGCAAAGATAGGGTGCTCAATAAATGTTCTGTCTTAATAATGGATAATTAATGAAATAACATGAGGATTGGGAGATATTTAAATGATTTTATATCAAAAATGAATATTAAAACTAAAAAAATTTCCCCATTGATGAAATAGGCACAGCAAAATGGTGTACTACTACCCACAAGCCAATAGAAAACAGATACTAACCCAAATAAAAAATAAGCAAAATATTTGAATAAGTGCCCACAAAAGAGGATGTCTAAATGGCCAATAAACATATGAAAAATTGTTTCAACTTCATTACTCAACATGAAAATGCAAATTAAAACCGCAATGCAAATTGCAAATTAAAAGCACGCACATCCACTAGAATGGCTAGAATTAGAGAGGCAGAAAACACCAAATATCAGCAAGCATGGGAATGTAAATCGGTACACCTGCTTTGGAAAACTGTTGGCAGTGTCTACTAAAGCTGAGCTTATGCATTCTCTGTGATCAAAAAGAAATGCACATATGTACAACCCAGAGACCAATAATAGAATATTAATAGCAGTGCTTTTAGGAAATGTCCCAGACTGGAAACCATGCAAATACCCACGAATGAAATAGCTTGTGATAGACATGTACACACACACACACACACACACACACACACACACACACACAGGAATACTATGCAACAATAAAAAATGCACCATCTCTCTCTCCACACAACAAAATGGATAAATCTTGCAAATGCAATGTTGACAAAAAGACACCAGACAGAAAACGAGTTCATTTAGATGGACTCAGGAAACAAATGAAACATATCTGTGCTGTTAGAAGTCAGGTTGAGCTTATCCTTGGGAGGGGCGTAGTAACTGAAAAGGGACCACAGAGTGTGCTTCTGGGAATTAGTCGATTTTCTCTTTCTTGAACTGGGTGCTAGATACACAAATGTGTTCAGTTGTGAAAATTCATCAAGAGTGTACTTAGGATGTGTGCACTTTTCTGTATGTTATCCCGTAAGAGAAAAGTAAACAGAAAACTGAAGTATAAGAAAGATGGAAGACATCAGTTCAGGTCTGGCAGTGGGCAGTAAAATAAGGGAATGGGTCAGAAAATCTCTGAAGAAGCTTCAGGGGGCTGTGAGACTGCTGAGCTTCTGCATGAGGGCAGGTGTGGTTGCCCTTCATTGACAGCAAAAGAACGAGGGCCATCGGGGCCTACTTGGCAATCTCGGTACGTGTCACCCACGGGCTGTGTCCCCATCCCAAATGTCACTCTGCTCAAGGTGGCCTTACCTTCTGCCAAGGAGCAGGGGTCAGCTTCCCGTTGACTTTAGCCTACAACACTGTCAATATCAATTTAATTAACATTTGTATAATCATAACTTTATCATTTCCAAGTCTACTTTAATTTCATGTGTGCTGATTTGATGATCAAAGGGTTTGTTTATGCTTTGTGTCCATTCAAAGAATGGCATATTTATCATCCTTTTAAAACTATTATTCCCACCCATCTCCAGCAAGACCCCCTTGGAACATAAAGAGGCATGGCAGATTGGGATGGCTCATCTCATTTAGAATTTCTCTGATAGGTTTCTTTTTTTCCCCTGTAAGCCATCAAAGAGAACCCATTTACAGTACGGCACTTGTGAAAAATGCATGAGTTTGCTCTGAGCTTTTCTGCCCCACTCAGCTTGGAGTGTGTTTCAGAACAGATTCCAGATCTTAAGGCTTTAGTCTCCCAATATGGTCAGAGAGCTGGAGACAGGATAATGTCATGATTAAGAGCACAATTTTTGGAGTTAGGCAGATCCAAGTTCAAATATTTGTTCCATACTACTGTGACCTTGGGCATGTTACAGAACCTCAGTGAGTACCTATTTTGTCATCTATTGTTTTTTTCTCCGTCATAAAAGGTAGACGACAATGAAACCTTATGGATTTGTTTGGTACTTCCTTATCCTTTTGTTGTGCTTTGAATGCTCTATGGAGAGAAATGAAATGCAGATACTTAAATGTTGCGTCAAAATTCACTCAACATTTATGAATGGCTAATGTCTTTCTGCTTAGTTTTACACACCCCTACATTGCAGTTCATCTGTGGCGGGCATGAAGCCACATGCAAGGGATACTAGAAGTAAGTAGGGCACCCATATTACCCTCACTCTTGGTCCAGTGGGAAGACCAGTACGCACACGCATGGCGACAACACAGTGATTGAACTCAAGGTCGGTTCTAGGTCCTGAAGAAGCTCAAAAAAGTTGCGGTGCTGTGGAGGAGAAAGGCCTGGGGAAGGCATCACAGAAGGGTCAGCATATGTGTCAGGCCTCAGAGGATGAGTAGGAAGCAGCAGAAGAGGGAGGGGAGGCTGCAAGGGCATCGCGTGCAGGGGAAAAAGCAAGTGCAAAGGCTAGCCCGTCCCTGGCATGCTTCTGAGAAGGCATGTGTTCCAAAACCTTGGGTCCCCCAGATGCCCAGCAACTTCTTCGGCTGCAAATCCAGAAGAACACCTACATCTTGCTTAAGCAAAATAGGAAATTTATAAACTTGCATAACTGTAAGTCCAAAGGTAGTTCTAGTTTCAGGCACGGATGAATCCAGGTGCTCGGGTGATACTGTCAGCCTCGGCCTCCATGTCTGGGCTCTGTTTTCTCTTTGTTAGCTTTGTTCCTAGCAGATTCTTTCCATACACTATGGAGTGGCCACTACAACTCCAGGCTGTGCCCTACCAGCTTAGCAACCCCAGCAGAAAGACATCTCCCCAGCAGAACTAGTTCCCAACTATTTTATACGAATCCCTAAGACTATTATTTGGCCCAGTCTGGTTCTTTTGTCCAGACTTGCACCTGTCTCTGTGCCCAGGAAATGGAACATTCTGCTTGGCAGCCCCTAGGTGGGGTGAAGTCAGCCCCATAGTATTATGTGAACTAAGAAGAGGGCAAAGGAGTTCTTCAAAGTGAAATCTGGTGCTGTTTGCAGTGGGGCATGAACAGGAGGCAGACAGGAACACCAGCTCTCTACTGTACCGAGTTGGAGAGCTAATAAGCAGTGAGCTGCCACTCCTCACGGAAGGCTGGAGTATGACACGTATCCTCTGAGAGCCTCTGCGGGAAATCTGAAGGAAGACTACAAACCACAGGCTCTGCAAATGTTCTCGAGCTGTGCTTTCTGATCCTTGACCCTTAGACTATTTGACCATTAGATTATCTGGACATCCTTGAATCCATATACGCATTCAATATTTCCCTCAGAATTAATACATATATCGTGACTTGTTTGCATGACCACTTTTTAAGCACATAGGCATAGCTATGATCAACAAAATATAAACTGACTTTAAAACATCACAGAATTCACAGTGGGTTTTTGTCATTGTGTAGGTTCTTAATATACATAAAATGTTTATGTATTATCCTGTTCAGGGCTTCCAGAAATTTCTCATCTCTAAAAGGGGGTCTTCATGTTCAAATTACTTAGGAAGTCCTAGAATATTGAAATAATGAAAGACCACCTCAGTTAGGACTAGGAGCTCATCTCTGCTATTTTTCCTAGTGACTTAATGTTCCTTGGGTCTCAGTTTCCTGACTTGTATTATGGGCATAAACTCTCCTGCCCACTTAAGCTTACAGTGAGGCTCTTGTCTAGAAGTGGGAGTACCACTGCTACCAAGTAGTTTTTAAAACTTGCAAAATACTATCGTTGATATTTTATTTTTATTTGACTCCATGTTCAAGGATACTGCTCTTAACGTGTTCTGGAAACCACTAATGGCCCCCAATGCAAAATGTGCTTGTCCATTTCTCATGTGATTGTGCAGATCAATGAAGGTCTGTCTTGTTCTATGATGAACAAGAGGCTTATAAATTTTTTAAAGATATTCTTCTTCCAATGGTATGTATGTTCCAGAAGCAGAAAGGAGGCTAGTGGTCTGGAGCTGAGTAATCAGGGCTGAAGATAAGAAATGGGCAGATAAGTAAACACTGTAGGGAAGGGGAGCAAGAGAAGGAACAGGAAATCCAGGTGAGAATGGATGTTGGCTCTGACCAGATGGTAGGGTAGAGGGGATAGAGATATTGCGTGATCAGATTTGAAATATATTTTTAAATAGAACCCACAGGATTTTTTGATACATTGGATGTAGGGAGTAGGAGAAAGAGAGGTGTCTAAGCTGATCCTAAGACCACCTGAAGTTGATCTGAAACTCCTCCATGCTAAGGAAGAGTTCCGGCCAGGATTGTCATGTTTCCAGTGGTCTTTGGAAAACCTAAAGAGGTACATACATTCTAAGAACACAAGGAAGAGTGGCTCATTCATTCACTCGTCCACTTACTGATTCTATCATTCCCTTCTTCTCTCATATAAGGTCCTGTGGTAGGGGCTAGAGAGATGAATAATATAGGTTTCAGTTACAAACATTTCAATAACTATCAACATAAAGTTGTTGATAAAGGAAAGCAGCATCTAGGGGAAAAGATATTGAAACTGGTTAAGTCTCTGAGGGGTACTTCAGAGACCAGGGACATTAGTTCCTAAGTGCCCATCCCATGACCTGCTAAAGTCATCTGGCAGGGCTTCCCTGGTGGCGCAGTGGTTGAGAATCTGCCTGCCAATGCAGGGGACACGGGTTCGAGCCCTGGTCTGGGAAGATCCCACATGCCGCGCAGCAACTGGGCCCGTGAGTCACAACTACTGAGCCTGAGCGTCTGGAGCCTCTGCTCCACAAGAGAGGCCGCGATAGTGAGAGGCCCGCGCACCGCGATGAAGAGTGGCCCCCACTCGCCGCAACTGGAGAAAGCCCTCACACAGAAACGAAGACCCAACACAGCCAAAAATAAACATAATAAATAAAAAATTAAAAAAAAAACAAAACCAAAAACATAAAGTCATCTGGCAGAGTTTCCCACTCTGGGCAATATTGACATTTTGGGCCCAATAACTCTGTTGTGGGGAGATGGCCTCTGCCTTATAGGATGTTTAGCAGCAACCCTGGCCTCTACCCACTAGATGCCTTGAGAGACACCTGCCCCCAGCCCCAGATGTGACAACCAAAAATGCCTTCCGATCTGGCCAAATGTCTCCTGGGGAGAAAATTGCCCTGTGGAGAACTGCTGCCTTAGGGGATTGTGGGATTGCTCAAGGTGCCAAAACCCATGCACAGCGGAAGCACACCCAAGTGTCTCATGTAGCAGTTACACATGGGCAGAGCCGCTCTCTCTTTGTGCAGTCAAGGTCCTTTTCGATGCCCCTTCTGCAGGGGAATTTCACTGTCCCATCCAGCTGGAAGAGAACGTTCCCTCTTCTGAATCCCAGAGTATCCATCATGTTCTACCCTGTGTTGCTTTCAGTACATCTGTTTCTGCACAGCTGCTGCTTCCTAACTATGAGCCCACAAACCACTAGGTGCTTTGCTTATCATCTTCCTTGGTTAATGGCCATTTCACCATTTGGATCCCAGCTCAACTACACCCCAAGAACAGGATAAGTGTCCCCATGAAGCTCCAATCCTATCTCACCCCTTTTTTTTTTTTTTTTTTTAAATTTTATTTATTTATTTATTTATTTATGGCTGTGTTGGATCTTCGTTTCTGTGCGAGGGCTTTCTCTAGTTGTGGCAAGTGGGGGCCACTCTTCATTGCGGTGCGCGGGCCTCTTATTATCGCGGCCTCTCGTTGCGGAGCACAGACTCCAGATGCACAGGCTCAGTAATTGTGGCTCACGGGCCTAGTCGCTCCCCGGCATGTGGGATCTTCCCAGACCAGGGCTCGAACCCGTGTCCCCTGCATTGGCAGGCAGATTCTCAACCACTGCGCCACCAGGGAAGCCCTCACCCCTTTTTTAATAATGCCTTCCTGATTTGCAATTTTCTTTATCTTTGAGAAGTTATTTGATTGTCAGTTTCCCTTCCAGAAATGTGACTTCCATGAAGGTGGAACTCTGGCTATTTTTGCATGCTATTAAACCCCAGTTGCTAGCACAGTACTCAGGTTATAATAAACTCAAAGTTCGTTGAATGAATAAATTATTAGATTAAGATAATGTTTGTGAGGCACCCTGCAAAATGTAGTCACAGTAAACACTCAATAAATGGTTGGTTGTGATATGATTTTACTATTATTATGATATATAGAGAGGATAGGGAGACACATTCTCAAGAGTTGCAAAGTCATGCCCACTAATCAGTTTCCTTCCTTGTCTTTTACTTTTCTTTTTTTCCTCTTTCCCCCTTTTCTTCCTGGTCTATAATACCCTAAAGCTATGAAAGTAAGCTTCTCTGTATTCAAAATTTTATGAGAGTAAGTCTAAAAGTATCATAGAAACCTGAGGAATTATTAAATCTGAGACACTGTAGATTGAGATTATTGTATGTTTTACCAGGTACAACTGAGAAAGCTCCAGCTCCACCTGGGTTAAGCCCAAGGACAGCTTCTACACAGGACAATCTGAGCCACAAACCAGCCTTCGTCTCTCAGCTTCTCAGCAGGCTTTTCCCCATGGGGCTGCTTGTGGGCTGAGTGATTAAGGCCAAGATGGATGTCCCACAGCTGAGTGGGCAGAAGAGCACGGCTCCACCAGAGCTGAGGTCTCCTTTTCAGAGTCAGTCACATGTCATCAGTGATTGGATTGGGTGCTCAGAACAGGAAGTGCAATTCAATTGTCTGTGAAAACAGAACCCAACTGAGTTGTCCTCTGGGCTCCAAGAGAATCTTGGTTATTCCAGGAGGAGTGACCCAGGCCCCCTATTTTATCTTTGGACTTCCTGGAGCAACCTCTTTGCTCTGGGACACTTGCCATATGAAGACAAGCAAATATGCCTCAAGTTCCACTTCCCAGCTCTTGGGATAGTTAACAGTGATTACATTTTATTAGGTGGCATGCGCAGTACATCTCACACAGGCAGTAACAAGCAGTAGAGTCAGTCCATCCCTGATTCAGAGTCCGGATTGACTCTGGCATGACTCCTTCTTGCTCATAACCAGGTCCACTGGATGAACACCAGATAGGGGACCAGCTGCCATATACACTCAAGCCCTCAAACCACCTCAGGATGCATAAAACTCTGGAGCATCCAGAAACTCTTCCCTTCCTCCCCATCTAGAAACACCTGGAAACTTGCCAGTGATCATCATGACCAGAAAATAAGATGGTAAACAATCTCCTGCTCTGTACCTGTGTTCATTGTAAGTGATAAGAACACACAGCCTTTCCCAAACACAAGTAATTCGCATGCAGAAGATTCCCGCTGACTAGACAGCTTGATCTGAAGTACAGACTAATCACCTTCAGTCTACTGTTTTTAGCCTCAGGATCCCCTCTCTCCACCACTTTCATTCCGGCACTCAATGTTGTGCTGGTCATAAAGTTTGAGCTGCCCTGATTAAAAAGACATGTTCTTGACTTCCTACCTCATTCCTTATATCAGCCCCTGAGGTTCCTCTTTGGAATGTGAAGGGGTCTTCAAAGGCCAGTTTGAAATCCATTGTACTACTCAAGAATCTACATGTCTACACCACCAAAGAACCCACTTGAGAATCCAGTTTTGTCCTCAGTGGAGAAGGTGGGCTCCCAGGCCCCAACCTCGTTCAGTTCTATTGGGCCTTTGATGAATCAAGACAGGGGCTCATGCTGGTTGCCCCTGGACAAGGGTACCTTCTGAAAAGGGCTCGGGGCTGTAGCCCCACCCCCTCCTCTGTTCTTCAAGACATGGATCCCGGCACACGGCTTCCTGCAGCTAGGGGCAGGGACATACTTTGTGAGTTTGCACAAAGGCACACAGCAATAGCTCTAGCTCATCTGTTAGGCTTTTTTTCTGTATTCTGGAAGATAATCTCCTTGATTAAGAATGAGAAAGCTTAAACACAGCAAAAAGAAGGGATAGCAGGAGCAACAGATGGGAATAGCGTTACACGGAGGGCTGAGATCAGATGAGGAACGAGGACCGAGTTCCAAAGCTTAGAAACCTTTCAACAGAAACATGAATTGTGCTTATTGGGGATTTTTAAGCAAATGTTTGCTGGGCTTATTTTGTTCACAAAACTGGGTTTTATATAAGTGGATGGAGAAGTGAATTGATCTGAGTAAGAGGATAGGATCATCTGAAGAGACTGGCCCGGTGGGAGACGCAATTTCTTTTTCTGAGGCCCCCCACCTCCCCACGCACCAGAGGGGCCTGTGAGGCCTGCATGGAGGGGGTGATGCACGGGACTGGACAGGCTCTGCCCACCCAGCTGCCCTTGCCACCTCCGCTGGCCACGCGCTCTGGGGCAGTGCCGTTCACTCACCAGGCAGGGCAGGTCCCCCTACTCTGCTTCAGGGAATGAACAGGCAGAGATGAAAAAATGATTCAACAGTGTTTTAACTATTCTTTCATTATGCTTCATGTCATTACCTCAGCAAGGACTCTCACAGGCCCTGTCTCGCTCTTGGGGGAAACATTAGAGGGGAAATTAAAGAACTTTTCCCCCGACTCGGTCTGCAACCGCATTCCAGGTTGGCAAAGTTTTCTTATCAGTCCAGTTAGGCATGAAAAGACATATGAATGCCCTTCCCTCAAAAGCCCATTTGAGTGGAGGCAGCACGATAAAGGCGACTTTGAAAGGGATAATTCAAAGAAAAAGTCTACCTAGGCCTTTCAAGTTCTCTTGGGCTCAAGAGTCCTTTTGCTTTCCTCCAGCATCTACGGCTGCTACCAGGGGTTGGAAGAGAAAGCCTCTCGGGGGCTGCTTTTATGCTGTGCAGCAGCCCAGGCTGGTGGCTTAGCCAAGAAGGTAAGCTACCTTTGCAGGGATGGTCTGAATAGCCCAGGGGCATGGAAGAATCACCCCTCATGCTAGCACACTGAGAGAACAGAAGGTGGCATCTTCTGAAGATTAGATTCAACGGATTTGAAAATGGAAGGGTGTTAGAATTCATCTAGCCAATCAATCATGATTCTATCATGCCTCTGAAACATGTCATTCAGCCCCTGTGTGGGAAGGGGGAAGGGCTCACAACCTGAAAGCCCCTCGCACAGCCTAGGCACCTGTTTCCTTTAGCAGGATATTTTCATTCCAACAACAATTGCTTCAGAAGTGAATTAGAATCTTAGCTCTGTCACTCAGCGGCTGTACGATCATAAGCACATAGGTTGGTTTCTCTGAACCTTAGTTTCCTCATCTGTAAAATAGGGGTTAAGAATAGTACTTAACTCTTAAAATTCAAGATCTTGATATAGGGCTTTATAACATATTAAACATGTTCCATTATATAGCACAAATAGCACCAAAGGGCAAACTGAGACAGGAAAAGCTGAAGCAACTTGACAAAAGTCACACAGATTTTAAGAGGCAGAATCTAAACCCAGGTCACTCAGACGCCAAAATCCACGCTCTTCACCACCTTTGTGGTGTGTATGAACATGCGCTCTGAAGACTGAAAGCCTGATAAATAGAGTAGTACCGCTAATACCGAACATGAGCTCCATAAGGGCAGGACTTGCCTGCCTTGTTCATTGTTGTGTCCTCAGAGCACCTGGGGCACCTAACAGACTGAGGATGCTCACTCAGCATGCGTGTGTGGTGGGGGGGGGAGGGAGGGAGGGGTGGGGGGGAAGGAAGGAAGGAGAGAGAGAGAAGGGAAGGAAAAAAGAAAAGAGAGAAAGAGGGAGAGGAAATAAGAGAAGGAGGGTTGGATGGAGGGAGAGAGGAAGGGGAGAAAAGGTCTTTGGGAAGATGGAAGCTAGTGGATGCTGGTTATGGAAACAAAAGGCCAGGAGAAGCTGGAGTAAATGCAGCTGCCGACACTGCTGGGAAACGGACTGGAGGATGAGTTTTAACCCCTGACAGGTCCGTTCATCCTGGGCACAGGCTTGTTCTGTGCCAGTGAAAGCAAGCTGCCAGGAATACCCCATGGAGGAAGGATGGGAAGGGGATGCAAAGATCAGTACACTCCCACTGACAAGAGATCTTCAGAAACATCCATAACAATGCCTATTTTGATGACTCTTTAACACTATTTTGACACCAGCATAATATACATCGATATATGTATGTTTACCTTCTCAAAGTTTGAGTGGATTGCTGCAAAATAATCTTGAACTAAGCAAGAGCCTAAAAAGAAATATATAAAGATTAAAGATTTCTATATGGCAAAGTATACCATAAAGTTAAAAATATATATACTGGAAAAATTTATGCAAGATATTTGAAAGACAAAGGACACCACTAATGTCCAGAATATGACTAGTACTCCTGTGAATCAATAAGGAATAGATAAATAACTCCTTAGAAACATGTGAAGAGAATATCAATGAACATTTCACAGAAAAAGGCAGAAGTCCAAAAAATATCTGAAGAGATCCCAAGCTCTCCAGAAGTTAGGGAATTGTAAAATAAGACAGTAAGATTAGCAAATTTTTCTAAAAAGATTGAGAGTAGTGTGTTAGTTCTTCTGTGGAGAAACAGGCCTTTTAATACACTGTTGGTAAGAGCATAAATGGATGGTGCTTTTGTAGAAGGTAATTCAGCAGTATTCATCAAAAGTAAAAATGGATAGACCTTTGACTCAGCATTCCCATTTCTTGCACTTTATCTCTTGAAATACGTACACATGTACATAAAAAATGGGATCCCAGGGGTATTGATAGTAATGTTATAATAGGAAAACCTGGAAGCAACCTACATACTCATTATTTAGGAGAATGTTTAAATAAATTATGGTACATTAATTCTATGTACCATAGAATCTCTTCAAAAGAATGAAGGGGACCTATATATACTGACAAAAACACCTCTAAGACATACTACTGGTGAAATAAAAGCAAGTTACAGGATAACATATAATATGATGCCATTTATAGTAAAAACAAGAATGTATGTATAATGTCTAAATATATGGTGAAGTGCATAGAAAGGGGATTGGAAAAATGCACCCTAAACCAATGACAGTGGTTACCTCTGGGAAGCAGAGATGAAGTAGGAAAAGTTGAAGGAAAACTTGCATTGTTTGTCATATATATTTATTCATATATATTTTTATTCATATATATTTATTCAGAATTATTCATATATTACTAACATAAATTTTTAAAAAGACAAAAAAGAGAATTTTAATTTCTTCTGAGCACTCCTGCACCTACATCGTTGCCTAAATTGAGTTGTTTGCCTTTTGTTTAACTGCTCTTTGTTCATATCAGGAGCTAATACTTCACGTATTTTGCTACACACACATTCAAATGCCCACATCCACTAACACAATTCTCTTGGAATCACAGAATCATAAAATGTTGGAAATGCCAGACCTTGGAGGTGATCCCATCCAATCCTTCTGTTTTAGAGATAAGGCACTTGTGATGATTAGTTTTGTGTGTCCATTTGACTAGGCTGAGGATGCCCAGATATCTGATTAAACATTATTTTGGGGTGTGTCTGTGAGGGTGTTTCTGGAAGACGTTAGCATCTGAACTGGTGACCTGGGTATAAAGCAGATGGCCCTCCCCAAGGTGGGTGGGCATCATCCAGTCCACTGAGGGCCTGAACAGAACAAAGAGGCAGAGGACGTTGGAATTCACTTTCTGCCTGAATGTGGAGCTGAGACATGGATCTTCTGCCCTCGGTGCTCCTGGTTCTTGGGCCTTCAGACTGGGACAGGAATCTACATCACTGGCTCTCCCACTCTCAGACCTTCGAACTACACCACTGCTCTCCCTGCGTCTCCAGCCTGCAGATGGCAGACTCGGGGACTTCTCAGCCTCTTTAATCACACGAGACAATACCTTATAATAAATCTCTCTCTCTCTATCTCTCTGTCTCTATCTCTATCTCGAGAACACTGACCAATACAGCACCTAAAGTGGAGAAAGTTTCAATGGCTTGTTTGCGCCCTCACAGTAAGAGTGGCAGGGCAAGAGCTTGGTGCTAGCTCTTCCAGCTCAAAGTCCAAGGTCTTGCCATGACACTGCATGGTGGGGGGATGTCCACTGCAGAATGGGAGCCTGGGGGCCAACAGTGGTTTCAAGGGCCACCTGTCCCCATCCACCACATGAACAGTGTTCGCTACTCACGCACCGAGCAGGGAGTCTGAGGCCACCAGGCATTGAGACTTTTCCCGGTGCATGATGATTTACACAACTCCTGCACTAAATAACCCTGCCTGCTCCACTGTGAAAATTCCCTAAGTGTTCAACAGCCCTTGACATTTCTCATTTCTGGCTTTGAAGCGGGTGAAGTGCTGCTGAGAGGCTGCCCATTACAGGACCAGAGAAGACATGGTTCCAGACCCTTCTCACACACGTGCTGCAAAGATTCCAAGCTCTCCCCACACCTCGAGGTCTTTGTTCTTAGAAATGCTATTTCACCACCAGCAAGGTGTTTACTGGGAGTGCTCTTTAATGGCTGAACCTTGTTTAAAATACTTTATTTAGTTTTCCTTCAGAGGTGATGTGGTTATCAGTAATCCACACGAAAGGTGAGCTTTTAGCTCCATTCCATAATTATTCCCCTTTAGGTTTACCTCCTCCTATGAAATGGAGTCATTCCTAAAAGGTTGTAGTGTAAATCTCATCTTTGTGACTTGAATTTTATTTTAAATGCTCTAAAAGAGCACTTGGTTTAGAAGGATCTTATGATAATTTTTTTAACATCTTTATTGGAATATAATTGCTTTACAATGGTGTGTCAGTTTCTTCTTTATAACAAAGTGAATCAGTTATACATATACATATGTCCCCATATCTCTTCCCTCTTGTGTCTCCCTCCCTCTCACCCTCCCTATCCCACCCCTCTAGATGGTCACAAAGCACCGAGCTGATCTCCCTGTGCTATGCGGCTGCTTCCCACACAATTTGTATGGAAACACAAAAGACCCTGAACAGCCAAAGCAATCTTGAGAAAGAAAAACGGAGCTGGAGGAATCAGGTTCCCTGACTTCAGACTATACTACAAAGCTACAGTAATCAAGACAATATGGTACTGGCACAAAAACAGAAACATAGATCAATGGAACAGGATAGAAAGCCCAGAGATAAACCCACGCACATATGGTCACCTTATCTTTGATAAAGGAGGTAAGAATATACAGTGGAGGAAAGACAGCCTCTTCAATAAGTGGTACTGGGAAAACTGGACAGCTACATGTAAAAGAATGAAATTAGAACACTCCCTAACACCGTACACAAAAATAAACTCAAAATGGATTAAAGACCTAAATGTAAGGTCAGGCACTATAAAACTCTTAGAGGAAAACATAGGCAGAACACTCTATGACATAAATCACAGCAAGATCCTTTTTGACCCACCTCCTAGAGAAATGGAAATGAAAACAAAAGTAAACAAATGGGACCAAATGAAGCTTAAAAGCTTTTGCACAGCAAAGGAAACCATAAACAAGACGAAAAGACAACACTCTGAATGGGAGAAAATATTTGCAAATGAAGCAACTGACACAGGATTAATCTCCAAAATTTACAAGCAGCTCATGCAGCTCAATATCAAAAAAACAAAAAACCCAATCCAAAAATGGGCAGAAGACCTAGACATTCTCCAAAGAAGATATACAGACTGCCAACAAACACATGAAAGAATGCTCAACATCATTAATCATTAGAGAAATGCAAATCAAAACCACAATGAGGTATCACCTCACACCTGTCAGCATGGCCATCATCAAAAAATCTACAAACAATAAATGCTGGAGGGGATGTGGAGAAAGGGAACCCTCTTGCACTGTTGGTGGGAATGTAAATTGATACAGCCACTATGGAGAATAGTATGGAGGTTCCTTAAAAAACTAAAAATAGAACTACCATACGACCCAGCAATCCCACTACTGGGCATATACCCTGAGAAAACCATAATTCAAAAAGAGTCATGTACCAAAATGTTCATTGCAGCTCTATTTACAATAGCCAGGACATGGAAGCAACCTAAGTGTCCACCAACAGATGAATGGATAAAGAAGATGTGGCACATATATACAATGGAATATTACTCAGCCATAAAAAGAAATGAAATTGAGTTACTTGTAGTGAGGTGGATGGACCTAGAGTCTGTCATACAGAGTGAAGTAAGTCAGAAAGAGAAAAACAAATACCGTATGCTAACACATATATATGGAATCCAAAAAAAAAAAAAAAAGGTCATGAAGAACCTAGGGCAAGACGGGAATAAACACACAGACCTACTAGAGAATGGACTTGAGGATACGGGGAGGGGGAAGGGTAAGTTGGGACAAAGTGGGAGAGTGGTATGGACATATATACACTACCAAACATATGATAAAGAATTGTTTAAATGCAATCAGCTGCTACATCTACATTGACTCATGGGGTACCCACTACCCACACGTGCCTACTGAGCACTTGACATGCAGCTTGTCCAGACTGAGATGCATTTTAAGAATAAAATACACACCACAAAGTGTGTAAAATATCTCATTAAAATTTTTATATTGATTACATATTGAATAATGATATTTGGGATATACTAAGTTAAATGAGATATATTATTAAAATCAGTTTTCCCTGGTTTTTTTTTTTCACTTTTTCTAATGTGGCTACTACTAAAATATCTAAAATTCAATACGTGGCTTGCATCATATTTGGACAGCATTATCTGATAATTAGTCTAAATAATTCGTTTTATAACCTTGAATCTTTTTCAAGCCAGTTTCCTTACGGAGAAATCCATCTATCTCAGAGCATTGCTGTAACTTGCAACTGCAGGTAAATGTTGGGCTTTTAAAGGGACTGTTTAACATTTGATCAATTAAGTGGTTATTTGATATATTCACGATGCAGTGCCCTATGGCTTGACTCTTGACCCCAAGGAGTTCACAGTGGAGAAGATGGATTAGGCCATCATGAAAACGATTAATTAAAAATGCCAGCCTTCTCCACTGTCCCCAAACCTCAAAAGTAACAGAACAGTTCAAACGGCTAAAAACCTATTCTAGGAGAAAAACTGCAAAATTTCAGGTTGATCTCACACATGTCTACGTGAAATCCAGAAGATAACCGGGAATTTATAGCCCCCCAAATCAAAACTATAATAAAATAGTAAAACATTCTTTTAAAATTGTATTTTTGTGCCTTTTTTAAGAGAGGAGGAAGCCTCCATTTTTTTTTTTAATTGCCACGCAGCTTGTACCGGGGCCAGGGGTAGGTTGGCCGAAGTCCATACCAAAGACTGTACGTAATTAAATGGAATTCAAGCATGCATTCATGAAGGCCTATAGACATTAATCTGATCTTCTAAAGGTTGGCAAGTTTTAAAAAGTGGAGCGCCCAGTTTCTGACCCTTTCTAGCTAAACGCTGAGGTAGAGTAATATTTTACACACACACACACACACACACACACACACACACACACCTGGCTTGGGTCCCTGGAAGCCAGATTTATGTTACATGATCACTGGCCTGGACCTCAGTTGATTGTCATGAGGTGGGTCAATCAGATGATCTCTTGTATTGTATTTGGCATTGGATCAATAGATTATAACCTCAGCCTGACCTGTTTGTAGGGGGACAAGCAAACTCAAGATTGAGGGGATAACAAAGGAAGCCAGTGGGTCAAGACTGAGAACACACAGGGAGTAAAAAGAGATGAGAGTGTATACGGTCTTGAAGATAAAGAGAGGGTCAGCCTTGGGTCCAGAGCTCCCCACACCTTAAATTGAATCCCTCTCAGCTCTTAGGTTCCCAGAGATACCCTGTTTCCTTAAACTAAACTTCCCTTTTTGTCTACATTATTCTGAAGTGGGTTCAACCTAGAGTCTTAACCAAGGTAGGTGGGATGTGGAGCTGGCGTGGGATTTGTACCTATGTAGGGGGAGTATGAGGGAGCGATTCAAGATGTTCAGCCACAGATTCTCAGAATGAGAGACAGGCAGGTGGGTGTTCCAACATCTGCTGTCCATTCTCCTAGCAGAGGGGGACTGCCACAAGCAGAGAGGCTCAGACGAAGGGGCATGAGCTATGCGCCACCCACAATGGTGATGGGCACTCAGCACCAGTCACATTGTCCTTGATTCATGCTATGCTCACCTGTCAGAAAGTGCAGCCTCAAGGGCAGTTCAGATGGTCTGTCCTCATCGAGAACGCCCCAGAGCACATGTGTACATGTGTTTTAAATTTTGACATAGACTGCCAAATTGCCCACCGGAGGGGGTTTACAATTTATATTCTCATTGACAATATATGGAAGACAAAAAGCATTTTATTTAAGGTGCATGTATCTGTGTCAGATAAAGAGGTAGTTTTACATAGAGTATAAATAACGGATAGAAAAAATCAATACAAGGTTACATTAAATACAAAGTAGCTGAATTTAGTGTAACTGTTTCATCTCTTAAATTTTGTAACAAGGACTTTAAAACTATGCAATAAATACCATTAAAAATAAAAATACCTTTTTATTTGAGAAGATATAAAAATGTTAAGAAGATAGAAAGAAGAAAATGCTAGCAAAATTCAGGAAAAGCACGTGCAATGAAAGCGGGACAGAGAAAAAGGAAAGAGACACACAGAAAGATGTTGCACAGTGAGACTGAGATGGGGATAAAGAGAATGCCAGGGATCAGTGAAATGGAGGAGATTGGGCTTTTCTACCAGGCACACTCCCATTGTGTGTGGTTTTCTTTTTTTAATTTTTTAATTATGCACGTGTGATATTTTGTATCTTTGGGCGTGGTGGGTTGCATTACTGGCCCTCATCCTTCAGCCTTCCCTCCATCCATACCTGTGCCATAGCCTCATCATGGGCAGAGTGCACCTTCCCATCCCTTGACTTTGGACGTGGCCCTCTGTCTTGCTCAGACCAATGGCAATGTGTGCAAGAGTGCCAGTGGGCCAGTTCTGAGCCTGGTTTTAAGAGGCCTCATACGTTTCTGCTTGCTCTCTTGTGCCTCTGCCATTACATTGAGAAAAGCATGTCCCAGGTAGCCTGTTCACCCAAGGAGGATGGGCAACTCGGGCAGCAGACCTGCACGCTCAGCCCTACAGTGTCAAGTACAGCCGCGTCTGCTGGGCCCAGCATCTCTCACCCAAGCCCAGCTGCCCTGCAGGTGTCAGCAGAGCTGCTGCCCCAGGCGAGCCCAACCTAGATCAGCTGACTCACACTCAACCTGTACACCGCGTGAATAACGATAAACGGTTGTTATCCTAAGCCACTGAGTTCCCAGCGAGTTTGTTACATATTAATAACTCAATAATTTACACATCAGGCAATCAAAGAGGATGGATTTGGCCTATATCCTCAAGGTCCTCCCTTCATTCAACATTTAATGCCAGGCATAAAGCGAGGTTCTGGGGACACAGGGAAGAACAAGAGAGACGAAGGCCCTACTCTTACAGACCTCTGTCTAATGACGGAAAGACAAGGAGTAAAGACATAAACAGTGAAAATAACCAACAAATGCTACTATATCATGATAGGATTTTAAACATGACTGGCTGGCCGCTTTAGATTACTTGGACAGTGAAAAAGCTCTCTCTGAGGTGACATTTCACTCCAGATATGGCTGTCGAGGAGAAGTCTGTTTTAATTTCCAGGTGGGGAATGTTCCAGGCAGAGGGAACAGCTGAGTTGAAGGAACTTAATATGCTCAGAAAACAGAGAGGAGGCCCAGTGTGTCCGAAGATGTCCTGCTCCTTTTAGATGCTTAGTGCCTCTTTGCAACTGGAAAAATGTGCTCACCTAAGTTGGCAAGAGGCCTGTGGCGACTGTAATTTCACTATTCCAAAAACTGAATTATCTTTAATAAACTCGGCTTGGACTTTAAAATGAAAACCCAACCTCAGTCTGTTCTCATTTAACACAGACATCCGCTGCTGCCTCCAATCTTCACTAATAAATGAGCACAAATGAAGGAAAGCAACTAACGGTGAGCAAGAGGGAACACAGGCAAGGCGTCCATCACCAGGTTCAAAGCTGAGAGAAGTAACATGGTAACAACAGATTTGTCAGCTCTGTAGCTTTGCTCTTTCAAATTGACTTTTAATTTGGTGGAAGAGCTCTGTGTCTAAGAGAAGCAGAGCTCCCCTTCTGAGGCACAAAAAGATCGAAGTGGTTCACAGAAGAAGCGAAATTCCAGGTTGGGCTGAAGTTTGAGGATGAAGTGAATAAGGTATGTCTTTGTTTGTTTTGTTTTCAGAAATTAGCTTCCCATTTACATACTGGAAACGAGGGCACAGCTCAGCCAGCAACACTCCACTTATTATTCTGCTACCTTGATTGGATGGTTTAACCTGTGTGAGCTTCAGAGTTACTTATGAAATGATGACGGTAATAACTAACCAGCCACAGATTGGTATGAGGGATAAATAAAATCATATGGTTCTAAGTCCCGTATAAACCACGAAGGGCCACGTAATTGTGAGGTATCCTAATTATTAAAGATGTTAAGCCCACCTGAGAGACTAGATTACTCTCTATCCCCACCGGGCAAGAAACCTGCAGTATTTTAATACATAAACATAACATTTTGAAATAATTATGGCATGTGCTGTTATTGTCTAAGTGATAATCAACACCATTTTATGACTATTTATTAATAAATTCTCCAAAGACTCCTAGGGGTAAATTATCACCTTGTCTTTCTCAAGATTCTTCTGTGGGCCGAAGTAGAAACACAGCCAAAAGGGCTCCTTCCCTACATATTCCTGTATGGAAATTCTGATTATATTCCATCACACATCAGTGATGAGAAATCTAAACTATGAAATGTTAAAGACAAATATGCATTTATATTTGGACTATATTTATATTTTGTTTATGTGATGGTCTAACATATGAGCCCAAAATAAATATTTTAGAAATCTCCTCAATGTTTCAAAATCCCTTAATTTATCCTTTCCCAGCTAGTCACTTTCTTCAGTATTAAACTTTGAAAACCTGAGTTATAATTAGCTGCATACACACACGCACGCACACACACACACACACACACACACACACACACACACACACTCCTTTCCTCACAAGCACAGGCGGTTAACTTTCACGAACCCAAATGTTTAGTCCTAACAGCACCCACACAGGGTCCTGGTTGCTGTGTATCAGAAGTTGTGAACTACGGTTCATCCCAGCGTGGCACCACTGGCACCAAATTACTTCCCCCAGCTTTTGGCTTCCAGATTTATAAAACTACAGTGAACCATACTAATGTCCTTCATTGGCCCGCTCTAAGAAACTAGCACCAATGTTGCCAACCAAATTAAAAAAGCATGACATGAGTGTCAAAACCCCATATCGTACACAACGTTCTCCTTGTCGAAACACATCTTTCCTCTGCTTGGCACAGCACAGCTAACCAGCTGGCTAAACGTGTGTCTCGGCACACCTTGGGTAAGAAGAGAGACTGGATCCAATATTTAGATTTATCAGCAAATAAATGTAAGACTGATGATGTTTCATATTACGTAAGCACTTTCTACTTCACCAGAAGATCTGTCATAGAATTTCTGTAGTAAGCTTTCCTGGACCATTTGAAATGCAATCCAATTTATGAAAAGTCAATTGATAGGTTACTTTTTGAGAACGTATTTAATGCATAAGGCATTGGACCTTAGAAATTGTGCCTTCTGATTTTTTCAAATAAGGTTTGTCTGTCTGGAGGGTGTCGGGGCAGGACTTTGAGGAGGTTATATTGTGCAGATAACAGTACGTAGATATGGGATAAATACGAGTAGAATAAGTGAAAAAACAAGTGAATGGTTGGATGCAGAGGTGGGTAGCTCCCGTTGATTCTTCTGCCCAAGGTGACCTCCATATTACTTCCTTTCCTAAGGAAACTCCATTCATTCTTTGAAGTCTGAAATTAATAGCTGTCTATCCCAAGGCTTTCTAGGAATCCTCTTCCCATCCTCCAGGCTCTCTCTTCTACTTGGCTTCCACCTCTGTGCAGTGGGAGCAAAACCACAGAAGCAATCAGAATGGTTACAGGAGGGATGGGCGCAGTAGTAGGCATAATAAAAGGGGGAGGAAGAGACGAAGATAGACGTATCAAGCATTTACTATTACTAGACACTGGGCTAATTCTTTCACGCTCACTACTTTACTGAGTCCTTACGAGGGCAGTAATTATCATCACTCTACAGATGGAGAGCCTGAGGCTTTGAGAGGGTATTTCAATTACCTGGAACCACCCAGATAGTAAGTAGTGGAAGGCGAGATTTGAAACCCAGGCCTAACTCAGTCCAGAGTGAAAATGCAAAACCACCATGCCCTGCTGCCCCAGGACACTTCGTTAGACCTGTCGGTGTCTCCGCGCCCCGTACCGCCATCATGAGGGCAGGCAAGGGTCCCTAGAGTTCTAATGCTGGGCGAGTACTGGGTGTTTCGTGTGTGCTTATTAACTGAGTAAAAGAATGTGGCATATCTCCTAGAGTAAGTAAGAATGGGCTCGTGGTGATCTCAGCTGGGCCTTTTGAACAGTTTCAGAGGTGGGCAGTGGAAACCAGGCTGGGCTGTGACCTAACTAGACCTGTCAATCCCAGTATAGGGATTGGAATCAGGCAGGAGTCAGTTTACTGTGAAATCAGACTGGCTGCAGGGTCAAGAGCCCCTTCCTCCCTGGGCATCTCGCAATTTCTTGGCTGTACTTCCAGGTGCCTGATGTATTTAGCTGGATGTTTACATAGCCGAGTTCACTAGCAGTGGAAGAGTATGTCCCTTCTGTGTCAAGCAGGTAAGCTTATTGAGACTGACACCAGTCAGATGTGATCTTAGTGGCTCTTTCATCTCCTGGTGGCACCTTGAAAAGCTTTATTTACTCAAGATGAACCTTAGCTCCGGCTGCTATCAGAGCACATCCCTCAATTCACTCTCAATGAACCCCAGGGAGAGCTCAGTCCACACTCATACTCCTGCCATATTTCTCCACTTGTCAAAGTCAGCTCAAGACTGCCACCGCCATCCATTCACTGCATTTATGGGCTCTGTATACACCCTCTGATCTCCCTCTCTCCTAACAGTTCAGAACTGTACACACGTTGGTCAGGTCACACTGTGTAAGGATGACTCCTGTACCAATACTGATCATTGCAGTGTCTCACAACTTATCATATGTCTTTCTATTCTGTTAATTACATCACCTTCGTATCGGTTTACCGCATTTTCTCTCAGAGAAAAACTCTTAAGTCAACTCAACTCTTTCAATTTAGAGGCTAGGAAGCATGCAGGATGTCCTTAAAATCTTTTATTTTTAACTGAAGGTACTTAGCATCTACTAAATACCAGCTAATGGGCTAAGCACAGGACTACAGAGATGCCTGGGACAGTATCCCCGCTCCCAGGGCCTGCTGCTTTACAGGAGAGTCACAAAAATAAGCAGCCACAAATGGTGAGGAAAGGGCTGTTTAAAGAGGCACTGAGAAGTGGGGAGTTGAACACCTCACTGCTAGGGTTGACCAGGAGTTGGTGAAACAGGAAGGAGTTTTCCAGGAGAGCATACCAGGAAGGCGTACTATTTTTTTTTGTCCAGCAAAGTCATACTGACTGCCTACCACATTCCAAGCACAGGGGATGCAACAGTGGATAAGGTGCTGTCGCTACCCTCAAGGAGCTTATAGTCTAGTGGACAGAAAGCCTGGCAAACAGCTCATGACAATTCAACCCCATAGGAGCTGCAAAAAGCTGTGATCCTTCGAGACTGTGCCACCCTCCCGCTCCAGCCCGACCTTGTCACTGTCATGCTGGTCATTCCTCCTCACGCATCAGAGATTTGGGTATCTGACTCATGGACTTGCTCTCCTTCCAACCCCTGCTTTTTTTGTGGCAACCCATCCACACCCCCACCTCTCAGGGTCTAACATCTTCATCTCCAATGAGCCACTCTTCTATGTGCCATTTGTCTGTCACTTACAGGTCATATCTTGGACCCTGTGAGCAGAAGAGGATTCATATACATATATAATATATATATATATATATAAAATTTTCTTTCCAACCACTGCAGGGCAAATGGTCTTGCCATCATTTCCTGCCAAACTACTTAATACAGAGAAATCCATCTATTCTCAGTAGGCATTTACTGAGCACCTATTAACTGCTAGGCACGGTGATGGACCAGATGGGCAGAGCCACTGGAGCTCAGACCTTCCAGCCTATGGGTGACCAAACATTCAGATGTCCATTATCCAGACATCATCTCTAAAAACACTCATTCATAAGAAAACATTCTTGTTGTTGGGAGTTAAATCCACTTGCCTTCTACCCAATTCTCTCCAGCCTCCAGAAAGAGAAAAATCATGACCCGTCCTACTATGATTCTGCATTTGTTTGATTCCTTTCTACTAAGAACCACCAAGATGAACGAGCTGAGAACTGTCTTTGCAGGCACCATCTATTTTAGGTAGACCTTTCCTTTACTGCTTGTATCAGTTTTCTCTACTTGATGCTTTGCACAAAACTCCTCAAATTCCCACAGGAATTAATGGGCTTATCCCAGATCCAGGGGTTGCTTTTAAATGATAAAGGAAGTCAAGTATATTTCTAAACCTAAGCCAGGAAAACCCAGCAGCTTTGAAAGCATAAACATGTGGTCTTTATAGTGACTGGGTAATATCAGGGTACCAAATAATTATTCCAAAGTAAGAGGAAAAGTAGTTCATTTCTATGTCATTCTTTAGAAGATGATAAGTGATGAAAAAATGGATCTGAATATGTGCATGAGCCCTTTGTCAGGATACGACAGCAGCCAGAGTGGTATGTTAAAGGTTGCAATGAGGTCATGTTGCATCCCTATTCAAAACCCACAAAACTTCCCTACCTTCATGATTAAATCCCAACCCCTGAATAGGACCTACTAGGCTCTGCATGATCTAGCTCTTTCCTGCCTCCCTCTGTCAACAGACATCAGCCACAAAGGTAGGCTCCTGGTCTCTCTCGCAGGGCCAAGTTCATTTTTGTCTTCAAGGCCTTTGAACTTGCTCTTCCCCTGCCTAGAACCCTCTTTCCCCATATCCTCCTTTTCCTTTCTGCCATATAGGTCTCACCACCAATGTAGTTGCTCCTAACCTCAGCAGTTGCCCATTGTCTCATCCAGTTTCTTCAAATGCTTAGCATGTACCACACCTGCAATGATCTTTTGGCTTATTTATTTCAATTAGTTTATTTATTATCCCCATCCGTGCTTAAAGTGTAGCCTGCTTGGGAGCAGAGATCTGGCTTATCTTGTCCATCACTGCGTAATCAGAGCCTAGAACAGTCCCTGGGACATAGTTGACACTCAATACATATTTTTGGAATAAGCAAGCTTGGAAAAACTGAGTAATTCCTCCATCAAAATGCCTTCCCACGCCATAGGATTTAATCCATACATGGATGCGGCTTATGGAGCAATTAATCAAAAACTGCTGATCACGCACCACCAATGGCAGACCAACGTGGAACACTCACGACACTAAGGAACATTATTAGTCTTCCAGGCACCGTCCAGACACTCTTAGCTCGGGTGACTCAGAGGTGCAATTAGCTGGTGAGAACACCACCAGCTACCCTGTAGTCTCCACTCAAAGAAGCGCATTGCTGGCGGGGTTCCTGGGAGGTCAGGGACTGAAAGGGCCCCTCCTCTTTAGGCTGCACACAGGTCATTAGCAGATTGGGTAAATTAGGCTGTTCTCTCTAGAAAACAGATATGGTGGTGAAGGAACAATGGAAAATAATTCCACTGATAACAGGCTGAAGAACTGTTGATGTTGGCAGAAAGAAAACAACACCTTTTCATAGTGGTCCACAGTTTGAAATATCCAGTCTTTAGCCAAATGTCCAGGCAGATCACGATTAAATGGGCTTAGGTGTGCAACCTTGGAGGGAAAGGTGCTGTCTGAAGACATACGCATGCATTTAAATGAGGCCCTCGAGGAACCAGGCACATTCACCTGGATGGGCTGAATTTTTATTTGCCTCCTTCATGTGGCTGTGGACACCAGAGCCTGCCTCTCAAAATCACTGTGCATGTTTTACATTTTTTCCAGTAGCTACTGTAAACATACGTAAAGGGATCATAAACGCTTGGATTAACATCAGCCAAGCTATCCTGAACACATACATTTAAATGGCTCTGGTGATGACATTTCCACTCAGCTAGAGTCAGGAACCTAACACACTGAAGGAGACCAGGATTCAGAATAGTAAGATTTTTTTTGTCCCTAGGATTTGGTTATGACTATCTGAAAAATAATACCTAAATTAAAAAAAAAAATCACTAGCATTTATGGAGGACATAGTATGTGCTTTGTATACCTGAACTTGTTTTTTCTTCACCATGACCCCAGGAAGCATTTCATCAATGAGAACAAAATCAAGGCACACATTTGACCAAGATCACACAGCTAGTGAGGCTGGAGCTGATTCCAGCCCAAGCAGTGTGACGGAGGAGCCCGCACCCTTAGCCACTCCAGCCCACTGCCCCCTCGAATCCCAGACCACCCTTATGTCCCCTGCGGGTTCATGAGCACCTGAGTATACCACATGTCTCAGAGTGTCACTAGTGCCTGGTTCTTGATGTCAAAGCAACTCCATTGTTAACACTTGTCTTTGCAAAAAATCAGAGTGGATTTACACTTAGCTCCATGACAACCTAATTCTCATTCTTAGACAGGAAGGTGGGATGCCAGCTCAAGGGAAGGGGGCATTTCTCCATTCATTCACTCACTCACTCACATAGTCATTCCACAAATGTCCGGCGTGTGCTATGTACTAGATGCTGAGATGTAAAGGTGAAGAAGCAAGTTTACATTCTAACATTGACGCTGGGCCAATCCATTGACAAATTAAACTATTGAAACTGTGATAAACAGGATAAAGGGAAATGCATGAAATGAGGGGGCGGGCAGTGCTCCTGATCTTGTCCAGGAGTTCATGGAAAACCTTCCTGGTGATGTGGGAGCTGAGAGCTGAAGGCAAAAGTGAAGTTGCAAATCAGTGGACAGGTGCTGCAGACAGAGGGGACAGCCTGGGGAAAGGTCCTTAGGCAGGAGAAACCCCAGCCTGTTCCAAGGCTGGAAGGAGACAGGAGTAGCCAGAGTGCAGGGAGAGAGGGGGCCGGACAAGGCCGGGAGGACTTGAGCCCTGGCCCTCAGTCTCTGCTGTGGACCATTCTTGGCACTCGCCCGTATTAGCTCATCCGAGGCTCCCAGCCACCCCATCACCATCCCTTTCCTACAGATGAGAAAACGTCACCCAGAACAAGGAAGTAAATTTTGCCCATGGTTGCAGAGCCAGTAAATGGAGGATTCAAACCCAGGCACCCTAGCTCTGAGCCTTCACTATTAACTACTTGGCTACACTGTCATGGCAGAAGGAAATCAAGGCACAGAGAATCGAGTCACTTGCGCCACGTCCCACTGCGAGTGATTAGTGGAGCCAGTCAACCCCAGGCAGTCCATCTCTGGAGCCTGAGCCATTACCCACAGTCCTGTGCTGCCCCATGGCTAATTTCAGATGCCAGCTATAGGGACTTGTGCTCTTCGCAGGGCAGGGGATGCACCAACTTTATTAAGTAAACACTGCTTCCACCAGGGCTGGGAGGACATGCTGTTGACGCAATGCCTGGAGAAAGAATGACCTGGACGTCTTTACATGCTCGACCTACACTCTGCTCCCAACAGACAGCAATGCTGGGGGAAGATGAGGTCTGAGCAGAGCGACCTTTCCTTTCCCTGGCTCTCAGCATGTTTTCCTTCGTGCAGGAAGCAGATCTTATTACCCCTGTTTTTCTGGTAGAAAGAACAGCGTCTCAAATGTCTTCCAGTTGGAAACATAGAATAGAAAGATTTTTCCAGAGACAATAAAAACAATATGGCTCAACTGGAGATTTTTTTCCCCCAAAAGTACACATTTTTGCCATGGCTTTTTTTCCTCTCTGTGGCCTGCCAACACTTTGCTTGTGTAACAAGGGAACTGGGTCCCTCCTTACGGCCTGACACTTGAGATGGCGGAGATTTCTGCCAACAACCTTTGCCAGAGTTATTCTATTAGTCTTGGTTGTTTACGGGTGAGGGGAGAGCTTCCTTCATGGACATCTGGCGAGGTAGAGGGGTAAAAAAAAAACACAGCATACTGCTTCTGCTTCCTGGCACTCAGAGCCTGTCGTACAGCCTGGAGTCACATTTGGGCAAAGAGACGGCATCCCTTAAGCCAGGGGCTGACTGGGATCCAATGCTTCTTTTCTATTACCATTTCTCATCTTTCTCTCTCTCTCTCTCTCTTTTTTTTTTTTTTTTTTTGGTACCAAGAGCTCACCAAATGGGCTCTCAGGCCAAGGCTTAAATTTCTTCTATTGTTTCTGCAGATACCAAATACAATTTTGTACTGCAAGTGGCCTCTGGCCTTTTCTGGCAGGAAGGTTCCTCCACCTACAGATACCTCAGAGCAGCAGCCTAGGTCCATGCTAAGCTGAAACTCCTTTTTAGCACTTAGTGGAGAAATTCTTGACTTTGCCTCTAGGACTTTGGACGTCTAGCTGCCCTTGGCCTGGTGCTATGCAGCCTCATGGTAAGAGGGCGTATCCTCCTCTCTGCACCACCAAACCCCTGCCTGGCTGCAAAGGTGGCAAATCAGAGGATTTTTCTCTGCTGCCTGTGAGAGTAGGTGTTCTGCCCCTCCCTCTAACCAGGGCTGTCACTGTCATCTGGGACCCGGAAGACTCAGCCTCCCGCGTCTCCTGCTCGCTGAACCGGTCACACCCGGAGCGCTTCTGCTCTCTACTCTGCCAGTAAGACAGCTTCACCTTAAGGCTGATCAAGGTGATTTTTTAAAAAAATTTCTTACTCGTTTTTCTTCTCCTCCCAAGTTGGAGCGTTTTCTTTCTAGGTACAAAGAATTAGGAGTGGGGATGCAGGAGACAAGCAGGGACACGGCCTCTCCAGGTCCCTCCCTTCCAGTCTGTATCTGCTGTTCTCCCTCAGACATTTTCCGGAGGATCCTAAGCCCACTGCCTCCCACCAGAGGGAAGAGGGGAGAATTCTCCTTTGAGTTGACTCGTAGAATTACCAAAAGGCCCAGGAATTCCATTCCTACGTATATATCCAAAATAACTGAAAGCAGGGATGCAGATACCTGTAAACCAGTGTTCAATGCAGCAGGATTCATAACAGTCAAAATGGAAAGTGTCCTAAACAGATGAATGGATAAACAAAATGTGGTCTATACACACAATGGAATATTATTCGGCCATAGAAGGAATGAAGTTCTGAATCATGCTACTACATGCATGAACCTTGAAAACATTACGCTAAGTGAAATAAGCCAGACACAGAGGACAAATATTATACGATTCCACGTATATGAAATATCTAGAATAGGTAGATAAAGAGACAGAAAATAGATTAGAGGTTACCAGGGCCTGAGGGAAATGGGGAGTTGTTGCTTAATGGATACAGAGTCCCTATTTGGGGTGATAAAAAAGTTTTAGAAGGAGATAGTGATGATGGTTGTACAACACTCTGAATGTACTTTATGCCACTAAAGTATACACTTAAAATGATTAAAATGGTAAGTGCGCTGGAAGGCAAAACAAAAGTTTTCAATGACTAAAAAATTCAAAGAATTTTTCATTTATAATAAAGTATCACAATTGGTTTTGCTGAAAACATAAAATAAAATGCTAAATGCTACTTTATATACATTTTGCCACAATAAAAATATCATGAGAAAAAATACAAGAAAAAAAAAGCTAGATAAATATTTTCATAATCAAATTTCTTCTACAGTTTCCCTCAGCTAAATCTCAGAGCCAGAACTCAAAACAAGAGCTTTTGAGTTTTGGTTCAGGGCTTAACCCATTATAATATTTAGTCTGATTTCTCAGTGTCTTTAAATTACACATTCACTGGTTTGTTCAAATCACTTTCTTTCAGTTTTTCAGATACTTATAGAATGCCTAGTAAGTGCTCAGTGATCAAAAATTTGTGGTGAGGGGTGGATGGAAGAAACGGATTTTAATATGTGGTCCATGTCAGCGTCCACGCTTTCCGTGCTGCCCCAGTCCATCTTTCCTCCGATGTTATGAAGCAGTATCATCCCCATTCTATGGCTGCGGATATGGGGCTAAGGAAGGTCAGGGGAACTTGCTGGCAGCAAGCAGCAGAACTGGGATTGGAAGCTATGTCCCCCAGAGTCACGCCTCAGGCTGTTTATTCTTTCTTCTCCCCTCCCCTCTCCCTCCTTCTCTCCCCCAAATTCCCTTAGATTCTTGGCTCTCGCACTGTTTTCAGGAACCAGGGACAGCTTCAGAAGGAGACCGACACTCCTTGACGATGGCTGACCATTCGTGTGACAAGTTCAGGGTCAATCAAGGCTGCTCATGTTCACGATGGGAGCAAGGCTCAGATCTTGCGGCAGTTGTTCTGCAGCTGGAGAAGGAGCGACCCCAGAGGTTTGTCTGCGAGGATGGCAGCTTGAAGGCACCAGGCACAGCGAATCAAAAGGCAGCCGTTACAGGCGAGGGGAGTCGGCAGGCCCCCCAGGCCGGGAGCCAGCCTCTGCTTTCCACACACTGCTGGACAGGAACAGGGGTGAGCTCTGCCAAAGGCTCAGCGCCCTGTGTCTGTCAGCAGCCCATTCCTGAGCCTCTGCGAGCACATTCTGGGTGGGGGAATGGCCAAGGGGCCACAGAGGGGCCCGGAGGCCAGGCCCAGCCAATCGCCGGCCTACTTTGCTACAGTGAGCAGGTAGGACCAGGACAGCAGGGGAGCAGGACAGGATAAGGAAAAGACTTATCCTTCCTGCTTCCAGGCTTCATGTCAAGGGCCAGGGGCGAATCTCCTCTTGGCTTCTTCCCACATGTGCTGCCCCAGATTCCATCCCTCTGCAGTGTCTTTTGAGATCGCATTGAAGAATTCCTGTTTCCCTTGCAAGCATACAAGGCTTATTTCTGCATTCATGAGAGTTTTATTAACTCTGCATTTGGGGAACCAGTGCATTTCGAAATCAGCAAGAGAGGATGGGCCACTCAGGAAATGAGTAGTTCTTTCCCCTTCCACATACCAGGGAATTTTCAGGTCATTATGAAATGCTACACTCTGCCTTCGCTCATTCCATTCACGTGAGGGCTTAATGTACCTCGCAGGTCCCTGCTCATTAATACAGTTAAGGAGCATTTGCAGAGTATTTAAAATCAGCCTGCTGGCTCGCTCGCTCTCTCTCTGCTCAGTCCCTGTGGTGCAGTCCGGTTTCTGGGATGAAGCTTGATCAATAAACACATTCTCTCTGTCTGTTGAGACTTTCTGTCTTCCAATTAGAAGAGAGGAACAAAACATGCTGCTTTATTACATGGAGACAGCAGTCAATTTTGGCTCAATGCTGAGTGGGAAATGCTGATTTTTCAGATGTTTGTGTAAGAGAAACAACAAAGCATCCGCTTGGAAGGCAACAGGATTTTTCTTAGCCAAACTGCACACCAGTGGGCTCTTCCAGAAGCTCAAGGAGAGGGGAAGAGAGCAGGATGTGCAGCCCAGGGGACAGCGCAGGCCACTCTCCCAGGCCTGGCTGTCATGATCCAAAGCAAAGCGGCAGCACAGGACCCGGTAAGACGGCCTCCGTGTCCCTGGGTTATTCAAACCCTGCGTGGCCCAGGCGAGCTCTCAAACCCCTACATGGTCTGGATCCCCTTCCTGCCAGAGGCAAAGTGCCGAGATGCACAGCCGCTATCAGGGCTGCCTGGTGTTCATGAGCCTTTCCACAGGAAACTGAGGATGCCAGTCCTCTGGGGTCGTCACATTTTTAAGCACCAAACATAGGCCTTCTTGTTTCCCAGAAGACACTGCTTTGGACTCTTCAGGACTAAAAACTTTCAAGTAAAAGCTTGGAGGCAGGTTAGGGAATGTCTCTTGCTTGTGGTTCCCTGCTAATATTAACACATGGAGAGTGAGAAAAGGGAGAGGAGAGGGGAGGAGGAGAGGGAGAAAGGGAAAGAGAAGGAGAGAAAAAAGGGGAGGATGGAAGGAGGGCAGAAGACAAGCCACTGGTCTGAGAGTCAGGAAACCTGAGTTTAGCGTACAGCTTGCCAATCAAGAACTCAGTGACACAGCGCAAGACTTCCTCTCCCCTTGTTTGCATGGGAAACAATTTAAAACTAAAACCTGATGAATTTTTACCACAGGTATGTGATGTGAAGGTCAAAGCAGAAGGGGAGTACGAAGGCATCTTATCACCAATGGAACCTAAATAAAACTGGGCCGCTTTGAGGCCAGGCTCAGTACAAAGTTACTAACACACACACGCGCACACACAAAACACTATTCCAAAAAGTGTTGAAAAGCAGTGTACATTTGTGCTGCATAACCCTTGAGGTGGCAAGGAGGATTTCTGCCACACACCCTGCAAAATCCTCCTAAAACCGCTTCTTAGACATCTCTTTTCCCAGCATCTCTGGTAGCTGTTCGATGATCTCTCCTGTCTTCAAGCAGTTCAGCCCATGCTGACCACACCTCTTTTCCCAGCATCTCTGGTAGCTGTTCGATGATCTCTCCTGTCTTCAAGCAGTTCAGCCCATGCTGACCACACCTCTTTCCCCTTCTCTTCAACCCCCTTCTCCAGCTTTCTAGGTAATTTCCACCCCCCACCGCCTACAATGTACTGCTCCATATGCCGACTCATGCAGAGAAATACGCCTCCCCTTCTTCAAGCTTCCTCACCTCAGCCTCTCTACCCGTTACCCTGATCTGAGCAACAGAGATCCAACAGCTGGTAGGGGTCCACTAGTGTCAACACGGTGCCCTCCTAAAAACCCAGGAGTACGGGAAAATCGTTGTCACACACTTTCTGTTGTTATACCTTTAATAAGAGATTGCTAGCTAACAAAATCTGATAACATATGTCACGATAGCACGAAATCAATGACATTGCAACCCAAGTCTGATCATTTACTGAGAACTTGTCATGTCTAAGACTCTCTATATGGAGGGTACTGCGGCTTCTCACTATGTCATAGAAACCCCAAATTAAAGATGTCACCCTGGCCCCTCAACAAACAGATCTCGCTTTAGAGTCCCCTGGGGGCTTAGGCTTATATGCTGCTCTAGCCTCACAACTCTATTAATACCACTGAGTAGATGAAGAAATAAGGCTCAGGAAGTTTAGGTGACCTTACCCATATCATCATAGCAAGTGGCAGAGCTGAGAGTTGAACCTAGATGTCAGACTCCAAAGCCCTTGATGCCTCACTGGTGGTTAAATTATAGTCCCCACTTCTTGTCTCTGTCTCTCTGCATGTCCGTCTTTCAGAGATGGTCCTGTTTCACTGAAGGACTGTTCTTACATAAAGATGGATTTGCCTTTTGGCATGTGATTTGATGGGTTGCCCTAGCTGCAATTTACCTCCTGTGACTTACAAAAGTCCCCAAGATTGTCATAACTCATGTTTTTCCTTTGGATTGGGCAGGGTCATAACATACACAGAACTCTTGCCCCAACTTCTCACACAGGTATCACCAACTGATCATAGCAGGCTTTCCTGCCAAGCTAAGTAAGGCACCAGAATACTTCTTATCACAGAACTCTAGGGAACCACTACAAATTATACGAGATGGCAGTTGAGGAGAAACCTACTGGCCTGGAACTAAGACACTAACTCCCCAACAAAAATGCATATAAGCTACCTGGCAAGAAAAACTTATTTTGATATGGTTGATGACTCCCTCTTTAGAGAAAGTCTCTTGGCTTCTGAGATTTCACACTCCTTGTTTCCTTCTTACTGTATTTGCCATTCTGCCTCAGTTTCCCTCTCTAGTTCCTCATCATCCTGGTCTCATCCTGTTGGTACCTCAGGGTCCTGTTTTGGGTCCCTTTATCTCTCTATCTACACTTTCTCTCCATGCAATCTCACCAAGTCCCATAGTTTAGGTACCTACATGTCAATGGGTCCCCAATCTATATCTGTGACCCAGATTCATCTCTTAACCCCAGACTTGGAAGCCCATAGACATATGAAACTCAGTATGATGAAGAGGAGTCCTCTTGATTTCCTTCCCAACTTGCTCCTTCTCCATCTCAGTGAGCAGCACCAGTATCTTTCCAGTGGTTCAAGCCAAATCTTCTCTTGCTTTCCCCTCAACACCACATCTAATCCAGAAGCAATTCCCATTGACTGTATTCCATGAACTATTCCAAATCCATTTACTTTTCTCTTCTCAACTACCACTTCAGTTCAAGTCAGAAAACAAGCTCCACAAGGATCCTGTAACACCATCCTACTAGCCTCCCTCCTCAAACCCTTGCCTCTCTCAGTCTAACCTCCATACAGTAGCCAGTAATCTTTTAAAAATGCCAAGTGGACACACCAACCTCTTCTATAAAACCTGCATGGGATCTCCCTCACACTTAGAATAAAATCCAAACTCCTCACTCCAGCTTTATGAAACTTCGTGTGATCTGTTTCCTTCCTATACCTCCAACATCACCTCCTCTATGTCTCTCCTTTTCGTGTGATATTCCAACTATACTGCTTTTTCTACTATTTCCTGGAAAAGCCAAGTTTATTTCTGCCTCAGGGCCTTTGCACTGGCTGTTTCTGCCACCTGGAAAGTTCTTCCCCCAGATCTTCATAGGGAGGCTGCTTCTTGTCATTCATATATCAGCTTACATGTTACGTTTTCTGAGAAGGTTCTCCTGACCACTCAATCTAAAGTAGCCATGTATGTTAGTTTCCTGGTGCTGATGTAACAAATTATCACAAAATGGACAGCTTAAAACAACAGAAAATTTTCTCTCACATTACTGGAGGGCAGAGATCAAATAATCAAGATATGAGCATTGTCCCTCTGAAGGTTCTAGGGAAGAATCCTTCCCTGAAGGAGTCCAGCTTCTGGGGGTCCAGGCTTTCCTTGGTTTGTGTCTACATCATTCCAATCTCTGCCTCTGTGGTCTCTCTGCCTCTCTTCCGTCTTAAAACTCCCTCCGCCTCTTTCTTATAAGAATACATGTGATTGCATTTATATCTCACCTGGATAATCCAGGATAAGCTCCTTCTCTCAAGATTAACTTTATTACATCTTTTTCCCATAGAAGGTAATATTTATAAATCCCAGGGATTAGGACTCAGACATATTTTTTTTAGTGTTTTCTTTTTTATTTTATTTATTTATTTTTTTAAACAGCAGGTAATATTAGTTACCTATTTTATACATATTAGTGTATATATGTCAATTCCAATCTCCCAATTCATCCCACCACCACCACCACCACCCACTTTCCCCCCTTGGTGTCCATACGTTTGTTCTCTACATCCGTGTCTCTATTTCTGCCTTGCAAACTGGTTCATCTGTACCATTTTTCTAGACTCCACATATATGCATTAATATATGATATTTTTCTCTTTCTGACTTACTTCACTCTGTATGACAGTCTCTAGGTCCATTAACGTTTTTATAAAAGACCCAATTTCGTTCCTTAATGGCTGAGTAATAGTCTACTGTATATATGTACCACATCTTCTTTATCCATTCGCCTGTCGATGGGCATTTAGGTTGCTTCCATGGCCTGGCTATTGTAAATAGTGCTGCAATGAACGTTGGGGTGCATGTGTCTTTTTGAATTATGGTTTTCTCTGGGTATATGCCCAGTAGTGGGATTGCTGGGTCATTTGGTAATTCAATTTTAAGTTTTTAAGGAACCTCCATACTGTTCTCCATAGTGGCTGTATCAATTTACATTCCCACCAACAGTGCAAGAGGGTTCCCTTTTCTCCACACCCTCTCCAGCATTTGTTGTTTGTAGATTTTCTGATGATGGCCATTCTAACTGGTGTGAGGTAATACCTCATTGTAGTTTTGATTTGCATTTCTCTAATGATTAGTGATGTTGAACAGTTTTCATTTGCCTCTTGGCCATCTGAAAGTCTTCTTTGGAGGAATGTCTATTTAGGTCTCCTGCCCATTTTTTGATTGGGTTGCTTGTTTTTTTAATATTGAGCTGCATGAGCTATTCATATATTTTGGAAATTAGTCCTTTGTCCGTTGATTCATTTGCAAATATTTTCTCCCATTCTGAGGGTTGTCTTTTCATCTTGTTTATAGTTTCCTTTGCAGTGCAAAAGCTTTTAAGTTTCAGTACGTCCCATTTGTTTATTTTTAACACCTCCCCATTACTCAAGGAGGTGGGTCAAAAAAGAACTTGCTGTGATTTATGTCAAAGAGTGTGTTCATCCTATGTTTTCCTCTAAGAGTTTTATAGTGTCTGGTCTTATATTTAGGTCTTTAATCCATTTTGAGTTTATTTTTGTGTATGGTGTTAGGGAGTGTTCTAATTTCATTCTTTTACATGTAGCTGTCCAGTTTTCCCAGCACCACTTATTGAAGAGACTGTCTTTTCTCCATTGTATATCCTTGCCTCCTTTGTCATAGATTAGTTGACCATAGGTGCGTGGGTTTATCTCTGGGCTTTCTATCCTGTTCCATTGATCAATATTTCTGTTTTTGTGCCAGTACCATACTGTCTGGATTACTGTAGCTGTGTAGTACAGTCTGAAGTCAGGGAGCGTGATTCTGCCAGGTCTGTTTTTTCCCCTCAAGATTGCTTGAGCTATTCGGGGTCTTTTGTGTCTCCATACAAATTTTAAGATTTTTTGTTCTAGTTCTATAAAAAATGCCATTGGTAATTTGATAGGGATTGCATTGAATCTGTAGATTGCTTTGCGTAGTATAGTCATTTTCACAATATTGATTCTTCCAATCCAAGAACATGGTATATCTATCCATCTGTTTGTGTCACCTTTGATTTCTTTCATCACTGTCTTATAGTTTTCTGAGTACAGGTCTTTTACCTCCTTAGGTAGGTTTATTCCTCTGTATTTTATTCTTTTTGTTGCAGTGGTGAATGGGATCGTTTCCTTAATTTCTCTTTCTGATCTTTCATTGTTAGTGCATAGGAATGCAAGAGATTTCTGTGCATTAATTTTGTATCCTGCAACTTAACCAAATTCATTGATTAGCTCTAGTAGTTTTCTGGTGGCATGTTTAGGATTATCTACGTATAGTATCATGTCATCTGCAAACAGTGACAGTTTTACTTCTTTTCCAATTTGTATTCCTTTTATTTCTTTTTCTTCTCGGATTGCCGTAGCTAGGACTTCCAAAACTATGTTGAATAATGGTGGCAAGAGTGGACATCCTTGTCTTGTTCTTGATCTTAGAGGAAATGGTTTCAGTTTTTCACCATTGAGAATGATGTTTGCTGTGGGTTTCTCATATATGGCCTTTATTATGTTGACGTAGGTTCCTTCTATGCCCACTTTCTAGAGATATTTTATCATAAATGGGTGAGAATTTTGTCAAAAACTTTTCTGCATCTATTGAGACGATCATACGGTTTTTATTCCTCAATTTGTTAATATGGTGTAACACATTGATTGATTTGTGTATACTGAAGAATCCTTGCATCCTTGGGATAAATCTCACTTGACTGTGGTTTATGATCCTTTTAATGTGTTGTTGGATTCTGTTTGCTAGTATTTTGTTGAGGATTTTTGCATCTGTATTCATCAGTGATATTGGACTGTAATTTTCTTTTTTGTAGTATCTCTGTCTGGTTTTGGTATCAGGTTGATGGTGGCCTCGTAGAATGAGTTTGGGAGTGTTGCTTCCTCTGCAATTTTTTGGAAGAGTTTGAGAAGGATGGATGTTAGCTCTTCTCTAAATGTTTGATAGAATTCACCTGTGAAGCCATCTTGTCCTGGACTTTGTTTGTTGGAAGATTTTAAATCACATTTTCAATTTCATTACTTGTGATTGGTCTGTTCATATTTTTTATTTCTTCCTGGTTCAGTGTAGGAAGGTTATACCTTTATAAGAATTTGTCCAATTCTTCCAGGTTGTCCATTTTATTGGCATAGAGTTGCTTATAGTAGTCTCTTATGATGCTTTGTATTTCTGTAGTGTCCATTGCAAATTGTCCTTTTTCATTTCTAATTTTATTGAGTCCTCTCCCTCTTTTTCTTGATGAGTCTGGCTAAAGGTTTATCAATTTTGTTTATCTTCTCAAAGAAACAGATTTTAGTTTTATTGATCTTTGCTATTGTTTTCTTTGTTTCTATTTCATTTATTTCTGCTCTGATCTTTATGATTTCTTTCCTTCTGGTAACTTTGGGTTTTGTTTGCTCTTCTTTCTCTAGTCCCTTTAGGTGTAAGGTTAGATTGTTTATTTGAGATTTTTCTTGTTTCTTGAGGTAGGCTTGTATTGCTATAAACTTCCCTCCTAGAACTGCTTTTGTTGCATCCCATAGGTTTTGGATCATCGTGTTTTCATTGTCATTTGTCTCTAGGTATTTTTTGATTTCCTCTTTGATTTCTTCAGTGATCTCTTGGTTATTTAGTAATGTATTGTTTAGCCTCCATGTGTTTGTGTTTTTATGTTTTTTTTTCCCTGAAATTGATTTCTAATCTCATAGTGTTGTGGTTGGAAAAGTTGCTTGATGTGATTTCAATTTTCTTAAATTTTCCAAGGCTTGATTTGTGACCCAAGCTGTGATCTATACTGGAGAATGCTCTGTGTGCACTTGAGAAGAACGTGTAGTCTGCTGTTTTCAGATGGAATGTCCTATAAATATCAATTAAATCTATCTGGTCTATTGTGTCATTTAAAGCTTCTGTTTCCTTATTTATTTTCTGTATGGATGATCTGTCCATTGGTGTAAGTGAGGTGTTAAAGTCCCCCACTATTATCATGTTACTGTCGATTTCCTCTTTTATAACTGTTAGCATTTGCCTTATGTTTTGAGGTGCTCCTATGTTGTGTGCATATATATTTATAATTGTTATATCTTCTTCTTGGATTGATCCCTTGATCATTATGTAGTGTCCTTTCTTGTGTCTTGTAACATTCTTTATTTTAAAGTCTATTTTATCTGATATGAGTATTGCTACTCCAGCTTTTTTTGATTTCCATTTTCATGGAATATCTTTTTCCATCCCCTCACTTTCAGTCTGTATGTGTCCCTAGGTCTGAAGTGGGTCTCTTCTAGACAGCATATATATGGATCTTGTTTTTGTATCCATTCAGCAAGCCTGTGTCTTTTGGTTGGAGCATTTAATCCATTCACGTTTAAGGTAAATAACGATATTTATGTTCCTATGACCATTTTCTTAATTGTTTTGGGTTTGTTTTTGTAGGTCCTTTTCTTCTCTTGTGTTTCCCACTTAGAGAAGTTCCTTTAACATTTGTTGTAGAGCTGGTTTGGTGGTGCTGAATTCTCTTAGCTTTTGCTTGTCTGTAAAGCTTTTGATTTCTCCATTGAATCTGAATGAGATCTTTGCCGGGTAGAGTAATCTTGGTTGTAGGTTCTTCCCTTTCATCACTTTAAATATATCATGCCACTCCCTTCTGGCTTGTAGAGCTTCTGCTGAGAAATCAGCTGTTAACCTATGGGAGTTCCCTTGCATGTTATTTGTCGTTTTTCTCTTGTTGCTGTTAATGATTTTGTTTTGTCTTTATTTGGGAAGTTTTCGACTATAATCTCTTCAAATATTTTCTCAGGTCCTTTCTTCCTCTCTTCTCCTTCTGGGACCCCTATAATGTAAATGTTGGTGCATTTAATGTTGTCCCAGAGGTCTCTTAGGCTGTCTTCATTTCTTTTCATTGTTTTTTCTTTATTCTGCTCTGAGGCAGTGAATTCCACCATTCTGTCTTCCAGGTCACTTATCCATTCTTCCACCTCCGTTATTCTGCTATTGATTCCATCTAGTGTATTTTTCATTTCAGTTATTGCATTGTTCATCTCTGTTTGTTTATTCTTTAATTCTTCTAGATCTTTGTTAAACATTTCTTGCATCTTCTCAGTCTTTGCCTCCATTCTTTTTCCAAGGTCCTGGATCATCTTCACTATCATTATTCTGAATTCTTTTTCTGGAAGGTTGCCTATCTCCACTTCATTTCGTTGTTTTTCTTGGGTTTTATCTTGTTCCTTCATCTGGTACATAGTCTTTTGCCTTTTCATTTTGTCTCTCTTTCTGCGAATGTGGTTTTCGTTCCACAGACTGCAGGACTGTAGTTCTTCTTGCTTCTGCTGTCTGTCCCCTTGTGGATGAGGCTATCTTAGAGGCTTGTGCAAGCTTCCTGATGGGAGGGACTGGTGGTGGGTAGAGATGGCTGTTGCTTTAGTGGGCAGAGCTCAGTAAAACTTTAATCGGCTTGTCTGCTGATGGGTGGGGCTGACTTCCCTCCCTCTTGGTTGTTTGGCCTGAGGCTACCCAGCACTGGAGGCTACAGGCTCTTTATTGCAGCTAATGGAGGACTCTGGGAGGGCTCACGTCAAGGAGTACTTCCCAGAACTTCTGTTGCCAGTGTCCTTGTCCCCGCGGTGAGCCACAGCCACCCCTGCCTCTGCAGGAGACCCTCCAACACTAGCAGGTAGGTCTGGTTCAGTCTCCTATGGGGTCACTGCTCCTTCCCCCTGGGTCTTGGTGTGCACACTACTTTATGTGTGCCCTCCAAGAGTGGAGTCTCTGTTTCCCCCAGTCCTGTCGAAGTCCTGCAATCAAATCCCGCTAGCGTACAAAGTCTGTTTCTCTGGGAATTCCTCCGCACTTTGCCAGACCTCCAGGTTGGGAAGCCTGACGTGGGGCTCAGAACTTTCACTCCAGTGGGTGGACTTCTGTGGTGTAACTGTTCTCCAGTTTGTGGGTCACCCACCCAGCGGTTATGGGATTTGATTTTATTGTGATTGCACCCCTCTTACCATCTCATTGCAGCTTCTCCTTTGTCTATGGATGTGGGGTATCTTTTTTGGTGAGTTCCAGTGTCTTCCTGTCGATGACTGTTTAGCAGTTAGTTGTGATTCCCATGCTCTCGCAAGAGGGAGTAAGTGCACGTCCTCCTACTCTGCCATCTTGAACCAATCTCAGAGACATATTTTTTTTTCAGCTACATCATGGGAAGACATTGATTTTTAACCGTCTGTTTAACACTCACTGTTATTGTTCTCATTTACTTCTATATAAAATTGTTTGTTAGTTTAATTCCCATCTCTCCACCACACCTTAAGCACCACAAGGCTAGGGACTTTGCCTCTGCTAACCTCTGATGTTGAGAATAGTGCCAAACATAGAGAAGCCATCCCAAAATAATTCTAAATGATTGAATTAAGGGTTACATTAGGGGCTTCCCTGGTGGCGCAGTGGTTGAGAATCTGCCTGCCAATGCAGGGGACACGGGTTCGAGCCCTGGTCTGGGAAGATCCCACATGCCACGGAGCAACTGGGCCCGTGAGCCACAATTACTGAGCCTGCGCGTCTGGAGCCTGTGCTCCACAACAAGAGAGGCCGCGATGGTGAGAGGCCCGCGCACCGCGATGAAGAGTGGTCCCCACTTGCCGCAACTAGAGAAAGCCCTCGCACAGAAACGAAGACTCAACACAGTCATAAATAAATAAAAAAGAACGTGAATTTCTTTAAAAAAAAAAAAAAAAGGGTTACATTAAGCCAATAGTATTTAAAGTTATCTATTTACTTTTTTGCTCCTTAAAATCCTTTGTTTAAATGAAGAAGCCAAATGGAAGGACTGAGATGAGTTTGAAGCTGAGCCCTTGTGTATGAGACAGGGGTGGGAGGCTGGGAGCTCTTGTCCTTGGTTCTCCAATCCCTTCTGGTGATATGCACTAGAGATTGGAGGAACTGTCTGAAAAAAACACTTTAATATCTTGGCTCAAATTAGTTACTTGGGAGAACAAGGGCACAGAGAAACTTGGAAGAAATGAGGCACTGAACAGACACATTTTGACACATGAGCTGGGGCAGGGAGTAAAGACACGCAGTGGTGCACCTGGCTCTACAAAGAGAGCATGTGGTTGCTGCAGGCTGGAGGAGCTATACAGGCTAGAGGACCGGAAAGTGAACATGGCCTCTCAGCATCACATGGTCTATCGTTCCCAAAATGCATCCTTGGCCCCTAAAAAGAGTGAGGCTGAAGGTTTTCTTTGATCTTCATCTGGGAATGGGAAAGGTTGGAGAGGGCAGTGCTTAGAAGTACAAGCTCTGCAATCAGAGACAGGAAACAACCCAGGATCTACTGCTTCTCAATCATATGATCTTGAATGGGCTGCTTAAGCTCTCTGAACCTCATTTTCCCTGTACAATGGGGATGACAATAATGCCTACCTCACAGGTGTTGAGTATTGTGAGATAATTCACATTAAGCACTTAGTACATCATCCGTACATTGGCATAGCTTGCCATAAATTGCAATGATTACTAAGTATTATTAATTACCTTTATTAATAATTTATTAAGTATTATTTATGTGTTAAGTATTTATTTAAGTATTTGCTTATGAAGTCGTATTATTATTTGAGTATTTCAATTTGCAGATTTGAAGCTCAGGCTTGGGTAATTGATCATTTCCATTTCCTGACCCTCTAGCAAAACGACCTTTGAACCAGGCCAGAGAGGAATTCATTCATTCATTCATTCACTCACTCATTCAGTCAGGAAATATTAAGTAACTACAATGACTCAGAAACTGTTCTAGCAGAAAAGGATAAAGAAGGACATAAGACAAAGTTCCTTTTCTCATAAAGCCTCCCTTTTGGTGGTGGAGACAAAAAATAAGCAAGTGAGCTCTCTTTGGGGAAATCCTGGAAGTGCCCATTCCCTTCTGTGTTTATTCTTCACCTTTGGTTCACTGTTCTGGTATAAAGTACACCTTAGGAGCTTAACATGAGTGCCACTCTGCTGTAGCAAGGGTCTACTGTCACGACAGCCCTCCAGCATCACAGGGGGGCCACCCCAGCCCTCCCACTGCATGCCTGTGGCGATTTCCTAAGGGAGTGTCAAAGGCCTATTCCCATGTGGTCTGTGATGATGATGATGATTGATAATGACGAAGATGATACTATTAGAAGAAACTACCATTTGTAAAGGCACTCCTCAGTGGTAGGTACTGTGTGTGCTGTTTTATACAGACCACCTTATTTAAATCCTCACTGGAACCTACGAACTAAGTTCTGTTATGATACCCATTTTAGAGACAAAGAAAATAAGAAGCAGAGAGATTATGAAACTTGTGCCAAGATGCTGCTTCTAAGGGGCCCAGCTGGGATTTGATCTGATACAAAGCCCCGGCCTCAAACCCATGCTGTGCTCCCTGCGCCATGGGTTCCCAGGAGGCCTTCAGTGAGCATGTGTGGCACCCCCAGCAGATGCTGCAAGGAGAGCCTGGTGTGTGAGGACCTGGGCTGGTCTGCCCATAGCTGGCTGACGCCCTCGGGCAGGACATGCCACACCCTGGGCTCGGCACTGCTGTACCCAGGCTGACTGACCGCTGACTTCATTTGCATGAGGAGGGGGGCCTGTTCTTCCTCAGGATTCTCTGTGTGAGTGAGAACCTGCCACCCGCCATCAAGGCTGTATAGCCTCAAGGGGGAGAGAGGAAGTGGTTCGACAGCTTACTGGTTGGGAGACTTTGGGCAAGTCATTTAGCCTCTCTGAGCCTCGCCTTCCTTACCTGTAAATGAGCACTCAAAATAAAACCCGCCTCACAGGTGATTGGCAGGAATTAATAGAGATAATGCAGGAAAGCACCTGGCACATTGTTTGATATGTAAAGAGAACCAAACTGCTAGGAAGGGAGGGAGCGAGAAGGAAGAGATAGACTTTAAATCTAGGCTAACGATCATGTCTCCCTGGCTAAGCTCCTTCTCCCCATACCTCAATGTCCCCATTTGCAAAAAGTGTGGACCTCTGCAAAGTACTGACCTCTCAAGCCCTTCAGTTCCCAACCTCTGGAAGTCAGTGGGTCTCTGCAGAACAAAGAGACTCCATTAAACAAGCAGAGACAAGTCCCTTCTAAACTGCCATTGACACGTTTGCAAAGCTTGCCGCCCGGGGCTGGCATTCAGTCAGCGCTCAGAAACGGGGCAGGGCGGAGTTGGGCCTTCTTTGGGCTCCTCATACACTCAGGGGCCCTCCCGCCTGCCCCAGAGACTTTCTACAGGCAGTTCCCTCTGCCTCAGACTCGTCCCTCTTCTCTTTATCATATTAACCACTTCTGACCTTCCCATCACTGTCCGGTCCCATGTTCTTCCAAGACGGTGCCCCTGGCCTCTTTGACTGAGCCAACACCCCCTCCCAGCATACATGCTCATAATAAGGTGGACTTGCCTTCCTAATAGTTAAGATTCCCCAGACTCAGCAGTGTCTGGCTCACAGCAGATACTCAGCAAATATTGATTACAAATGAATGTATGAATGGATGAACACTCCAGAAAATTAATGACCCCAATTCTCAAAGCAGGGGCCCGGCGTCTGCCTGGGTCGCCAGTGCTGGGCCACAGCCCTCTTCCTGCCCTCCTCATTCTCCACCCAGCGCCTCACCTTCCGCACTCCCGGGCCTGGCATCCTCACAGGCCCTCAGTCTTCCAAGCGGGGCCTGCAGTGAAAGCAGGAGGGGAGAAACTACAACCCTTGCTAAGGTTTAAAGATGCGTTCACCTGAAATTTCACAATTCATCCAGCAGGCTCAGCAGGAATGTGGCATTTGGAGAAATTACACCTCTGAGCTGCCAGGATATATTCCAACAGCCAGGACCAGAAGTTGGCCCAACTGGGACCCATCCAGAGAGCAGCAAATATGCACCGTGAGCTCACGGGCAAAGCATTGCCATTTCTCAGCGGGACATTCAAGAATTTCTGCCTATCTGAGGGTCCCTTCTGTTTGGTTCTTGGGTAATTCTTGTCAGATGGTTTCCAGAACCAGTACTGGGAGGGGAGGAAGGAGAGGAGCAGTCCATGTAATTATTGCCAGCGCTTTGGGCTATAGTACTCTAAGCTGTTCCTAGTTGGGCTTGGGAGGTAAAGGGTGGTAAGAGCACAGCTCTGGGATTTGCATACCAAATGAAGGTCAGTCTCCTCCCTGCTCCATTTCCAAGTGCTGACCTTGTATCTGACCCTGGCTGGGCTTTGAGCTTTACAACCCTATGACCCAGCTCACCAGCACCAAATTCTGGCTCTCAACACTTACTAGCTGTATAGCCTTGGGCAAGCTTCCTCACTTCTGTGTGCCTCAATTTTCTCACCTATAAAAAGGGGGTGATAGTAGTGAGCCATTCTTCACAGGATTAGTTTCAAGATTTAAAAAGTGACTCATCCCCACCAGAGGGTTACAACTGGAAGCCTGAGGTCTGACTCAAATCTGCAGATGTGTAATAGAGGAATGGATAAAGAAGATGTGGTACATATATACAATGAAATATTACTCAGCCTTGGAAAGGAATGAGATTGGGTCATTTGCAGAGACATGGATGGACCTAGAGAGTGTCATACAGAGTGAAGTAAGTCAGAAAGAGAAAAGCAAGTATAGTATAATAACACATATATGTGGAATCTAGAAAAATGGTATCGATGACCTTATTTGCAAAGCAGAAATAGAGACACAGACGTAGAGAACAAACGTATGGATACCAAGGGGGAAAGGGGTGGGGTGGGAGGAATTGGGAGACTGGGATTGACACATATACATTATTGATACTCTGTATAAAATAGACAACTGATGGGAACATACTATATATCACAGGGAACTCTACCTAATGCACTGTGGTGACCTAAATGGGAGGGAAGTCCAAAAGGGAGGGGATATCTGTGTGTATGGCTGATTCATTGTGTTGTGCAGTGGAGGCTAACACAACATTGTAAAGCAACCATACTCCAATAAAAATAATTTTTAAAAATCTGTAGATGTGTTTACTTCTTTCTGTCCACCCAATGTTTTTAGAAAGAAAAAAAAAGACTGAATTATAACCAATATTTAAAAATATGAAGATGTCAGAAGGTAAATTTGTGTTGTCTCTTGAAAAAAACATATCAGATCATATAAAGGCCCTGATGCCCTTCTGCCTGGAAACAACCAGCTGGGACTGTACACGTGCCACACGTCGCCTCTCCACTTGCCCCACAGGTTATCAGTCTCCCCAGGCACTGTGGTAACAGGCACTGCCCCTTCACTTTTTTTTTTTTTTTTTTTTTTTTTTAATGAGGATCTTGAATCAGATGCGTATGTTTGATTGATTGATTGATTGATTGATTTTGGCTGTGTTGGGTCTTCGTTTCTGTGCGAGGGCTTTCTCCAGTTGTGGCAAGCGGGGGCCACTCTTCATCACGATGCGCGGGCCTCTCTCGTTGCGGAGCACAGGCTCCAGACGCGCAGGCTCAGCAGTTGTGGCTCACGGGCCCAGCCGCTCTGCGGCATGTGGGATCTTCCCAGGCCAGGGCTCGAACCCGTGTCCCCTGCATTAGCAGGCAGATTCTCAACCACTGCGCCACCAGGGAAGCCTGCCCCTTCACTTTTATGGTCCCTGCAGACACTGCTTTTGTGACCCCGTCTCCACTGAATACCCAACATCTCACCAGGCAGCAGCCATCTTGGTTAAGATCTCTGTGACAAAGTCATCTGTTCGGCTGGTAGGGACAGAGCCTACAGCCTTGTGGCTTAACTGAGAGGGAAGAGAGCAAGCCCAACACGACAGTAGTTGTGAAACGTGTGCACATGTTCAGATGCATGGGTAGATACATGGGTTTAGGAACCCTAGAATGAGGTTTTTAAAACTAGACCTTAACCTAAAAAGTTGGGGTCACTTTTAAGAGCATGTTGAAATAATGTCAGTCCCACGGGGAAGGGGCTGCATTGACAGAGGACTGGGAAGTAGATTAACTCAGATCCCTTTAGAGACATGGCAACTGGACTAAGAAACTGCTGAGTGATGGAAGAAGTCAGATCAAATAAGTGATGACCTGTCACAACTAAAAAGAGTGGCTGTTAATAGGAAATATTCCTTCTCGGTGGGAGGGGTTCCTGCAAAGAGCCCGGAGGTCAACTGAAAGTGTAGGAAATATAACTGGTGAAATAGCTCAAACATTTCTGCATTGATTCACTGGTGGGATTGTTTGGAAACAACTGCATGATTGCATGAATCTGGGACATCATAGCATTTTTGAGCTGCAGCAGGGCCCTGGAGCCCGTCTGACAAACATTCCATAATTGTGGAATCCAAGGCTTAGAGAGGAGAGTTCCCATTTATTTGGACCCACAATTCTTAGAACAATTTTCAGAGTGAAAATCAAACTTCCACAGACCAGTGTATATGAGGTAACTTGGGGCCTTGTTACACTATACATTTTAATTCAGTAGATCTGGGGCATGGCCCAAAGTGATGCTTTTCTAGCAAGCTCCCAGGTGATGCCATGACCACTGGTTCAAGGACCACACTTCACCAAAAGTACATGGGAAATTCAGATTGAACGTAGCAAACCTGATGGTAATCTCAAAACTAACCCTTTCTGGGTCAAGGGAAGCAAACCCTTGGGGAACCCAGGGAGGAAGCTTGATTCCTAGAAGGCTGAAACCCAAGTGCAATGAGGATGCTCTTAAAAAATCCCCCAGCAAAGGATTTCATAGGTCACCATTCTCCTGCAGATGTTTCCTGTAAAATCACAGACTATATTTCCTAATGACCCCACTTAGAAAAATTCTCATATGCAAGACTCCAGGGGGGCAGGTGAGGCATGGAAAATAACCGCCGTGAGCGCTTTCTTCTCATTCCCTACCATGTGGTCTTGAGATTCCAAAGCCAGGTCTCCTGGGATGACTCAGGCAAAAAGCCAGCAGCTCCCTGCCAAACTCAGCCAGAAGCCAAGCAGAAGGTCATTCAGGAGAACCTTGCTCCCTGCACCAGGGAACTCAGAAGTGGGGCGTCTGGGCTGGCCAGTGCGGATTCAGGCTACTCACAGCTTGAGCGTCTGATCTCAAGTTTTATATTTGGTCCTCAGCCTCCATCATCTTGCTCAGTACCAGAACTGTAAGATGCGACACATCCAGAGCAGGGGTCCTTAGCCTCAGCCCTCGGGACACTGGGGGTTGGTGAATTTTTGTTGGGGGGGGGCAGGGTGTTTAACAGCATCCCTCACTTCCAACCACTAGATGCCAGTAACAGTCCCCCACCGAGGTATGATTTCCAGACGTGGCCAAATGTCCCATGGGGGGCAAAATTGCCCCCAGTTTGAAAACCACTGGTCTATAGTTGGATGCAGAGGTTCAAATGCAGGAGCTCATGCTTATTATCTGTGAGGCCTTGGGCACATTACTTATCTATCAGACATCAGTCTCTCCATCTGCAAAAAGGACATACAAACAACACTAACAATAACGTTATTGCCTCGTAAGATCGTTGAGAGAGTAAGACAACTAATGCATGCAGAGCTCTCAGAACAGTGCCTGGAACTAAAGGCTAAAGAAGTGTCTGCGGTGCGTATTGCCTGCTTGACCCCTCTCCCATCACTGTCACCAAGCCTGACACAGACCCATCACTCCAGATCCAAACCCTGTGAGACCAGTTTGCTCAGTTTTACAAATCTTGACCTTTTAAGCCCCTTAGTTCTCTCTCTTTATTGTCTGAGAGCTAGGGAAATGCTTTCCCCTGAATTTCAAAAGAGACAGTGAGAAAGAAAGTGGGAAGAGTGTGAACTGAATCCCCAAAGAGTCCACATATGAGAGGTTCCTTCTGTGCCTAAGGATCTTATATTCAGTTTCTCCTGGAAAGGTGCGCTGATCAACTCTCCCAGCGCAAGGTGAAGCCACACCAGCTCCCTCCAATCCCACCCTCCCCAGCCCTGTGTCCTTGTGATTTGTCTGTCTGTCTGTCTCTCTCTCTTACACACACATACACACAAACACACACACCTAGGAGAAGCAGGAAGAGGAGATTTAGACATTTATTTTGCTTTGGCAAATCTGCCCCTGATCTAAGAAGCTGAAGACTTTTGTTGGTTTTAGAACCCCAATCGGAAAAACACCCTAAATCATTTATTTGTTTTGCATGAACTCTTTTTTATTCTGCTTTTAGAATTGGTCAGGGACAGCAGACACGTGGCTTTGGTCTGTAGGGCAGCTTTGGATCTAGCAGACTTTTATAGTGTCAGCACTGACTGCCATTCCTCAGCCAAGAAGGAGCAACCTCGGTCCTCTTATGAGGATCCTGAATTCCAGACCATCCCACAGATCCCATGGCAGGGGTGGTGGGGCGGTAGGGAACGAGCTGAGTGCACCGTGACATCCACCACAGCTCAGTGCGGGGATCCGGGGCTGAGAAATAAGATTGTAAACACCACCCTGGCAGCATTTCCATCAGAGCAAGAGAGGCAAGGCCGAGGGGATCTCAAGGGAGCCTGGGAAAATCAACACCATGCCTGGGCATATTTTCGAGATGGGCAGAATAAAATGAAAAAAAAAATGGTTTAAGGAAGATAATGACCCAAGAAACAACATCAGTACAATAAACAAGAGATTGCCAAGCTGAAAATGCAGGTTGGAGGTTAGACAAATTCTTACACATAACAAACAAGCCATTTAAATGACTCCTGGACAGTCTCCAAGGCATCATCTGAAGTACCACCTTGAATTTATTTTGCAGCAGTTGCCATGCCAACAGGAAGACTGTATTCCAAAGGGTAAATGGATGCTCCACCCGCAAGCTGCCTTGCACCTAATGCTTCAACCATATTGGTTTTCTCACTGTTCCCCAGGCCTGCATGCGCCCTCCCATCCCCCCAACACCCTCAAAAGTTGTCTTAGAGGTGAGGTCTTCCATACCCTGAATTCCTGCCTCTGCTCTGCACTCAGAATTCTCTGTTTACACCCCTGAAAATGTGGCATGCTGGCTCTCAGGCTAGACCAGGAACACTCACCCCGACATGGCTGGGAGTGTATCCAGTCCGCCCTCAAGCTGAGCCTGGTACCTGCAATACGACAAGTGATGTAAAAGGTTGGATTGGTGAATGCCGAAAGATTCCTCAGAGACCGTATCTCCTGCCCAGTGTGGTTTTCAGGTTGCATTTTTTTTTAAGTTACACAGAAAGGACTGAAGAAAATGTTTCACACCAGAGCAGATGCTTAATAAATATTTGTTGAATAGATGAACAAAGGAATAAATAGAGTGAATCAACATCAGATGAACTGGGTCTTTACAACAATTCTCTCTTTACTCCCATCTAATGTTTACCTGTTGAAGATTGGGCAGTATTTCACAACAGAATTAGTCACCCAAATCGGTTACTAATTACAGTTAGCTACCGGCCAGGCCCTGTTTGAAGCTCCTCCCTCACATTCTCTCCCATCCTCACAATACCCTGCAAGGTTGGTTCTATTTGCTGTGGAGGAAGCTGAGGCTCAGGAAGGAAAAGTAAATCTGCCCCGCCCCCCCACCCTACATTAAGATAGGAGGAGGCACGGTGGGCTCTGAACCCAGGTCTGTGCGGTCTCTGGGCCCGCTCCGCACTGAGGCTAAGGGCCAAGCCTCCAGATCAGATGACTTGGACTTCAATTCTAGCCTCACCGCATTACCATCTCTGCAACAGCGAACACACAGCATAAGCGCTCTCCACCTCCCATTCCTGGAATGTGAAATGCTGGCCTCCTCCTCAGGTGTTGATGTGGAGAGGGAACAGATCAGACCCCGCGCTGGAAGCGCTTACTCTGTGCCTGGCACATACACGCCAGCTGGTGAACAAGAAAACAATGACTACTGGCGATGCTAGGCCTTGCACAAAGCAGCGTGTACTTTCCAGTTTGGGAAATGTATCCTCTAGACCACTCAAGGACAAGGATCAGCTCTGTATTTACATGATTCAAAACACAGGGCACACCCACACAGACATTTAGACAGTGGGGTCTCCTGCTCACAAATGACCCTCTCTTTTTCCTCTTCAGAAGAAAAGAATAAATGCCATTATACGATATGTGGGCATGCTTAAACATGTATATGAATATCAGTATATAAGTTTGCTTATGTTTGGTTTATTTATATTGTTAATGCTTTAGAATCTTTATGTTTCAATCACTGGTGAACAGAAGGATTGCTTTTCTATCTTTAGCAGACCTTGTTTCCGTCTTGCTTCCTTTTGCATCACAGATACATATCAACATGATTTCTGATTTCTCTCTTAATTAGTGGCCTAGTTTCAAAGCAGAAAGCAAGGGAAATGTCTTGGTAAGCGAAGACAGGGAGAAAGAGGAAATAAGGGGAAAGAATCAGAATCTTGAGGTGCTCGTGAACTCAGGCCAGCCTTGGAATATGGACGAAAGGGACACGCAGTGCTGAAAAGTTCTTCCACTGTATCTCAAATTCTAAGCCTCCAATGTCAAATGCTCTTTGTACTGATCCACTTGGGAAAGAGAGTGCTCAACAGCCCTTGAAATTTCTTATTGTGGACACGTCTTAGGTAGAGGAGCTGAGAGCATGCACAGCAGCACGCAATTTTGATAGGAGACTCATCTTAGGCCCTGTAACTAAAGATAATTGTACCATCTGTGTGGACCTCCTGGCTGGAGGTGCCTACTGCTTGATTCCTGCATCAGCATGCAACTACCTTAAAAAGCACCGAGAGGGAGAAGCAGCAAGTGAATTCTTCCAGGGAGATTTAGGAGATGAGCAGAAGCGGTGTAAGAAATGAATGTCTCGGCCTCGGAGCAAATGAAGCCAAACTAGAATCAGCTGTGACGAGAGTGCAGCTTGCTTGGGAAGAGACTCCTCTGACTGTAAAACTGCAGGAGCTGCTGAGGACAACGGGACGCTGGCTCGCATGAGAGCTGGTGAACAGGATGAACTCCTGGGACTCAGAAGCCACTTCACAGGCTTCTCATGTGAATTTCCTGGTGCCCAGCACTTCAGGGGGGACACAGTAAGTGATCAGTAACCACTGCCAAGAATATCTATGTTGAAGAGAAAACGTTTATCTCCATGTAAGTTTTTGGAGGCAATATGGCAGAAAAGGTATCAGAATCAAGAGACTGGAAAGAACCAAAAAGGTCTGCATTCAAATCTCTCCCTCACTACTTACTAATTATACAGACTTAGGAGAGTAAAGCTACCTTGGTCTTTCTGTCTATAAAATGGGGATAACACTACGACCTACCTTGAAGAGGTAAGTGAGGATTGAAATGTGAATAAAGCACATTGCATAGTGGCTGGTAAACTGTGGTGCTCAAACAATGGTAACTGTTGCTGCAGGTGAGAATAAAAAATTAAGATGCTGAAATAGTGTGGTTTGACTGGAGAAAAACCATTTCAGTGCATACTAGGTACAGGATGTGTCCGGTTTTCCCTTTTGACTGGAGAACAAGTCACTTGTCCTTCGAAAAGACACGCTTAAGGTTGAGAGAATGATTACCACATGTTATACAAATAAATCTGTTTATCAGAGAAGATGATGGTTAGCAGTGTGCTGGTAAATGTCCAACGACTGATGTGTCAAAAATAATTATCCATAAATAAAAATATAATTTTATTATAAGTTTTACTGATACAAAGGATACACAGCACACAATTTACAAGTAATAATAAAACATACAATATTCCTTCTTTTAAATTCCAATTGATTGTTATAGAATGCTTTTTCGATATTTGCTGAAGTCTTATATTCATAGCCATTCAACCTTGATTTAAAACATATTTCTAGGATAACTACTGATGCAACACACTCTTAAGTGTAACCTGCATTATTAACATTTTTCCATCAGCTTCTTAGATCTAGACAATCAACATAACAATGAATCCAGTCACAGTTTGTAGCTTTTGCTAATTTCCTGGTGTAAATACTCTCACCAAGGTCAGTTTCTAGCTACTAACAGAATGTCAGTGAAAGTGGAATTGAGAAAAGATGTTTTAGTGGTATACCATTATACGGTATTTTACTGTACAGATAGAATAAATAACCTCAAAAGCAGCGATAGTACTAAAATGTAGTAAAATAATTAGGAATTGATGGGTGTTGAATCTTTATAACCTTTGTTTCTAATGTAATTTATTTAATTGTACATTTATATTTAATTTTTAATTAAGGTTGTGTTTAACAACTGGCTCATAAAATTCCTGAAGATTGAAGAATTGGCTCTGCCAGTAGGCGCTGATTACAGCACACCGCCTTGGGAGCCAAGCATCTGTCTGACCCACAGCTCTACTGTTTTATGCCTAAAGGAACTTTACGAGGAGCTATATCTTCTTTCAAAATCTCGCCTCACCCATTTGATTCTTTCCACCCTTCTCTCATTGTCTAATGAGGTTCCCCAACCTCTTTCTCTGCCCTTTCTTATTACTCCTGTTGTCACCTTAGTCAGTGCCTTGGCCACTTCACATTTGGTCCACTGCAGAACACTCCTGTTTCCTGTTTCCTGTTTTTTTTCTTCCTCTACATCACTGTAGGTTCTCTTCCCAGATTCATTTTCCCCACATGCTCCCTTAGGCCAATGTCCTTCCCCAAAGCCTTCAAAGGTCCTTTCGAGCTTGTAGGATAGAGTTCAAACCCTTTAGAAGTTCTGGAGATGGCTGCAGAATAATGTGAATGCACTTAATGCCACAGAACTGTATGCTTAAATATGGTTAAAATGGTATATCGTACTTTATATATATTTTACCCCAATAAAAAAGTCCTTAGAAAGACAACCAAGGTCCTAAACAATCTGCCTTTGTTTAGAAATTACTAAACTTATCCTTTATTTTCATTATCACTGCTACTCTGCTCACTGATCCCATGTGCTGGGCACTGTCTTGAACAGCCTACATTGACCCTCACTGTAATCCTATAAAGGAAGTACTGTTATTGCCACCATTTTGCAGATGACAAAACTGAGGGTAAAACACCATGAAGGTCATCCCTCCCAGAGTGTTGATTTGGTGCTTTTATCAGTAGCTATGCAAATATAACCACTCAGCCATCATCATTTCTTTATGATAGCTTTCCATTTAAGAGCCAGGCCCACGATGACATAAGTGAAGCACTCCCCTTGAATAATAAATAAAAGGGGTAATAAAGATAAATAATATTTTAAGGCAATATCATAAAAATTAAAATTAATGCAAAAAATGATAGGCAAAATATTAACATTTTAAATAAGAATAGTATCTGACCCTGCACTTAGACAACTATGTCTCACTCACTTCACCCTAATCCTGGATCTGATTCCAATAAAACCTTATTTACCAAAGCAGGCCATGGCCCAGGGCTCATAGTTTGCCAATTTTAATTTTTTAATATATTGCATAAAAATTATAATTTACCTTAATTACTGAGTTTCTTGGAGTCTCCCTAAATTTTGTGCCCAAGGTAAATATCTCACTTTCCTGACCCAGTTCTGGCTCTACTGTCCTAGCAGCTAGAAAGAAAGGCCCATATCGTTCTTCCTCTATTCCCCACCCCCACCCCTCAGGTCCTGATTTTTGTTCTTCATGCTTGTTCTACCCCAGGGAAATGTGGCTATTTTACACCATAGGAAATGATTTTAAAAGAGAGGAGAAAAGTCTGTACGAGCAAACTATTTGGTTATTATTGTTACAATAGAACATTTCTAGAACCCAAATTATGTTTCTACAGATTAAGAACTATGGAGATGCCTGGGTCAATAAAACACCAAGTCAATAAGAAAGGGTGTTGGTCTTTTTAGCCAAAGTTTTCATAAAAATTTTATACCTTGCATACCACTTAGACACTCTTTGAAAACATTAGCCCACCAGTGGCTTGATCTATTTACTGCTGAAAATACAATCACTGGCTGGCCGTATTGGGGAAAAACAAACTGCCTTCATTTAACCTTTTAGATTTTGAGATAATCTGGGGCCGGTTTATACAAAGGAATGTTTCCTAGTCCATTCTTTAGGTAAGGAGGTATCCTCATGAGAAGTTGCTCCTTGTATCTTTTAATGATTAAATGCCTAGGGCTTTTACACACACACACACACACACACACACACACTAGATTTCAAGATGACTAATTAAATAAAATGGATGGCATAGCTTTAACAAAAGGTCCAAAGTTGTAATCAAAGCACTGAATTAGTTCTGGGCTCGATGCTTTGAGTAGGCACTTTTCATGAGTTAAGCCAGGCCTGAGCAGTGCTCTCTAAGAAAAGATGCTGGGGCAACCCAGAACACCAAACGGGCACAGAAGGGGATCCTCCTATTAAAAACACAAAGAACAGAAGAACAAAACATAAAAAGAACAAAACAAATAAGTACATACATATCAGCACTTGCAAGCAAAAGGTAATCCCCAGAAAGAAAGAAGGCTGCAAAATCTGAATAGACCTGATGCCATGGGGACCTTTTGGATGAGAGCCTGGGAGCTGGACTTCAGACCACAACAGAAATAGTGGAGCCTTTAAATACTTTTCTTTCTCTGAGAGGAAGACTAGAAAAACTCCTCTGTTCGCCTAGGGTTGCTGCATATAAGACTGCAATCTACCGGAGTTACAGGTAGGAGAAATACTTACACACAAAGACATCAGAACCCACAGCCTACATCACATGATGATCAGGTATAGGTCCAAACTGACATGTGGCATGGGAACCCCCAGCTGAGACACAAACATAAAAATAATTATAGGAGGGATTAACCAAGATGGCGGAGTAGAAGGACGTGCTCTCACTCCCTCTTGCGAGAGCACCAGAATCACAACTGGCTGCTGGACAATCATTGACAGGAAGACCCTGGAATTCACCAAGGAGGATACCCCACGTCCAAGGACAGAGGAGAAGCCACAGTGAGACGGTAGGAGGGGCGCAATCAGAGTAAAATCAAATCCCATAACTGCCGGGTGGGTGACTCACAGACTGGCAAACACTTATACCACAGAAGTCCACCCACTGGAGTGAAGGTTCTGAGCCCCACGTCAGGCTTCCCAACCTGGGGGTCCGGCAACGGGAGGAGGAATTCCTAGAGAATCAGACTTTGAAGCCTAGTGGGAATTGATTGCAGGACTTTGACAGGACTGGGGGAAACAGAGACCCCACTCTTGGAGGGCACACACAAAGTAATGAGTGCATCGGGACCCAGGGGAAGGAGCAGTGACCCTGGGGGAGACTGAACCAGACCTACCTGCTGGTGTTGGGGGGTCTCCTGCAGAGGCAGGTGGTGGCTCTGTTTCACCATGGGGATAAGGACACTGGCAGCAGAGGTTCTGGGAAGTTCTCCTTGGCGTAAGCCCTCCCAGAGTCTGCCATCAACCCCACCAAAGAGCACGGGTAGGCTCCAGTGTTGGGTTGCCTCAGGCAAAACAACCAACAGGGAGGGAACCCAGCCCCACCCATCAACAGTCAAGTGGATTAAGGTTTTACTGAGCTCTGACCGCCACAGCAACAGTCAGCTCTACCCACCACCAGAGCCTCCCATCAAGCCTCTTAGATAGCCTCAACCACCAGAGGGCAGACAGCAGAAGCAAGAAAAACTACAATCCTGCAGCCTGTGGACCAAAAACCACAGTTACAGAAAGATAGAGAAGATGAAAAGGCAGAGGGCTATGTACCAGATGAAGGAACAAGAAAAAACCCCAGAAAAACAACTAAATGAAGTGGAGATAGGCAACCTTCCAGAAAAAGAATTCAGAATAATGATAGTGAAGATGATCCAGGACCTCGGAATAAGAATGGAGGCAAAGATTAAGAAGATGCAAGAAATGATTAACAAAGACCTAGAAGAATTAAAGAACAAACAAACAGAGATGACCAATACAATAACTGAAATGAAAACTACACTAGAAGGAATCAATAGCAGAATAACTGAGGCAGAAGAACGGATAAGTGACCTGGAAGACAGAATGGTGGAATTCACTGCTGCGGAACAGACTAAAGAAAAAAGAATGAAAAGAAATGAAGACAGCCTAAGAGACCTCTGGGACAATATTAAACGCAACAACATTCGCATTATAGGGGTCCCAGAAGGAGAAGAGAGAGAGAAAGGACCCGAGAAAATATTTGAAAAGATTATAGTTGAAAACTTCCCTTACATGGGAAAGGAAGTAGCCACCCAAGTCCAGGAAGCGCAGAGAGTCCCATACAGAATAAACCCAAGGAGAAACACGCCGAGACACATAGTAATCAAAGTGGCAAAAATTAAAGACAAAGAAAAATTATTGAAAGCAGCAAGGGAAAAACGACAAATAACATACAAGGGAATTCCCATAAGGTTAACAGCTGGTTTCTCAGCAGAAACTCTGCAAGCCAGAAGGGAGTGGCATGATATACTTAAAGTGATGAAAGGGAAGAACCTACAACCAAGATTACTCTACCCGGCAAGGATCTCATTTAGATTTGATGGAGAAATCAAAAGCTTTACAGACAAGCAAAAGCTAAGAGAATTCAGCACCACCAAACCAGCTCTACAACAAATGCTAAAGGAACTTCTCTAAGTGGGAAACACAAGAGAAGAAAAGGACCTACAAAAACAAACCCAAAACAATTAAGAAAATGGTCATAGGAACATACATATCGATAATTACCTTAAACGTGAATGGATTAAATGCCCCAACCAAAAGACATAGACTGGCTGAATGGATACAAAAACAAGACCCATATATACGCTGTCTACAAGAGACCCACTTTAGACCTAGGGACACATACAGACTGAAAGTGAGGGGATGGAAAAAGATATTCCATGAAAATGGAAATCAAAAGAAAGCTGGAGTAGCTATACTCATATCAGATAAAATAGACTTTAAAATAAAGAATGTTACAAGAGACAAGGAAGGACACTACATAATGATCCAGGGATCAATCCAAGAAGAAGGTATAACAATTATAAATATATATGCACCCAACATAGGAGCACCTCAATACATAAGGCAACTGCTAACAGCTATAAAAGAGGAAATCGACAATAACACAGTAATAGTGGGGGACTTTAACACCTCACTTACACCAATGGACAGATCATCCAAAATGAAAATAAATAAGGAAACAGAAGCTTTAAATGACACAATAGACCAGATAGATTTAATTGATATATATAGGACATTCCATCCAAAAACAGCAGATTACACGTTCTTCTCAAGTGCGCACGGAACATTCTCCAGGATAGATCACATCTTGGGTCACAAATCAAGCCTCAGTAAATTTAAGAAAATTGAAATCATATCAAGCATCTTTTCTGACCACAATGCTATGAGATTAGAAATGAATTACAGGGAAAAAAACGTAAAAAAGACAAACACATGGAGACTAAACAATACGTTACTAAATAACCAAGAGATCACTGAAGAAATCAAAGAGGAAATAAAAAAATACCTAGAGACAAATGACAATGAAAACACGACGACCCAAAACCTATGGGATGCAGCAAAAGCAGTTCTAAGAGGGAAGTTTATAGCTATACAAGCCTACCTAAAGAAACAAGAAAAATCTCAAGTAAACAATCTAACCTTACACCTAAAGAAACTAGAGAAAGAAGAACAAACAAAACCCAAAGTTAGCAGAAGGAAAGAAATCATAAAGATCAGAGCAGAAATAAATGAAATAGAAACAAAGAAAACAATAGCAAAGATCAATAAAACTAAAAGTTGGTTCTTTGAGAAGATAAACAAAATTGATAAGCCATTAGCCAGACTCATTAAGAAAAAGAGGGAGAGGACTCAAATCAATAAAATCAGAAATGAAAAAGGAGAAGTTACAACAGACACCGCAGAAATACAAAGCATCCTAAGAGACTACTACAAGCAACTTTATGCCAATAAAATGGACAACCTGGAAGAAATGGACAAATTCTTAGAAAGGTATAACCTTCCAAGACTAAACCAGGAAGAAATAGAAAATATGAACAGACCAATCACAAGTAATGAAATTGAAACTGTGATTAAAAATCTTCCAACAAACAAAAGTCCAGGACCAGATGGCTTCACAGGTGAATTCTATCAAACATTTAGAGAAGAGCTAACACCCATCCTTCTTAAACTCTTCCAAAAAACTGCAGAGGAAGGAACACTCCCAAACTCATTCTATGAGGCCACCATCACCCTGATACCAAAACCAGACAAGGACACTACAAAAAAAGAAAATTACAGACCAATATCACTGATGAATATAGATGCAAAAATCCTCAACAATATACTAGCAAACAGAATCCAACAACACATTCAAAGGATCATACACCACGATCAAGTGGGATTTATCCCAGGGAAGCAAGGATTCTTCAATATACGCAAATCAATCAATGTGATACACCATATTAACAAATTGAAGAATAAAAACCATATGATCATCTCAATAGATGCAGAAAAAGCTTTTGACAAAATTCAGCACCATTTATGAAAAAAACTCTCCAGAAAGTGGGCATAGAGGGAACCTACCTCAACATAATAAAGGCCATATATGACAAACCCACAGCAAACATCATTCTCAATGGTGAAAAACTGAAAGCATTTCCTCTAAGATCAGGAACGAGACAAGGATGTCCACTCTCACCACTATTATTCAACATAGTTCTGGAAGTCCTAGCCACGGCAATCAGAGAGGAGAAAGAAATAAAAGGAATACTAATTGGAAAAAAAGAAGTAAAACTGTCACTGTTTGCAGATGACATGATACTATAGATAGAGAATCCTAAAGATGCTACCCACAAACTTCTAGAGCTAATCAGTGAATCTGGTAAAGTTGCAGGATACAAAATTAATGCACAGAAATCCCTTGTATTCCTATACACTAATGATGAAAAATCTGAAAGAGAAATTAAGGAAACACTCCCATTTACCACTGCAACAAGAAGAATAAAATACCTAGGAATAAACCTACCTAGGGAGACAAAAGACCTGTATGCAGAAAACTATAAGACACTGATGAAAGAAATTAAAGATGATACCAACAGATGGAGAGATATACCATGTTCTTGGATTGGAAGACTCAACATTGTGAAAATGAGTATACTACCCAAAGCAATCTATAGATTCAATGCAATCCCTATCAAATTACCAATGGCATTTTTTACAGAGCTAGAACAAATCATCTTAAAATTTGTATGGAGACACAAAAGACCCCGAATAGCCAAAGCAGTCTTGAGGGGAAAAAATGGAGCTGGAGGAATCAGACTCCCTGACTTCAGACTATACTACAAAGCTACAGTAATCAAGACAATATGGTACTGGCACAAAAACAGAAACATAGATCAATGGAACAAGATAGAAAGCCCAGAGATTAACCCACGCACCTATGGTCAACTAATCTATGACAAAGGAGGCAAAGATATACAATGGAGAAAAGACAGTCTCTTCAATAAGTGTTGCTGGGAAAACTGGACAGCTACATGTAAAAGAATGAAATTAGAATACTCCCTAACACCATACACAAAAATAAACTCAAAATGGATTAGAGACCTAAATATAAGACCGGACACTATAAAACTCTTAGAGGAAAACATAGGAAGAACACTCTTTGACATAAATCACAGCAAGATCTTTTTTGATCCATCTCCTAGAGTAATGGAAATAAAAACAAAAATAAACAAATGGGACCTAATGAAACTTCAAAGCTTTTGCACAGCAAAGAAAACCATAAACAAGACGAAAAGACAACCCTCAGAATGGGAGAAAATATTTGCAAACGAGTCAACGGACAAAGGATTAATCTCCAAAATATATAAACAGCTCATTCAGCTCAATATTAAAGAAACAAACAACCCAATCCAAAAATGGGCAGAAGACCTAAATAGACATTTCTCCAAAGAAGACATACAGATGGCCAAGAAGCACATGAAAAGATGCTCAACATCACTAATTATTAGAGAAATGCAAATCAAAACTACATTGAGGTATCACCTCACTCCTGTTAGAATGGGCATCATCAGAAAATCTACAAACAACAAATGCTGGAGAGGGTGTGGAGAAAAGGGAACCCTCTTGCACTGTTGGTGGGAATGTAAATTGATACAGCCACTATGGAGAACAATATGGAGGTACCTTAAAAAACTAAAAATAGAATTACCATATGACCCAGCAATCCCACTACTGGGCATATACCCAGAGAAAACCGTAATTCAAAAAGACACATGCACCCGAATGTTCATTGCAGCACTATTTACAATAGCCAGGTCATGGAAGCAACCTAAATGCCCATCAACAGACGAATGGATAAAGAAGATGTGGTACATATATACAATGGAATATTACTCAGCCATAAAAAGGAACGAAATTGAGTCATTTGTTGAGACGTGGATGGATCTAGAGACTGTCATACAGAGTGAAGTAAGTCAGAAAGAGAAAAACAAGTATCGTATATTAATGCATGTATGTGGAACCTAGAAAAATGGTACAGATGAGCCAGTTTGCAGGGCAGAAGTTGAGACACAGATGTAGAGAATGGACATATGGACACCAAGGGGGGAAAACTGCTGTGGGGTGGGGATGGTGGTGTGCTGAATTGGGCGATTGGGATTGACATGTATACACTGATGTGTATAAAATTGATGCCTAATAAGAACCTGCAGTATAAAAAAACAAACAAAACAACTAATACTAAACTTTCATTGGGTTATTTGTATGGAAATATGTTAATATAAATGTTTCAGACATTACATGAAATTTCTAAAAATCTTATATTTGTATGTGTATGGAAATATGTATGGAAATATGTTAATATAAATGTTTCAGACATTACATGAAATTTCTAAAAAATCTTATATGTTCTGGTATAATGTTATAAGTAATAATCCTAGTTATTACTTTAAAATGTATATCTCAGAAATAACTAATTTTCTTGTCAACTGCATTATTATGAACTTTCATCAAATCTTTAACCGTGGTCATTTTTAAGTCTTTTGTCATTTACAGACAGTTCTGGGTGTACTCTGATGATTTTGCAAATATGTTCCTATGAAAGGGTTTCATCTTCAAGAAATTCATGGAAAAGACTCTGACAAGTACAGGTTTCTGGTAACTGACTGTACTGCTGAACTGAATGAATAAGCATTTTCAGAACTCTAATGAAAAACTGATGAACTCATAAGAGTGCTAACAAAAGATCAAGATGAAAAAAAATATTAATTACATGGGACTGAGTGAACTGATGAGGATGAGTATAATTTTTGTGACTTTCTGTCTGAATTAAAAAAAAAAATCCCACAAGGACTCAGAGGCAAAGAATATACAAATCAATTTTCACTGCAAAGTAAAGGAGCTGTTACAGTGGAGGATTACTGGACTGAATGTCAATATTATGACATAGTATGAGTGTGTTTCATGTTTGGTAATTGCAATCATTGTTGCTTTTGTTGTGGTCATCCATGTACAATGCTTGGTGTCAGTCTATTTATCTCTTGTAAAAATAAAATACAGTGTGTGTGAAAAAAAAAAAATTATAGGAGAATCCCATGTTTAACTACTCCATGGTGATAATTCTATAATTGAGGACATAAAGGACTTCCAAAAAAGTCCCCACCCCACCTGAACCCAACACCAGTGATAAGACTAATGATTAAAAAAAAAAAGATGATCTGCACAAGAACCATGAGGGAGAATCAGCTGATACAGTAAGTTGGAGAATTCACATCTCTAGAACTGAAGACAATCATCTGATTGAAACTCTAAAATAAATGTGTTCAAAATCAAAAATAAAGGGCTTCCCTGGTGGTGCACTGGTTGAGAATCTGCCTGCCGATGCAGGGGACACGGGTTCGAGCCCTGGTCTGGGAAGATCCCACATGCCGCGGAGCAACAGGGCCCGTGAGCCACAACTACTGAGCCTGCGCGTCTGGAGCCTGTGCTCCGCAACAAGAGAGGCCGCGACACTGAGAGGCCCGCGCACTGCGATGAAGAGTGGCCCCCGCTCGCCGCAACTAGAGAAAGCCCTCGCACAGAAACGAAGACCCAACACAGCCAAAAATTAATTAATTAATTAATTAATTAAAAAAGAAAAAAAAATTTTAAAAAATCAAAAATAAAGAAGGCATAGAAACTGTAGAGAAAGAACAGGACATTACTGTTAAAGGATCATGAAGATTCAAAAGAGAACCAAATATAATATTTGCAGCAGAACGTATTGTAGTTGTTAACTTTAAGACCATAATCAGCAAGTTTCATGTCATATCAGATACACCTGAAAAAAAGAATTGGTGAGCTGGAAATGAGGAGAACACTCAGAATACAGCACAGATAAAGAGATGACATGGAAGCAGTTAGGAGACAACAGGGACAGATTCCAAATCAATGTTTCATAGAAGCTCCAGAAGAAGAATGTATGAAGAGACACTATCACTCAGTTTGAGAATGTATGAATAATTTCTTTCTTTTTTTTTTTTGCTTAACAGACTTTTTTTTAATTATTAGAAAAAATATATATATATAAGTATATATATTTTTGCAGTTGATTGAGTCCCTAAGACTCAACCCAAGCCCAGTCTGTAGCAGGGATCATTTTCTTTAGAACATGATGACTGCCCAGTCGGTCAGGGCCCTGGAGGAAGCAGGCTCAGTTGTAGTCAAACTACTTTAACATGCGCTAAGAAATCCAGCCCAGATAAATCACCTATAGTATTAAAATCACATGGAAAGAGAGATATTAATGTGGACACCAAATTGCTTTTCAGATGTTGCTCAAGATAGTACCTTTGTAAAACGCAAAGCTATTTATAAATGTCAATAATGTTATCTAATCATTGGTTTAGCAACTAATAATTATGAATATGCCCAGCTCTGTGCTAAGCACTTTACAAGCATTTTCTCATTTAATCCTTACAATAGCCTTTTAAGATAAGTGTGTGTATACATATATATATATTTTTAATAGATCTTTATTGGAGTATAATTGCTTCACAATACTGTGTTAGTTTCTGTTGTACAATAAATTGAATCAGCCATATGCATACATATGTCCCCATATCCCCTCCCTCTTGAGCTTCCCTCCCACCCTCCCTATCCCACCCCTCTAGGTGGTCACAAAGCACGGAGCTGATCTCCCTGTGCTATGCGGCTGCTTCCCACTAGCCATCTATTTTACATTCGGTAGTGTATATATGTCAACACTACTCTCACTTCACCCCAACTTCCCCCTCCCATCCCGTGTCCTCAAGTCCATTCTGTATGTCTACATCTTTATTCCTGCCCTGCAACTAAGTTCATCATACGATTTTTTTTTTTTAGATTCCATATATATGCGTTAGCATATGGTATTTGCTTTTCTCTTTCTGACTTACTTCACTCTGTATGACAAACTCTAGGTCCATCCACCTCACTACAAATAACTCAATTTCATCTCTTTTCATGGCTCAGTAATATTCCATTGTATACATGTGCCACATCTTCTTTATCCATTCATCTGTCGATGGACATTTAGGTTGCTTCCATGTTCTGGCTACTGTAAATAGAGCTGCAGTGAACATTGTGGTACATGACTCTTTTTGAATTATGGTTTTCTCAGGGTATATGACCAGTAGATTGGGATTGCTGGGTCATCTGGTAGTTCTAGTTTTAGTTTTTTAAGGAATCTCCATACTGTTCTCCATAGTGGCTGTATCAATTTACATTCCCACCAACAGTGCAGGAGGGTTCCCTTTTCTCCACACCCTCTCCAGCATTTATTGTTTCTAGATTTTTTGATAATGGCCATTCTGACCACCATGAGGTGATACCTCATTGTAGTTTTGATTTGCATTTCTCAGAGGCACATGAAAAGATGCTCAACATCACTATACATATATATTTAAACACAGATTTTAAAACAGATGAGTAACCTGCCTTAGAGAAGTTAAGTCTCTTGCCCAGGGTCTCAGGGAATAGTGGAATTGGGACTCATCACAAATATGCTTGATGCCAACTGATCGATGAGTTTATTACTGAACGTGTAGAACACAGAGGAAGTAGATCATTATGATGAAGCAAAATAAACAAGACTGTCCATTAGGAACATGTAAACTGCAAGAAGTTTCTTAGATTAGCTTTGAAGCACTGCTCTCCTGAATCCAGGTCACCTGGAGAAGGTCAGCCTTCCTGACGGCCAGTGACTCCTGCACCTGGGTGGTCAGGGCAGAACTGAGTCCTTTCAAAGGATACAAAGAAGCACTTACACAGCCAGACCAGGTGTACCGATGGCAGAAAATTCATTTATCCTGGAGGTTTATAAATATTGTTTGGTGGGGAAAGGGAAAGACAGCCTGTTTATTTTGAGCATGGAGTTGCGTTACATTCATTTTTTTAAAATGTCAGGCATATGCACGTAAAATGTGCCTGTTTTCCAGCAAGATGCTTTATCCACAGAACACTGAATTAAAAACAAATTGCTAATGGAGACACAAGTGAATGAATCAGAAAGAGAGTCAAAGGGAAATACCAACACTGTCTCTAGCTGAGCACATCTCGCAGGCTTCTTTCCAGAAGAAGCCAAAGTGGGCTTCTCGGCACACGCGGTGCCAGGCATGGTTTCTTCAGTATGCTCTCCACAAATGTATGATAAGCACTATTTTGAAGTCAGTGCTTTTAGCAAGCCTTCTATTTTTCACTGCAAAGAAACCCAATTTATTTTTTGTTCAAAGAAAAAGTGGAATCACAGCTATCTCCGCAGGAACTGATGAAAACATTGGCAAAACCTTCAGATAAAAGAGATCAAATTGCTTACCAGTCCCTCGTAAGAAAAAAAGTATATAAATATGTATTTCATTTTATTTTCTCTCACAGATGTTTTTGAAAGAAGGGAGTAGGTTTAGGGGAGTGGTTCTGACATTCTTTCTTCTAGTGGAAAAACCTTTAAAAGAAGCAATTCAGCATTTTAATAATTATACCAGGTCATCTAAAAAAAAGAGTATGTGACTTTCGCTTTGATTTCCATTTCTTTCCTTGCTCCATGATGGTTTTTCCTGTGCTGACAGAAACAGATTTCTGGCCCTCCAAGAAACCTCATGCACACAAGGCTAGCTTCCTGCTCGCTCTTTCTCGGAGTAACAAGCAATTTTAAGAGTTCTTTCTCTCTGTCTGAGGTGCCCCTGTGCTTGGGTGAAGATTATAGGTTAAACTCCACTGAAAGTAATTGAATTAGTTTGCCCTTACATTTCTGGTCAATACCCCTGTGTGTGGATTCAGGCTTTCTACTGAAAATTCTGCTTTCCCAATGTTGCTTCCAAACTCAGCTGTGTATACAGATGTACAATTGCTGGTTTGGAGGTAAACAGGAGCAGAGAAATTTTTACATGCTACTCTTTAGTTTTTCGACTTAAATTTCAGAATAAATGTCAAGGGCAACCCCTAGTTATCATGATTCTGTTTCTCTCAGTTCAGCCTGACCTCTGTTTCCCTGTCAGGGAAGGTTTTTGTACACTAGGCTTGGAACTTTTTTATTGCTAGTGTCTGCTTGTAAGAAAAAAATCATAAGCTGGTGAGTGGGACAGAAAGGAGACGGAACACTTCCTCCAGGGCCCAGAGCGAGTGCAGCTCTGTAGCTCTTTTTTTGAAGGCACTTGACCTGGCACTTACAGACACAGAGAATGTGGAGCTCAGCTCCACACCATGAGGACAACCAGCCTAAATTCACCTAAAAGCCCCCAAGGCATGACCAGTTCACATCAGAATACATGGCACAAGTGACTTAACTCCTAGTCATGTACTCATGGCAGACATCGTTAATCAATGACTACGCTGTTTTCCAGTAAATTCAGATGGGGCCTCTTGATCCTTCTCTACAATGCTCTCCAGGCAACTCCTACCAGTAGGATTTTCAACTCTCCCGGAGATCCTGATTTAATCACCTTCCTTTTCTGGGGTCTTCGGGCAGATGATCTATTTACCTTACAAGGGAACAAGATACAGTAGTAAAAATTTTGAATAGAAAGGTGGAAGGACCAGGTCTGCGTCTCCACTCTGTGATCAGCAAGCCCTTTGCCCTTGGCCAAATAACTGGCCCTCTTTAAACTTCAATTTTCTAATCTAGAACAAGTAATTTGGGTTTGATCAGACGATGTCAGTCATGACTGCAGGACCCCTGGGAGGAGCTTGATGATTGCAAGAGGGTCTCAAATCCTTGACATTCTAAACACTGTTTAAATATTAAGTGAATGACATTGCAACTAATTTTCCAAAGTAGATAGGTGTTGCTGTAATGAATGAGATACACATTTATCCAAAACCACTACTGAATTTATAGCATTTGTGTTGCTATATATTTTCTTAATCAATAGATACGCAAAATAATAAGGTTACTCTTTATCTGTTGAAGCCTCAGCACCCTCATCTGTTAATAGCATAAAACATGAAGTCTATCTCATGGGATTTTTGTGAAGATCATGTGAGATAATGTGCAAAAGGGCTCAATGCAGGCCCTGCCTGGCCCTGGGTAAGTTCTAAAAGCACAGAGGAGAAACGGGCTTTCCAGAATACAGGAGAAGGAGAGGAAGATATTACCCCATCTGACCACACACTCTGCCTTCTCCCCACTGGAGAGGGATGTTAAGTGTGAGCCAAAAAGTAGGGGAGTATGATTTTTTTAAATACTCCCTTAAATTTAAGTGGTTAGGTAGTTCTGGGACATAGTTTGAGGGCTGGTTGTATAAGCCCTGGAGGGCAATGGTATCGCAAAAATCCCACTATTTTCCTGACTCTAACGGGATTCTAATTGCTGTAACTTCCTTTGTCTTGTATGTCACGTTGTTTCAGTAAGTTTCCACATTCTTGGCTGACTACATTGAAAGTTTAATCTAATTCTACAGAGGCTGTGTGTTTGGCATCTTTCTTTCAGCCCATATCCCATTTAAAGGAAGCAGACAGCTAATATTATTGCCATCATATAGAGATCCACACTTTGTTGTTACAGAGGGGTCCCACATTTTAAAAGGCTGGGAACCAATGGGGCAAATGGTCTAGAAGCTTCTTATAGTTCTACAACATAGTAGATTTTAGAGTTAAATGCAGCCATTATATAAAAGGCACTTTGAAGGGAGAGGTCTGGGAACAGAAATGCATCAGCACTAAATGGGATGGTCCTGTTCAATCCCTCTTATCACCCAATCTTGCATATCAGTAAAAACTAGTGGATATGCAAAGCCAGTACAGAGCTAGAGTGGGAAGAGAGCTCTCTATTCCATTTCCAATACTGCCAGTAATGCCAGAGGTCCACCAGTTTCTCTACCCAAAAACCCGGGAATGATCTTTGATTCCTCCATTTTCTTCTTGCTCTAAGGTCCAATCCATCAGTCAGTGCTGTCAATTTCCCCAAATCATTTCTCAGATCCATTCCTGCCCTTCACGTCCAAGCTCATACCCTTGCTACAACATCGCCACTTGCCTATCTCTTTTTGACCACAGCAGCCTAACTGCTGTCCCCACTCTCTCTCCTGCCCTCCTCCAAGTTGCCCTCCACTCTGCAGTCAGAATAAACTTTTACATTATACCCTGTTGATGTCATTCTGCTACTTGAAATCCTCCCAAGACTTTCCAATGCATTTCAACAGTGTATAGAGCCACGCATGCTTTGACTCCTGCCTTATATCACCAACGTGATCTGTTCCTTTCTCCTCTTCACTCACCATGTCCAGCCACTTTCACTTAGTTCCTCATATGCATCAAGCTCTTTCCCCCTTGGGGTTTCATTGTAGGATATTCGCTCTTCTTGGAACAATCTTTCCCTCCCATTTCTCTTCCCACTAAAGCCTGCATCCCACCTCTCAAAGAGACCCACCCTGATCTGTCTAAAGAAGCTAAGGATCTATCTCACCACTTTGTGTGCTTCTTGAAAACACTGATTATTATTTTTAACCATTCATTTATTTTCCTCTTCCCTTTCTGTTTTGTTTGTTTCTATACTTTAGATTATAAACTCCTTAAGAGCAGGGACCTTGCCAGGTTTTTTTTTTTTTTAAGATTATGATTATTTTTTTTAATTTTTTTTTTATACAGCAGGTTCTTATTAGTCATCCATTTTATACACATCAGTGTATACATGTCAATCCCAATCGCCCAATTCAGCACACCACTACCCCCACCCCCTGCCGCTTTCCCGACTTGGCATCCATACGTTTGTTCTCTACATCTGTGTCTCTACTTCTGCCCTGCAAACTGGATCATCTGTACCATTTTTCTAGGTTCCACATATATGCGTTAATATACGATATTTGTTTTTCTCTTTCTGACTTACTTCACTCTGTATGACAGTCTCTAGATGCATCCACGTCTCTACAAATGACCCAATTTCGTTCCTTTTTATGGCTGAGTAATATTCCATTGTATATATTACCACATCTTCTTTATCCGTTCGTCTGTCAATGGGCATTTAGGTTGCTTCCATGACCTGGCTATTGTAAATAGTGCTGCAGTGAACACTGGGTGCATGTCTTTTTGAATTATGGTTTTCCCTGGGTATATGCCCAGTAGTGGGATTTCTGGGTCATATGGTAATTCTAGTTTTAGTTTTTTAAGGAACCTCCATACTGTTCTCCAAAGTGGCTGTATCAATTTACATTTCCACCAACAGTGCAAGAGGGTTCCCTTTTTTCCACACCCTCTCCAGCATTTGTTGTTTGTAGATTTTCTGATGATACCCATTCTAACCGGTGTGAGGTGATACCTCATTATAGTTTTGATTTGCATTTCTCTAACAATTAGTGATGTTGAGTAGCTTTTCATGTGCTTCTTGGCCATCTGTAGGTCTTCTTTGAAGAAATGTCTATTTAGGTCTTCTGCCCATTTTTGGATTGGGTTGTTTGTTTTTTGAATATTGAGCTGCATGAGCTGTTTATATATTTTGGAGATTAATCCTTTGTCCGTCGATTTGTTTGCAAATATTTTCTCCCATTCTGAGGGTTGTCTTGTCATCTTGTTTATGGTTTTCTTTGCAGTGCAAAAGCTTTTAAGTTTCATTAGGTCCCATTTGTTTATTTTTGTTTTTATTTCCATTACTCTAGGAGATGGATCAAAAAAGATCTTGCTGTGATTTATGTCAAAGAGTGTTCTTCCTATGTTTTCCTCTAAGAGTTTTATAGTGCCCAGTCTTACATTTAGGTCTCTAATCCATTTTGAGTTTATTTTTGTGTATGGTGTTGGGGAGTGTTCTAATTTCATTCTTTTCCATGTAGCTGTCCAGTTTTCCCAGCACCACTTACTGAAGAGACTGTCTTTTCTTCATTGTATATCCTTGCCTCCTTTGTCATCGATTAGTTGACCATAGGTGCATGGGTTTATCTCTGGGCTTTCTATCCTGTTCCATTGATCTATATCTCTGTTTTTGTGCCAGTACCATATTATCTTGATTACTGTAGCTCTGTAGTATAGTCTGAAGTCCAGGAGCATGATTCCTCCAGCTCCATTTTTTTCCCTCAAGACTGCTTTGGCTATTCAGGGTCTTTTGTGTCTCCATACAAATTTTAAGATTTTTTTGTTCTAGTTCTGTAAAAAATTCCATTGGTAATTTGATAGGGATTGCATTGAATCTGTAGATTGCTTTGGGTAGTAGAGTCATTTTCACAATATTGATTCTTCCAATCCAAGAACATGGTCTATCTCTCCATCTGTTGGTATCATCTTTAATTCCTTTCAGCAGTGTCTTATAGTTTTCTGTATACAGGTCTTTTGTCTCCCTAGGTAGGTTTATTCCTAGGTATTTTATTCTTTTTGTGGCAGTGGTAAATGGGAGTGTTTCCTTAATTTCTCTTTCAGATTTTTCATCATTAGTGTATAGGAATGCAAGAGATTTCTGTGCATTAATTTTGTATCCTGCAACTTTACCAAATTCATTGATTAACTCTAGCAGTTTTCTGGTGGCATCTTTAGGATTCTCTATGTATAGTGTCGTGTCATCTGCAAACAGTGACAGTTTTACTTCTTCTTTTCCAATTTCTATTCCTTTTATTTTTTTTCTTCTCTGATTGCTGTGGCTAGTTCTTCCAAAACTATGTTGAATAGTAGTGGTGAGAGTGGACATCCTTGTCTTGTTCCTGATCTTAGAGGAAATGCTTTCAGTTTTTCACCATTGAGAATGATGCTTGCTGTGGGTTTGTCGTATATTGCCTTTATTATTTTGAGCTAGGTTGTCTCTATGCCCACTTTCTGGAGAGATTTTTATCATAAATGGGTGTTGAATTTTGTCAAAAGCTTTTTCTGCATCTATTGAGGTGATCATATGGTTTTTCTTCTTCAGTTTTTTTTCTGTTTTTTTTGTTTTTAACTGAGGTGTCTCCAGACTCTAGAGGAGGGCCTGACACTCAGAAAACTCACAATAAATATTTGTTGAATCGACAGGAGAGATCACCATGATGATTATTTCTATTGAAAAATTTTCATTGCTGTTTACAAATGAACTTTGATGTCGGTTATGAAAAAGTTGTGGGTTCTTTCCCACTTAAGAGCCTCTAGTGCTCAATTATATGGTAGCTACTAGCTGCACATTACTTTTATATTATAGGACATTTCCACTGTCACAAAAAGTTCCATTAGACAGCACTCATCTAGCATTAGGTTGAGCCGAATCAACCTCTTTCAGAGGAACTAACATGACGAACTGACTCCTCAGTTGCTTCCTAGCTCTAACAAGAACTAGTTATCAGCTGAGGTCTTACAAAGCTATCCTCCAACATAAAACTGTTTCATTTATAATCCTCACTCAGCTTGGTTTACCAGGTATGAAAAATGTGATTGACAATAGAGAGTGAGCCTCTTGCTGAGAAATATGAAAACCAGGAGGAACTCCTGCTACTCCATTCAAAGGGTTTCTTTCCATTTCAGTTACAAAAGCCCTGTGGAAAATGCTAGTCTTTTATTACTAGACCATTGTTTAATATTTATCCAGCACCGAAAACTATGCCGAGAGCATGAACTGGAGCTCACGCTGGTCTCTGCCTTTTGGGACTTACATTTAATTAGACAGATGGGGAAAAATACCCAAGTGTGGTTCCCAATCACATTTATGAATAAGAAGCTGGACTGCTGCTTCTGGCAGGATATCACACTGACAGGAAGATGCTGCGTGAGGCACCTTTAATTGCGCTGGGCAGTGAACCCCGCCACCTCTGCTCCGTGCTGCTACCAGGATGCAAGTGCTGCTTGTAATACAACTGTCTCTGGCTTGCACTCAATTTGGGCTTTTGACTCTTCCTGAATCCCTCTTATCTTGGGATTGTGTCACCCCTGATTTAGTTTTCCTTCCTTTCTGGTGCTGTTACTGCCTCCTTTGCCCACCCTGTGAGGGTAGGTCCCATCCAGCTTTATTGTCCTCCTCCTCCCTTGAGCTGGCACATCTGTCTCAGAGCAAATACTGACACGTGTCTAAATGCCAGCTGGCCAACCTTGAGGGAAACTGGTCACATCTTTGCCAGGGAGTGAAGGATGCTGCTGTGACCAGGAGGAACAGAATCCACGGTTCAGCCTGTGCCCTATTTTATCATCCTTCTGGGAAGCTTCAAAACTTCTATCTATACCTTTGCTCCAAAGAGGTCTTCCAGTTGCATCTAGCAAAAGTCATGCTCCTTTTTTTCATTTTAACAGCTTTATTAAGATAAATTTTACATGCTATAGAAGTCATCCATTTTAAGAGCACAATTCAATAATCTTTTATTATATTCACAGAGCTGTGCAACCTTCACCACAATTTGATTTTAGACTATTTCTACCACCTCACGAAGAAATCTCAGTGCCCATTAGCAGTCACTCCTCATTCCCATCTCCAGCCTTAGGCAACCGCTAATCTACTTTCTGTCTCTATGGATTTGCCTATTCTGGACATCTACATAAATGGAATCATCCAATATTTGTTCTTTTGTGTCTGGCTTCTTTCATCTGGCATAAAGCTTCTGAGATTTATCCACCTTGTAGCATGTTTGAATGCAGCATTCCTTTCTGTCATGAGATACTATTACAGTTTATGGATATACCACAATTTGTGTATTCACTCACACTCACAATTTTATGCAAAAATATAAATTACATCAAGGTCTTCATTAAGAAACTTTTTGTCTTTTATGTATCTCAACAAAGCTCAGAAAAAGATTTCCTTTATAATATTTTCCTCAAGTTTCTATATGCTAGAAGATAAGCCCTTCCCTTATAATATGCACATAGTTGTACATCTTTCAGAAATCACTTTAAAGCAAATACACCCATAAGTCTGCAGGGTTTGCCAACGGATGGCAATTATTTTCTTGGGAGAGATTATCAGGCCAATTTCTGACAGGAATGATCACTAGTGATATAACCGAATACTGTCAAATCTCAATAAATGGCTCATTTTAGCTGAGGGCAATGGCAAAATTGGCAACAATAAAGTATTTCGATTTACAGTGAGGGTATAAAATACGGCACCTTCTTACATGCAGCTATATAAAATATTTACGATGATGATATAGGTTGTTTATATTTAATAGGCTGTGTGTTCCCCAAGTCGCCTGCTTCTAGCTTGAGCTGATGGATGCTGCTTGGTTGCCCATGTTGGCTCCTGTTCAAGTAGCACCAAACTCACGACTCTCACGTCACAGAGATCATGCTCTGAAGACCCATGAGAAATGCTTGGCTACCTCCAGAGACTCATTTCTATGTATGGCGGGTGCTGACTCTCAGATGCCCTCCACGTGGTGGTCTCTATCTTTCTCTGCCCTTCTTCTGCCCCATCCGAGCAGCTGTAAATCCTTCTTCCTCTCCAATTCCCATTTCCCATAGCTGGAAGAATCCTGTCTCTCGGCATCACTGACTGATTGATTGATTTATCTATGCTCCCAGTTTGGCTGAAAAACACAAATCCACACACGGCTCTTCTAGATAGCCCAGAATCTCCTGCTTTCTCTCTTCCTTCTATGAAATTGATTAACTTGTAAACATCAGGGAGATAGTGTCATTTGCTTGTAACATATTGCTCTAGAGAATTATCCACAGTGGATACTTAAGTAGTTGTGACATAATTTTAAACACAATCTACAACTATAGGTCCCTACCCTGTGTTAGCTCATCTGTGGATTCTGGTCACAAAGATAGCTGTTTTGATTCTAATTTCTTGCTGGTTTTTATTATTATTTAACATAGATTGATAGGACTAATGGAATGGCAACTCTGCCAGATATTCTACCAAGTGTCTGACATGCACGCTCTCTTAGCCTTACCAAGCTGCATTGTTTCCCCACAGATTGTAGATGTGGAGGTTGAGGCTCGGAGGCTGAACATATGAGCCAGGGTCACAGAGCTAGGAAACAGTGGAGTGGGGGCTTGAGTCCAGGTTTACTCTGATTTCAAAGGCCATGACCATCTCACAACTGCCCCCACCCCCAGCTTTTAGGTGACGTGATGTTCAGTTATGTCACTTATTTAAAGGTTGAGCACCTTTCACTAATAGCCAAGAGAGTCACCTGGTTTCAGCCATATTAGCTGCTGCATGACCCGGGCAAGTCAGTCAACTGTCAGTGTACACTTCACCCTCAGAAGAATGGTCATAAATGGAGACTGCAAGGGGCTCAAAAGGAAAACACTCTGCCATTCTGAGAGGTCAGTGTCCTGTTTCTGCAGGTCTATCCTTATCTGAGGAGAATACCTTCCTCACCATCTACCCTCGGGGTACGTATTCTTCTGAGATATTCTTGAGCAGCCAGAAGCCCACATTTCCTCTCAGTTGCCTCTAGGACTTAGAACCTGTCCCAAAGATCCACCTGGGAGTCCACACCTTTGTGAAGAAGGAATGTCCTCTCCCATGCCTTCCCGGGTGCTCTGTGAATCCACTCGCACCCTTTGCGTCTGCCGCAAATAACAGCCTGCTGCTTCGTAGTTGTGGTAATGAACTCCTTCATGTCCACGGCAGGTCTGAGAGGGGCAGCTGTTCTTACAGTCTCTGGGGTTTACTGCCTTGCTTCCCATTTGTCCCTTTTGCACTGAAGATTCTTGGGCTCAAGCCCTCTGGTGACTGCCACACTGAGCTGACCCTGCCAGGCTGACCTGAGTCCTGAAGACACACTTGGTAGGATATGATGTCACCACTGCTATTTAATATTTATCAAGGGCACTCAGCACACTTGGCACCACTCAGACAGGCAATGTTCGCAGCCTCTCCTCCTTCCTTCCTTGCCACGAAGAATCTGACCGTGGGGGACTTAACTTGCTCAGAGAGTCTGTCCTTGCTGATTTCCTTAACCTTAGAGCTCTGTCCCCCGCAGGTGTCCAGGGACTGTCTGGGTGGTGTCAGGCTTCTGACGCTAAGCATCACAATTCCGGATGTGATCTCAAGCACAGACCTCCTGCCACCTCGAATTAGTCTGAACAGGCACCAAGCAGCTGGCCCTGTGGAAAGGTCACCGACCCTGGATTTCTCTTCCTGCTTCTGCCCTTGGCGTTTGCAGTCTGAGCTCAGGAGTCCGGCTTCCTGCTATTTGTGAGAAGTCGCACATCCAGCGCGAACCTCTGTACCCAGCTGCCTTCAGGCTCTCAGGTTCTTTCAAGCATTGTTTCTTTAAAGCTCCAGGCGAGTGTCACCAAGGCCAACTTTTAAAAGTTTGTTGGCCAACTTGCTTGACACTCCACCCAAGCTGCCTTCTGCCTCTAACACCAAAGGTGAACTCTGTTCTAATCACCTTCTCGGCTGCCTCTCTGCTTTCAGAGTTTCTTGCTTTTAACAGCTTGTTTAAGATCCCTTAAACAAGCTGTCGGCCTCCAAAGGAGGGATGGTGCTAGAAACAGTGTGAAGAGCTAAAAATAAACGCCTTCTGCAGATAGGGACAGACACGCTGCACAAAGAGATTACCTGGCACCCTCCAGGCCTGAATGTATCAGAGGCCTGGCTCTTTCCCATCAGGAGCCAGTAAAGTGTTTGCACAGGAAGCGCTGCATTGCACAGGTGCTAGAAACCAACTTTAAATTGCCCATCAGCTGGGCAGTGACAGGCAGAAACCTACCGTTTGTGGCATGGGTACAGGCTGTCCAAATGGCTCCTTTTACCACCAAGGACAAGACATCCTGTTCTTAAAATAAAGACTGGGGTGTGACTTAAAAAATAAGAGGGTGTTAAAAAGTTTATTTTACATATTTATTTATTTTATTTATTTCTGCCTGTGCAAAAGCTAAGAGGTTTTGAAATCAGCAAATATATTTGTCTGAGAACACTAATAGTGTTATTAGATAAATAGGGTGGCCTTTGTATTCTACGTAGGACAAAGTTGATCAAAACAGCTGTTATGGTAATAACGGCACCCACAATAAGCATTCTCTGCTGCAGAACACACTTCATTCATCACTGCAGCATGGGGCAGCTAGCGGCTTCCGTCTGCGGGTACATACTATATCCTAGGTGTCCTCTGTTAGCCCTGTTTCTTACAACAGTCCCACAAAATCATTTTTACAGTAAAGAAATGAGAATGTGGAGCAGCTAAGTGACCTGTCCCAGCCCAGTAGCAGAGCAGGGCAGCCTGTAAGAAAAAGACTAACCACTGGCAGAAGGTCAGTTTTGCACCAGCTGTGCTCAGGGCCATATGTATGGGATGACAGAGCACGCAGCCACCGGAGACCAGGGCTCAGCCAGCTTTGAACGTTTTCAGCACCTACCTTCCCCTTATCAGGCAGTGCTGGCTGGGGATAGGGGGACAGGTGACCATCCGCGCCCTTGCAGAGAAGGGTCAGAGGTCCAAGTCCAAGAGGGGAGGTAAGGTCACCTGCTTTCAGGCTTGACCAGGCTGCACACTGTTATTTTTCCACACAGGTCATGGCTTACAGAACTATGACGGGGGAACCACTGTTAAGGATCCTGACCCCAAGAAGGGCTGATAAGTCGATTTCGCTGTAATAACAAAAGGTTCCTCTATAGCATAGAAAGTTCTGAGAGATGAAGTTCTCACCAGTGGCAGGAAAGACAGCAACGAGCATGCAACCAGCAAGGAAAATGGGCTGGCTCTTTTTCCTGTGCCTGCCATTTCCACCATGAAAATGGATTAACTCGTAGGTGCTTTCCATTCTGATTAAACATTTTCTCTCTTTGGTGGTGTCAAGATTGTGAAACACCTAACAGAGCAGTTAATTATAACACCATGAATGACTTTAACCTTTACAATTACTGGTGTTTTTGGAGGCTGCCCCCTCCCTGCTCTCACCACAGGTTAGCTGCGCTCAGAGCCGGGCAGGGGGCAGGCTGCCCGGCACATAACCTGGGGAAGACTGAAGAGTCTTCGGAGACAGAGCGGTCTCTAGAGGCGCTAGACGCATGAACTCTCTTTGTTTTAATCACTGACTGCAGCTACTAAAGGGTTCTTCGTGGTGTCACCTCATGCCTACAGAGAAGCTCATCAGAGCTTCCAAAGAAAAACACAGTTGAATGTCCCCTTTCCCATCACTGCATTTACCACTTTGTCCGGGGAGGGTGGGTGTGTTAGCAGTGACAGAGCTTCTAGCAGGCACTGGGCTGAAGGACTTTCTGAATGTTACTCTCACTTAGCCCTCACAGCAAGTCCATGAAGCTGGCATTCGCTTACCCATTTTATAGAAGGGGAGCTGAGGCTCAATAAAGGTTGTAAAAAACTTGTCTACAGTCAGAGAGCTAGTAAGCTGTGGAGTGGACTCTACACTGAAGACCTTCTGATTCCCAGCTCGCCCCATAACCGAGGCCCTGTGGGGTGGAGCGGAGTAGTTTCTTCACTACCTAAGGGCCCAGTAAGAGTCTCTGAAATAAGGCTTTGCCAGTTTCTGACCTCTTTCTGCAACTGCACATGTGGAGGGATTCTTGCCCACAAAACAAGCCATGGTAGCCCTTCTGGCCCTTCCTTATTACTCCCCAATAACTACAAAGGCAGAGCCTTAAAATAGCACCAGAGCCTCTGCGGCCACTACCAGCAAAGGGGAAACGCTCCCTCTGGAGTGGGAAGTTAAGGCCACTGGGTTGCCTTCCAAATAGGTCATTTGCTTCATTTTCTTCACTAAGGAGCTGTGATTAGATGCTGAGAGCCATGGGCAGGGAGGGGGCTGGGTGGGGTCACTGAAGGATTTAAGTAGGGAAATAACGGGGAGAGAGTCTACGTTAGAAAGATCACATTTATTCTGCTTAATGAATGGCAATGAGAATGAATGAGCCAAAACTCCTCAAGTACTTACTAGGTGCCAAGCACCTTGAAGCATGCTTTACCTTGATCTCATTTAACTCTCTCCAAAATTAGATGATTAGGCACTAAGATTAGTATTCTCACTTTATAGACAAGGAAAATGAAGTACTCTGCATGGAACATCATGGCCAAAAATCACCCAAGTGGTGGCAGGGAAGAATCAGTAGCTGTGTTGGTAAATGTTTTACTACCAGCTGGGTAGAGGGGGGTAGGGAGGAAGAGGGGAGGCTGCGGTAGCAGCCCTGGTTTATAGAACTTGCCGATTTCCAAGGTATAAATGCTCCCGTTATGGCCAATTTCAAGCTCCATCCTAACACTGCCAGGGCAAAGCCATCCCCGAGAAGGGTAGGGTGGGTGGAGGGCAGGTGAAGAGCAGATAGCACTGGGCCCCAGGTATTCCTGTAACAGATTTTCTACTAAGTGTGAACTGATGGATTCCCTTTATCTGGCTGATTTTAGGAAGGGCTCAGCACTCATGAAGTATTGAGAAAGACCCCACTGTTTCAGGTGCCACACCTCCCAACAAAAGGTTTTGAGTCCAACCCCCTATTTCCGGTGGCCTATTTCAGAACTCCCAGCCCCTACAAGACAACAGCCCAGATGAATTCTGCCACGGCTTGCTGCTTTAAGAATTTTACAGCGCTCTTCCTTCTATTCCCCCCTGCCTCTAAAATCACTGGGTTAAAAAAAAAAAAGTATGTCCATTTTATGGATGCCTCAGGTAGGGGTATCACGGAGTAATCTAACCAGACATTACTAGATGATACTACTAACATTTTTTCCCCAAGGTGGCAGGTAACAGAAGGCTTTTCCCCCCAGTATTTTTGGAGGAGGAAATACACCTCAGCAACTCCATTTTCTGACTTGGTCTGTGTTTCACATCACCTCCTGATTTCTTCTTTGGGGCCATCTTGCCCTGGTCATCTAATAAGAAACGCGAGAGCTATATTCACAGAATGGTTCATTAGTAGTTATGACACTGTGGTTCATCTCTCCAAAGGGCAAAGGGCACCTGAGAACCTGCCATGAAGCCTGTGTCATGTGCTCTGAGCAGCAGGTGAGTTAGCTAATGAATGGGCTGCTCACCCTCACCTGCTCCCTCCCCCGCCTTACCTTGACCTCCTACTTTCAGGAAGCATGACAACACCCAACTCAAATAACTGCAGGCCCTCATTCAATTAGAGCAGGGCTCCCAGGCTTCTCATACTTGAGAACCATATTCTTTTTTTAAACATTGATTTAAAAAAATAATTAGCCAAAAATTCCTTTAAATAAAATTTAATCTGGGAAGTCAGCAGGGTCTAGAGGTGAATGCACAGGTTGTCAGCTGATCTGGGTTTGAGTACTGGCTCCTTAAACAACCATGTAATCTTCGTCCAGCTCCTTAATCTCTGGGTCTCACCCCCTGATCTGTAAACTGGGCGTAAAAAATAACACTCACATCACTGGGTTATTGTGAGATTTAACAAGTGAGTCTAGTTGACAGTTTGATATGGTGTCTTTTACCACATAATGCTATTAATTTCTATTAAAATATGTAGGCCAGACATATATATATATATTTTTTTTTTTTCAGACATATATATTTTTTGACTCTTAAGATAATTCCTGGTGGGACAAGTGTTGGTAAACTCCAATAATAACTCCAAGACTCCCAGCAGTCCATGATTTGGGAATTACTGAGGGAGAGGGGATATCCCCCACCACACCCCTCTCTCAAACACACACCCCATGCTCAAAAAGAAAAAATATAAAGTTTATATTTGAGTTTCAAGTAATATTTGGTTGGCTGGATTTTTAGGAGTGCATTTTTCTAAAAATGTAAATAGAACGCACCCTTCCCCATGACAAGAAAATGCATATTTTAAAAGCCTTGTCTGAAATAATAAATCAGAAGATCCAACCTGTTTCCTATTAGATGTATCTTCAGGTAGTGGTTGAAATGAAGAATTTGCATTTAAATGGAAAGATTAATGACGAATACACAAAGCCCATATTTAATCACTATTTCCTTAACACAAACAATTTATATTTGTATACAGATCCTTCACCTTAAGTCAGCAATCGAAAATGATAGGTGCAGTATTTTACAAAACAATTTCTGTGCCACCAATCATGCGTCTCAGTTATAAATACTTCTGAGGCTGCTGGTTTCACACTGTTAGTTGGGAATGATCTAAATGTTGGTACAGTAATTTAGTTGGAAATACATTTGAGAATGTGTGACTCTCACCACACAGAAATATCTTAAGCTGAAGGAAAAGAATCATTTGGGAATTACTTACTCTGCATGGTCTGTTCATGTGCTCTTTCCCTTCAAATGTGAACAAAGCACGATTTGCCCCTCATTCCAATTTTAGACAATTGTTGAAAAAAATAACCTGCCCCCCACCCCCCTTTCTGGAATATCTAGTAGCAAAAGCACAGAAGGGATATACGTTCCTCCAAACTGAAATGTGAAGAAATGTTCTGAAAAACCAAATGCTTCTTTTACTAGCCCCAGAGGCCCCTTTATTGGTGTATTTCCCATCAGTGGGGATAATGAGCTTTAGTCTACCAACTGGCAGATCAAGAATCATCTTGCTTACTCTATACTGTTCTCCTTCAGAATCAGACCCCCCAATACCATTTATTCCACATCCAGGGTGGACCATATAAATACAGAAGATGCTCAATGGGTCTGGGACCTCTTTCCTAAAGCCTGAGCAGTAGAACAGCAAAATTGGACAACTTTGTCCAGGGAAAGGAACCTGATGGAGAAGAAATTACCCCAGGCATTGAACCGTATCTGTTCTCTGAGGCTTTAGGCTCAATGTTGAGCAAATGTTGAAATCTGATTTACACTAGCTGGAGAATTGTAATGAAATGACGAATTTGCGTTAAATAATATTTCTCAGCGTGGACCAACCAATAAAAGAGTCAGCAATGCATACACTGCCAGACAATTTAAAGTTACTAGTAGGTATTATGTCATCCTCTGGGCCCTGATCATTTATGGGGCTTTCCCAATTCCCTGCATCTCCCCTCCGCCCCTTCATCTTTCTTTTTCTTCCTTCCCACCACCCTCCTCCTCTGGCAACAGCGAAAGCAAATTACATTAGCAAACAAAACAATGATAACATATTGGAAACAAGAAAGAAGAAAAAGTTATTAAATCTGGTTTGTCAATTTTTTGCTCTTAAAAGCTCGGTGTAATTTTGGAGTTCAGCATGCTGTTTAAAAATAACACCTCTCTTACAAATTGGCACTTCTGCTCTCTTATTGATCTCTTTTGATTGCTGACCAGTAAAGTTAGTGCCACTTCCTTTGCCATTACGAGGACAGGGTGAAATGCAGGGGAAAATATAAGCACTTTACTCAGAAAAGTATGCCAACAGCCATTCTCTTGGGCTTGGGATTTTTTAGCTTCCAGGATCCCCGATCTGTGCTAACAATGGGTGTATCCGGAAAGGTGGTGGGATTTTGTGGGTGGTGGTGACAGGGTGGGGTTCCCTCTGGTGGGAGTTTGGGTCCATCCTTGGGGAGGAGCCCTTGCTTGTGTTAGGGAAGTCTAGTTCAAAACCCTTTCTGCGGTTCTAACCAGAGCCAGGTCACCTCTGAAGAGACAATCCAGCCACATTATACTCATTGTGTTAGAGCTGACCTATGTGAAAAAACCAGCACCCAGTTAAGGTTAATTAAAAATACAGGGCTTCCCTGGTGGCGCAGTGGTTAATCCGCCTGCCAGTGCAGGGGACATGGGTTCGGGCCCTGGTCCGGGAAGATCCCACATGCCACAGAGCAACTAAGCCCGTGTGCCACAACTACTGAGCCTGCGCTCTAGAGCCCGCGAACCACAACGACGAGCCTACGCACCACAACTACTCAAGCCCACGTGCCTAGAGCCCACGCTCTGCAACAAGAGAAGCCACCGCAATGAGAAGCCCGTGCACCGCAGCAAAGAGTAGCCCCCGCTCGCCGCAACTAGAGAAAGCCCATGCTCAGCAATGAAGACCCAACACAGCCAAAACTAAATAAATAAAATAAATTTAAAAAAAAAAATATATATATATACATACATATAATGACTCTATTTCTGAAAGATGTGCCTTTACCTGGGAAGAAGTCTAAGAATCGATGTCTAATGGGCCTTCACTGCCCTTCTATGTAATGATCCCTGATGTGTAATAGAAAAAGATGTGGCCCAGTGGCTAATGAAACCAGAACAGTACAAAGAACACATATACTTTAATTTATTGTCCCTCTGTTGCATTTGGATCCTTATCCAAAAGACCTTTTAATTAGAGCGCTCTCAGGTGGGAATGAGTCCGTCTTTTCAGTAACACATGGATAACAGGAAAAAGGCAAACAGCCTCTTTGTTTCTCACCAGCACTCAATTCACTAATCATCTTTCCCAAATTCAGCTCAGGCTTCTGCCCGAGTTCATTTCATCTTCATCAGCATTGCCATTTTCTATCTCATGTTTCAAAGAGCAATTGGAAAGCAGATATTTAATCAGAAAAGTTTGAGATTCATTTTTTGGACACCCAATCTGTTTTCAGAGGCTTCAAGACAGACAAAATTGCTATTGCCTACAAAAGCAACCCGAGTCTGTGTCCTTGAGAAACACTGAAGCCTGATGCAACATGTATAGGACTTAGAGGTGGCCAGATCTGGTTCAAATCCCAGCTTCATCATTTATTAGATGTTTGATCTTGGATGACTTGCCTAATTCCACAGAGCTTCAGTTTTCTCATCTGCAAAACGGAGATAACTCTCTAAAATGGCTCTTTGTTAAGGCTGCTATATGCATTGGTCCTAATGTAAGTAAGAAAAACCAGCTTGAGCTAACTTGGGCAAAAGGGGGTTCTCTTACAAGGATAAAATTAAGGTCTCAGAGAAATAGGGTATCTGTGGACTTCACTGTCCAAACAGTGAAAGGGATCACTCGTATAACTGAACTGGAAAAACCAGATCATGCTGTCAACCCTACATGGAGACCAAGGCCAGGAAGGCAGCCAGGCCTCAGGAAAGGTTGATGCTGGGCACGGGATGCTGCCAGGAACTCATACAGTGCTCTCTCCCCATCTCTTGACTGTTTCTCTCTGTGAATGTACATCATTCTTTCCCCACCCTGTTGGTTCCTCACTTTGCTCCAGGCTGCTAGCCGAAGACAGCTTTACCAGAGTTCCTGAGCATAGCTGCTACACGTCTGGCTACATGAAGACAATCTCCTTGATTTCTGCTGATCTCAATTCCAAATCACAAGGGCGTAATTCTGATTGGTCCAGCTGGGTAAGATGGTACCCAAGGTTGGTCTAATTTGATGAAGTTGGGGCACAGGGTCACACTGTACAGGATGGTTGCTGGGGAGGAGATCTATTGCTTTTGATAGTGAGGCTTGTTAAAGTGACCTGGAAGGATACCCTAAAAGGTGTTCACTACCTTTGGTAAGAATATATGAGTAGTTATTGAAAAAGATAACTAGAATGACCTAGTCAATGAGAGTTATATGACATGAATTAAAATTGACCTTGCAGTTTTCATCCACATAAGCTATTTGTTTTCTGAGTGGGATAATGCAGTTGGTAATTTGAATGCCAAAATGTTCACCACTGAGATCTCGACACTCATAAAAAAAAGTCTACTCAGCAGCCCGAACCTGGAGAGTTACAGTGTGGACTTCTGCTGTGCTCTCCAGACCAGGCACAGTAGAGCTGCTCTGCCAGTCCTGGAGGGTGGACCGTGGCTGCTCATCATCACCCAGGGTGAGAGTGGAGACTTCATGGCCTTTTCTGGGCCCACATTGCACGTACTCCAGGAGACATCTTATTGTAGACACAAGATGACTCAGCTTTGCCCAGATGTTTCTGATCAGAAGTCCCCAAATATCATGCATGTGAGGGAGAAAAACAAAAATTTGGAAGCAAAACTACAAATGCTTTCCAATTGCAGAGTTGAGTGTTAGGCCTGCCTTCTGGCCTTCAATGAGTTGGTTTATAATATAATACGAATAGAGTCGTTTGGAGATGGAAGGAACTAATGGTCTGTCTGACTGCCGAGGAATCAGCAGGATTCCTGGAATAAGTGAGACCATATCCTTACAAACCCAAAGGCTCTTTCATAAATTGTAGGTTCTCAAGATTCTCTGGGATGCTTCCCTAAAACCAAAACAACAGCTCTAGGCTATCGACTGGGGTTCCAACTAAGCATATTTATTTGATCAGTTATTGATATGACTTCTAACCAGAGCAATGACTCATCTTCTCAATGAGTGTTTCTCAGATGCTCCATTGAAAGTCCACTTTTGTTATGATTTCTCCCTTCTCTGTTTCATTCGTCTTCCTCCTCAGGCTCTTCTAACTTTTGCCAGTGAATGCCTCTCTGCCCCCGCTCTCACACACACTCATTTTTCATAAGCAAGGAGCATTCCTTTCCTTTCTGCCGAGCTCTCCCCAACATGCTGCAGTGTGCCTACAAGTCTACGTAGCAGAATGTTACACTGCAAGTTCTGACTGCGGTGCCGAGACATGAGAAAGATCAGATTCCAAAGAGGCGCCATAAGCAAAATGGTCAAAAGAAATGTCTAGAAAGCGGTTTCCTGACTTTTGAGTGCCTCGCCTCTGATGAGGCTATACAAGGGCCGGGCAGTCAGAAACTACGGAGAGGGTGTTTGGGGAGGGACCTATCGGTGAGCTCTAAGTCCCCGCTGCACCCTACCCGCTATGGGGAAGGAATGAGGCCCAGTTCCAGGAGAAAGGCTTCAATGCAGAGTTTGCTACGTGTGCTCCACAGCCAAGGGGCCCAGGAGACGGGGCTCGGACTCCTGCCTGAGAAAGCGAGCAGGTGGGAGTTACACAGAGATGGCTGCATTGGGATTGGCCTCAACTCCCAGAACACGTCAAGGTTAAGGAAGCGTGACTCTTTTCTAGGAATCAGACGTGGATTACACAGGATTGAAGATATGGGCTGACCTGGGAGCCACTTTACCTCCTTCTCAGGAGCCTGCCTGAAAGAGCAAAGGAAGTCCCCCCTGAGAGTCGCCATGTGAAGAGGATGACGGCACAACTCAGGGGCTAAGGCGGGGTGGCAGCCGGAGGGACAAAATGAACTGCTTGTGGCACAGGGGGCCCAGCTGAAGCGAAGGTCTCACAGGAGAAAGAGTCAGCTTTAAATATGTCACGATGGGACGTCACCCTGCCATCTTCTAGTGGTGCCACCCAAGTGAGAAACTTTCTTCCGTGCCCCACCCCCAGGCCTCCTCCCTTCCCAGGTTCCAAGCCTCGGGGCCACAGTGAAGGCAGAAACTCTCAGGTGGCAGAGAAGGTAAGATATTAAAATCCTGCTGTGTCCCCTCCCAGACTGTGGCCTTGAATGGAGGGGCAAGTTGTTCCCCAGAGACTGAAACATTTAAATTAAGTAACTAAACTTATTTGTGAAATTTTAAAGTGACCACAGTGCTTAGGGAGATCAGAAAATTCTGAGACTGGCTGAACTTTCAACTAGGAGCACTGGAAGAATGCCTTCCACTGAGTGAATCTTTAGTGGCCTGTGTAAGACAAAGATAAAGTTGCTCCAGCGATTATGTCTCACGAACCCTGCTTGTTCTACTTTCTGATTGCCTCTCCAGATATTGCCATGGAAATGAAAACTCAGAGAAGCATTCATAGGTCAAAAACAACATTACTGATTCCTCTGGTGAGCTGAGGTCACAAGACTGAAATGAAAATACCTCTTATGTTTAATTTCTTGGGACTTCTGACTCTTGGGGTTAAAAAAAAATAGTTCCTGCAACAAAGGCAAACACATCTGTTGTCTAGTAAGTTCAAGTGACCAGTAGTTGTGGACTCAATTCAACCACTTGGATCTTTGGAAAATTCAAATCAAAATGTGTGACTTTCCCTGCTCAAAACTCTCCCACCACTCTTGAATTCTTTCAAGTCAAAAGCCCTTTTACAAGGCTTGTGAGGCCTTTCGTGATCTGACCACCTGTCTCTCAAGCTCCCTCTCCTGCAGCACTGAGGCCCCAGTTTGATCAACCGTGTTCAGTCCGAGCAGCACGCCATGCACCTCCTAACTGTGGGTCTTCGTACAGGTGGCTCCTCGCCCTTGATCATCATCCATCCACACACCATTTACCCAGCTCAATCCAACACAGCTTTGGGGCCTCAGTGCAGGAGCTGCTTCTGCTAGGGAGCCTTCTTAGACATTCTATGTCTCTGAGAGGGGCACCCTCTAATGCCTCAGACAGCCCAATACGGCAGTTGTCACGCTCTGTGGTACGGGCGTGTCTCCCTCTTTGTCTCTTCTACACACCCTCAGCACTACAAAGGCAGGGACCTATCCCCAGCTCCTTCTCCGGGGCCTCCAGAAATGTCCTGCAATGACTATCAAGACCAGAAATGGCCCAGATCAGAGCACTCAGTACATCAAGAATGCAGTTAGAAATTCTGGGAGAAAATTTTCAAAAGACAACACAGAAGGTCAGAAGTTCAAGTGGGTGAAGGTGAAGTAGCAGGGGTTTACCAAACCAGGGGAGGCCATGCTGTGAAATCTCAGCTGTGACGGGAAGGGCACGTGGCTCTTCATCACTTCCCTACCTACCTCTACCTGGGTGACATAGATCTGCCTTGACCAGGAGCTCCTTATACAGAGCAGCACATTTTGCAAAGAAGAAATAGTAGTCCAACCAGAAAGCTAGTCTTGACATCCAGGGGATACATAGAGGAGTGAGGAGCAAGTAAAGCAATAATTAATGGTCAGTCCTAATAGTGTCCTTCAGTAATACCTAGGCCATTACTGGCAATGATGCTTTTAAATAAGTGAAATATAACCTGGGAATTCCTCTGATTCCATGACATAAAATTTCAAGGCTCTGTCCGAGAACAGAAAAGAATAATAAAAGTATAGGTTTCCTTAGTTTCTTAAAATATTACTTTGCCAGTTCTTAATTTTAAAGACATCCTTGTTTATCCATGCTCTCATTACATTTTATCAGGCAAAGTCCTCACTCTACGAAGTGCAGTATTAAGAGTGGCGAGCTTCACCACCACATATGGATTATGCTGGGAATTTCCATTTTCAAATCCACATTTCTCATCATGGCTCTGAGCTCTCTTGCTTTGGTCAGTCCGTCTGTCTGTCTGCCTCTCTAGATGCATATTTTCCTCATCTTTGCTTCTCTCCTACAAATTTACTGTGCTCTCCTCTCCCTTTTTGTAGTCTGGTCCCCTGTGACTCTGTCTATGTGGCACAAAGATACTCTACTCTCTCCAGGTTCACGTGGTACATGTCAGTCACATGCAAAGACTGATGAGTAGATTCTAAATTTCAATTCCAAAGTCACAGAAGAATGAACCTGATTGGCCCTACTTAGAACAGATGGTCCAACATGGCTTTAAGTAACCCACCTCCACAGAGTGTCAAGGGAGGGGTAATTGTGGGAGAAAGGCAGTAATTGTGACCTAGGCAGACCCTCTAAAATGTCCACTACAACTAGGTACCTACTAAAGGTATGTTAAATGGAATGGAAATCAGAGAATTGGGATAAATAATTTATATTTAATTAAAAATTTTACTTTCTTCTTAAGGGCACCTAAATTTAAGAAACAAAATAATTATAGCATCATTTTCATAAATTAAGTAGTATTAGGCTTAACCCAAGTCACGGCTGGGTGCCCAGCACAGCAGGGGTTTAAAAAAGGCTTGTTAACTTTCTAGAACTCTACTGAATTTAATTTAGCTTGATTTAACATTTCCTATATGCAAAGTGCTTGACAACAATTGTATTTCCTGATATTTGCAATCTTCCTGGGGACCTGAAATGCTATAATGCTAGTTCTTTATTTCATAAATGGAAAGACATTTTTGCCCAGAGAGGTTCCTTTATTGCGGGGAGGTGGCAATGGTGGTTAAGGACACCAGATTAGGGCCAGATCTTGGCTCCTTCATTCATTAGCTTTGTGTTTTTGGTCAAGACATATAATTTCTTTGAACTTCACTTTCGTAGCTCTTAAATTGATGTAATAGAATTTACCATGCCAATGTTTTAAGAGGATGAATTGAGAGCCTGGGACGTAGAAAGTGCTCAATATGTTAGCTTTTAGTAATTGTAATAGCTACTGTGGTACAAAAGTTTACAGTGTGTTAGGAAACAGTTCCTTTCCTAAAGAAGAATCCCAGGAACACCATGACACAAATGGTTTAGGCTCATATTGCTGTTTGCATGACAGCTCCGTGTAACTGGTACTCTCTGGTCATCCGTTCAAGTCCATGTTTCTTTCCTAGAGTCACAGAATTACCTCTTCCCTTAGGTGTGGGCCTGTTGTATCTTCCTCTTTAAGGGACAGGCCAAGCTCCGGAATACTGACCTGAAGGGCTGGAGGAGTAATTACCTGTGGTAATTACCTCACTGATCTTACCTGAAGAGCAGCAAAGCTAAGGGTCAGTTATGGAGAAGCCACACAAGTTGTCAAGGTAGAGCACGGGAGCATTGTGGGAGCACTGTGTGAGCACTGGAACAGGTTCAAAAGAAACCTGAGCGAGGGGAGAGGGCCCAGTGTCCAGAATGACACTGGGTACCTGGAGCATGGTGTGTACACTCCAGAGGCAGCAGCCAGGTGTGGGGAGTGGGAGGCTGGGGAGAGGGGAGCTAGAATTAAAAGCACAGGGTAGGGGCAGAGGTCATTATGCAAATGTGCTACTAGTCTTAACAGGGACCAGGAAGCCATTTACATGTGATCATAATAATCATATGCTAATTACTGTAACAGTGATTTTGTGTTGATTGGCTCTCTCACCACCAATCGGAAGAACTCAAAGCTGTTGTCCTACTAATGTGGTTCATGGTGTTATGTTCAGAGAAGATAAGTTAGAGCAGACTACAGGATCAGAGTTGGTGCATCCATGTTGTGTAAAATCCTTGACTTCGTCATTAACTATGGGTGCAGAACCATCTTTAATTCATCTGAATACCATTTACTCATTCATCGATCACTTCATTTATTCCACCAACACTGTTGTGTAGAACCCTATGCGACCTGAATCATCTTGGCCCTACAGTCTGAAGAGAGAAATAGCTAAGTGCACCATGTATGCAAATAGTGAATGCTTTAGGCGGCTTAAACTTGCTTCTTACTAATTTGGGAAGTGAAAAAAGTAAAAAACACAGGAAAGAGTGCAAAAAACGTAGGAAAGTTGGCAGATACGACCCATGTCTCTTTCATCTATGCTGCCAGGGCTAAAAACTCTTGCCTGAGCTACAGAAGGTCAACAGATGGCCAAAGCATCAACCAGAGAAGCAAGTTCAGCTTGAATTCAGCTCATTAGGATTCTAGGTCAGCCTTCAGGCAGGAAGCATGAACTCACAGGTCAGTGGAAACAGACAGGGGTTGATGTGATTGCCCTTCACATTAAGACCCCATGGCTCCTGCATCTGAGACTGGCGACACAGAAGGAAAGGGCAATGGTGCACCTTCAAGACGGAAATAATAGGAATGCAGCCTACGGTTACAGCCCCAAGTCAGAGGAAACAAATGTGTCCTACAAGACTGATGTTCACAGGAAATTGCTGTCTTGGGAGACAGTTCCTAAATTGAGCTTCTCAAATCTGGCAGAGTTTACATAGCTAAATCCCACATGAGAGTTCATGGTCAGGCATTCTTTATAGTGTAAAATCATTTTTGAAGGGAATTAACAGCACTGGACAGTGGCCATGTTACTCCTGGAAGAAATGATCATTGAAGCAAAACACTGCTGTTCTACAAGTTCTCTACTCATTCATTCAGTCTCAGGAACCTACCATGGAAGGGATGACTAAGAAGCTCTGAACTACAGCAACGCAAGGTAATGGCCCCTCTTCAAGAAGAAGAGAAACAACTGGTCAGCAAGAATACAACAGAGGAGATCATTCAGTGTATACCATGGCATTAAGCTGTGTAGCCTGGGTACTCTGCGGAGTAAGGACTTCTCCTTGACAAATTTTGTTAAGAGAATGAATAAACAAGAATGCCTTTAAAATTAAGAAATGGCAAAATGATATTGTGAGGGATTGACCTGTACTTTTTCTGTTTTGGGAGAAAACTTTATAATTTTAGACCATGTTATTAGAATTCCCAAGTACTATTCACTTCTTATTTAGCACCATTGCCAATAATGTTCTAGATGTTGCTAATCACCAAAACACATAGAAGCTTTCAGATTTGCTCCGCCAGGCACATAGCACCTGATCTGCACGCACTCCATGAAGCAGACCGCATCTCTCCCCTCAATCCAGACCTCAGAGAGACTCCTTCAATATTCCAAACCCTCAGGAAAGATTAAAGACAGATACAACTTAGAAAAAATAAGTAAATCAGCCCCAGTTTGCTTCACAGAAAGAATGAGGACTTAGTAGTCTGCACATCAGTGTTTCTTTTCACATGGTGAAAAGATATGTCATTCTCTGTTTAATTAATTATGGACCATTTAAAACACACTGCCAATAAAACAGTGTTGTGTACTAGTGGGAAAAGAAATGAGATGAAAAAATATGCCTGTCCCATTATTCATTTGTATTGATCTAGATGTATAACCCTACACATCACAATTTGACAAAAGGTTAAATATTAACAGAAGAATCATTAATCTAACAAAACAAGTTAACACAACAGTAGCTCTCCTGGTTGGCTTTATGTATACCGTGGGGCTCTAGATGGACTGAGGAACCCTTCAGACTAGCGTTTAGTACCTCTCTTTATAGATCTGGCGATGAACGGGACTGTATCGTAAGACAAATACTAAGAGGTGGTTAACTCCAAAGGTCTTGTTATAACGATGGAGGGTTCTCACTATGAAGTGCCAGCCATATAAACTGCAGAGGTCTCTTACAAATGAAAACATACAAAACATCTAGCACGGGGATTGGCACAAATAAATTTTTAAAATTTATTTTAAAGTATTTTAGGCACTACAGTGTCTTCGGGGATAGAAGAAACATTTAAGTGAATTTTAGCAGTTCCTCCAGTTGTATTACAATACATTTTTCTTCTGTTGAATTCAATTCATTTTTATAAAAGTATTTTATTTTGTGTCCTTCTATCCTTCCTTCCCATTATCCTTTAATTCCTGAATCCACCCATGCATTCATCAACCTGCATTCATCTATGCACTCACCCATGCAGCAATCCACATACCCAGCCATGCATCCGTCCATGCTCCCATCCATCCATCCATCCATCCATGCACCACTGATGCATCTATTCACTTCTCTATCCATTTGACATTTGGGAGAATAAGTTTTGGGTGGAAGACGTGTTAGATTTTGGACAAAGGGGAAGGCTGAAGCCTGAAGATAAGTGACTTACTTCTTAAGAATTGAAAGAAAAAGAAAAGTTGAAATTTCAAATAAAATATAACAAAGAAGACCTGACCACTATAAAAGTTATAGTCTGAAGGTTTATACTAGAAAAGCATATGATCATTTTCCATAAAAATCTTTCATTGAGATAACTCAACTCATTTTTCTGAAGAGAAGAGAGATAACACTTCACCTTTACTAAGCCACGCAAAACAGTCCTAATCAATCCCAAAGGCACTTCACTGTGCAAATTTATTACATTTTGCAATGGTCCTATGGATCTATTTTATATCATCCTTAAAATTATTGCCCATATCAACCAAAATTGGGTACTCCACACACAAAAGCACAAATACACAATGACATTCAGAAGAGGAATTAGATTACCTAAAGAATAGGTGGGTGATCAGATTTAAAGGGCCACGTCTAACCTAGATCTTGCTGTGTATTTTTATAGTGCTCTCCTCATAATACCTTAGTAATCTGAAGCTATTTTATTCACCAATACAGGATCCTTGTGAAGTTAGTGGTCTTTCATCCATCATTTAAACAGCTCCTAAAAATCCCCTTCCTGCACAAAATCTCCTAAGGGGGAAGGGATGGTTTTCTCTGATTTCTCTTTCCTGGATCTGAAACAAATCCATGGCTAATCATTTTTCGCTATATTCTTAAACATGCACTGACCTTCAATGTGAAATGCTGCCTAGTGGCTCTCTGTATTTCTGGGCAGGGGTCCAAGTTCATTTACATCTTTTCTGTAGGACCCGAAAGCCTTCAGGACAGGGACTAAATCAGCAACATGCAGATCATGGGGAAACATGGAATTCTGGTAAATCTGTAATGCAGCAAAAGTTACCACCTCTACTTTTAAATCGAAAATAAAGGAACTGAGGTAGTGTGAGAAATGGACACACAAGGAATCACAAACCACTACAAAGGAGATTTTTAAATTCTTTGAGTCATTTCAGAGGAGAAAACCAGTTCAATTTTCAAGCCCTGTATATTGGAGGGCAAAATTTTGTCAGAACCTGGGTGTTCTAAAAAATACTTTCCAATCTGTAATTTATAGAGGTCCATTTTTGCTTGCCTTTTTACTCTATGTAGCCCTGGCCCACTTCAAAGACTGATGAAATCTGAGAGTGGTATTAGATTTAACACCATTTCAAGATGGGCTTTAAGCTGAGCACAGATGAGTTGGGCAGGAAAGGAAACAGAAAGGAAGAGAAAGGTTCTACGGATGAAAACTCCTGGCCTTATAGCAAATTGAAGTATTATTATTTCAGTCCCCTCCAGAAATCTCTGGCGTGGTTCATGATGCTCTCAGATCATGCTGCTTCTCATGGTGACATCTGAATAAAGACATTATGGGGTAGAATAGATTGTAAATTTATATGCCACCCAACCAGAATGAGAAATTTCCTGAAATCAGTATCATTTTATGACACTACTCCTTGTTTACCAGGCATGGAAAGTTTGGCCTGTGCTAAGCAGAGAACCAGTTCTACAGGGTCAGCATCTCAGCAGTTATTTTCTTCAAGCTTAGCTCCCTAGTACAAGGGACCAGTTACGGAATACTGAGAACAGTTTAATGATTTCTCACTTTGCCTTCAGGGGCATCATCAAAATCATCTTGTTCTGATTCTGTCAGAAACCAAGATTTTAAGCAAGTAGCTAAACAAAAATCTCCATAAAATGAAAGATGCAAAATAAGATTTACAGAGATAGATATAGCCACGTAGATATAGACAATTATACTTAAATATCTATCTATGCCTATTTCTTATTACTTGCAATGTGAGTATCATTTACTGAGAATCAGTGATCATCTGGAGCTGTTATGCAAAGTTTCAAAAGAGAGAAAAGTCTAAAATCCTCCATCCTGAGACCACCTTCTATGAGATCTCCTTTTAACATAAAGCACCTCCAGGAAGAAACCCTTCTCTCCCTCATCCACCCCCTGCTTTGGTCAGAGCACAATAGATAAGAATATATTGGAATTAAAGTGACCAAACCATACCAAATATGAGATGATAAAGCCCAGTCAAACAGGTTTGTGTCTGCACATGTTATCTTCTAGATGATTCTAGTCTGAGCTCATTTAAACCTTTAAACAAGATCCAGCAAAGTTCTGTATTTCAATTTCTGCAAAAGGTCACAAAACCTACATTCATTTCCCACTCAACATCTGCTTTGCTGCCATTTCTGCTTTTTCCCGATGAGGGAACGAGGCATGCCAAGGCACCGTGATGGAGAGGTCACTTAATTTTCCTTTGTAAAGCCAAATCCCCCGTGCTCTCCGTAATTACCAATCAATTTTACATAAATAGCAAAATTAAGCCCTATTATTCTCATTTACCACGAAATTAGAGGAATTAATTAAACATGGAAAAAGTGCCGATGTCTGCCAAATCGCTACTTCCAGTAGATGGAAACAAATTGAGGAATTTTGTGCAGGCAGGAAGAAAAATCAGCACGGCATCCAGAAACATAGTGGAGTGGTGCCACTGCAAAGGTTTTGTAAGTGGAGTCGTGTGTAAGCACCAGCACGCTCCTGAGTTTCTCCCCTGAAGCCAGGACAAGGAAAACACCCTTCTTTACAGCAATGGAATCCAGCATCTTTACAATGCCGGGTGCAGCTTGTCGTTGTTTTGGGAAGCTGTGGTTCGTGTTTGGTTTGAGTTTGAACAAACCCAAAAGAAAAGGCAAACTTAAGGTGTACTTTCAAACCCAGATTTGTCAGAGAAATTCCTTCAGGTGACTGTTTCTAATGACAACTCCAGGAATCGTACCTGCAGCATCCATTCTCCCACATGAAAGGTCAAGATGTGTTTAAGACCAAATTTCTGAAATAAATAGAAGCAGAAAGGGTGGGTGGTCCAACTTCCATAGTTTTTGATATTGGGCTCAACAATGTTCAGGTTCGTTAGGAAGTTTAGAAATTATGAGATCAAGAATGGTGAAGTATTTTCATAAACTGGAAAAGAAAGATTCAAAAATAAAAGTGTTCTTCAAAGATTGCTTAAGAGTCCCTTGCAATTACTTCCATTAGGAAACAATGAAATATATATTATTCCTTAAACAAACGCACCAGAATAATACCCCTTTTAGACTGTTGGGCTGCAGTAAAAAGATCTTAATATCTTCCTTAATAAGATTTGTAAATTTGTCTCGTGCTAAATTTTTGTCTTGGGAACCCTGAATTATGTTACCTTGTGTTGTTCCCGGTAAGCATAAAGGCATCCACCCAATTTTTGCTGTGAAAATGGCTCCTTCTGGCAAAGTGAAAGCAATTGGAACTCAGTTTAATTAGCTGCCTTCTGTAAATATGCCATTATTCTTCCAGCTCTGTGCTGGAGTTATATTTACAAAGGGAACAGATAGCAATAATTATTTTTCGTTGTAGTTAGTCAGTATTAGTTAATGTCTGAGAATAATTGAGAGGAAATTAAGACAAGTGTAGATTATGGGTACAAAACTGAGGATAAATGAGTGTCTGTGAGAGCAGAAATTTTACCTATATTTTCTAGCATGGATTGGGAACTCAACTACACAGAGAAGCAACAAGTTTCTCACCCGAAACCCATTTAGCAAGGAGCACATGCAATCTACATCATCTGCTTTCCAATAATCACATGGTAGTTCTTCTATTATAGATGTTCAACTCCCAGGCCAACTTTTCCAGGGACTCAGCACACTTTTGAGCTATTCATGTTTCTTTGGACTCAGTGGCACCCTGGGACGGCAAACTCAGTTTAATATCAGCCAGAGCTGACAAGATGAAGGTCGAGAGTCTGCTGTTCCCCAAATCCTCAGTGTATTCCAAGGTCAAATATAAAAGGTGGATAAATTAGGTGTTTTGCTGGCTTCTGTTAGACTATTAAGAGTTAACTAGCTTTAAAAACTTCATCCTTAAGATTTGTAACACGGGCATTAGCGTGGGTAAAAATGACTCAGAAAGGTCCTACAACCACTCCTGATGGAAATGATAGGGAGCAGGTCATTTGGGGCAGCCTTCCCCAGAGCCTAGATGCCGGAAGACAACACCCCCATCAATTCTGTGGTTTCGGGGAGGGGAGCAAAATTATAAAGCGGGCTAAGGACACAGGCTCTGGGGTCCAACATCTCTGGATAGTTGCTCACGTCCCAGCGCTTGCGAACTGTGAGATCCTGAGCAAGTTATCTACCCTCCCAGTTTTCTCATCTGAAAGATGGGAATAACACTAGAACTGAGCGGTTGGAAGGGCTGAATAAGATAAGTCACATAAAGCAATCAGCACTGAGCCAGACACACAAAAAGGGGCTCTCTGAGTGGGGCGACCACAACTCCTGGTACTATTTCCACTTTATCACCATCTCCTGAGTGCTGTTTAACATGGCTGTTTAAATATATAGCAGGTGTTGTGTCTGAGAGCAGAGTCTGGGGGCGGGAAAAGTAAGAGGGGAGGAAGTAGCAAGTGTTGGGTTTGCCCCCAGCTGGGATAATGGGCTGAGTTTGAGACTGTACTGTCAGAGGAGAGACAGAAAGACAAAATCCTTTGGTCTTTTGTCTGTTTTACTTTTATTTATATACTTAGTGTTTCACATGTGAGGCTTGGCAAAATTCTAGCTCAAAGCAGAATCACTGTTCCTGAAATCAGTGGAGAAGCTCTGGGCATGATTAGGGTGGCCTTGAGGTCCAAGGGACAAAATATGACGGGCTTTGGGAAGAGAGCCTCTTTTCACCATTGCCTGGTGCCCGCCACACTCTGGCACCCGGGACTGAGAGCCTTGGGAGCACAAGTCAGCCCCGTTGGAGTTCTCAAGGTCGACCGGGCTGGCTGGAAGTTTCCACCCAGCGGTCTGGCACGTGGAGAGCTGGAACCGGGAAGGCAGATCCAGGACAGGGGAGACAGATGGGGGACAGCAGCTCACAGATCTGTCTAGGAGCAGATGTGAGGCACGATGTGGGGGAAGTATCTGGATGGCCAATTTCTAATTACGGGAGCACAAACGGTCATAGAATTTGGTCATTTACGCTCGTGTGTCATGATCATAGCATCAGGAGATTAAAAATGTTGGGTTGGAATTCATAAACTTTGTCATGAGATTAGCATTCATCAAAACACTCAGAACTCTCTAGGTAAGGAAAGGATCTCCCCAAGTCCCACCGAAGGAGCTGCTGTGGTGTGATGTCTTTGTCCTCTTTCTCTGCCACTTTCAGTCCCATTTCCAACTGTCTGGAGCAGAAGTGCTCGTCTTTAACGTCCTCCAGGAAGAACATGACCTGCTGAGGACGCCTAGCTTTCTGTCCAGCTCCGGAAAGAGGCCACATGGAGCACCAAGGCTCCCAGTCCGGGGGGCCAGAGGCAAATATGCAACCCCATTTCCATAGGTCCTCAGTGTTTGTGGTGTGTGTTTTCTTGTCTTATATCACAGAGGTGAATCTTATCTCTAAACAGCCACCTTCATGGACAGTATTTTGAAATAATTTCAAAGTTACTAACAAATGCAACAAAAAATATGGAGAACTCCTCTATCATCTTCACCCAGATTCACCAATTTTTAACATTTAGTTTTTACACATCCATATTAAAATGTGTATTTTATGAACCATTTGAGAGCAGGCAGCATACTTCAGGCCCCTTAACCCCTTAATACTTAAGTATGTGTTCCACAGACTATTAGCCCCATGAAATAATCTGCCAGAAGAGATTCCTTGGCCTACAAAATGTGGAAACCCTTCCAAGCTATGGCCCCTTTTTAGAATTAAGGGCTCTGAGAGGAAGCATTTTGACCCAATGCTCCCAAAACTTACTTGATGAGGGAACCATTTTGCTTCCGTGTGTGTGTGTGTGTGTGTGTGTGTGTTCACACACGCGTGTGTACACAAGTGCGCATGTGGCACCCAATATCATTACGCAGAACACTTTGGGGAATATTCCTCTGGCCACACGCACTGAGTAGGAAGCAGGCCGCCTGCCTTTCCTGCCTCCTCAGGGCTCCCTCAGCTCCAGGACATGCCCTATTGCTCCCCTCTTGAAGGGCAACCTCTGAAACAGGACATCTTTCTGGGCATAGGACATTCTTACTCTGGCAGAAGAGAAGTGGTCCGTCTGAGCCTTAGGAACTGAGACTTTTAGAAACTGGGATGCAGCCAATGATGAAGGCTGAGGGAGGGGTGGTAATCGAGATGCCACCAACAGCCCCATTTGCAGAGCTAACCAAGCATGGGGCACAAGTCACTGAATTATTATGAGACAGCTGTCTTCTTCAGACAGAAATTTTCAGTAGTCCTGAAAATAAGCCCTTCTGATGTTCCACCCTATATGCCAGTGAGGCACTTTCAAAACACAAATGCTAAAAAGAAAAAGCCCTACGACACATGAAAGGCACACCTAACCAGTCCCTTCTCATCCAAATGGGGCACCCAAATCTGTGTCTGGAAGTGAAGTGCACAAGCAATGAAGGAAAGTGGGGTAGAGAGAGAGAGAGAGAGAGAAGAGAAAGAAGAGAAAGAAGAGAAAGGAGAGAAGGGAGATAGAACGAAGGACAGTCCAAAGTTAGGACGGCAGGAATGTTCCACTCAGCCCCGTGCTGGCTCTCAAACAACTACTGAGGCAGGGAGCAGCGTCCTCTGCATCTGAGACTGAGAGACACTCACAAAGGACATGAAATAACTCTGCCAAGGCAAACATCTCACATGCCCATTTGCTCTGCCAAACAGTCAAATCCCTCTAATAATTCAGAAATATGGGATCATCCTGGGCTATTGAGTGTGTTCCAAACACCAATCTGGACTAGCCAACTGGAGCTGGATGTTTGGTTCAGTAGCCGTGAGGACGGAAGCTCAGAGGCAAAACCCACCTCAACAAATCCCACAGAGGCAGAGAACAGAGCGCTGAGAAAATGCTCTTATAGGCAAAATCTCAGGCTAATGAAGAAGCTGCTGAGAAACCAAGAACTAAACAGAGGCAAATTCACTCAGGCAATTAAGATTTGAGGGCCATTAACTTAACGGCTGTTGGAGGAGAACGCGCTCTGGAGTTAACTGTTGCTTGCTAGCTCTGTGACTTTAGAAGCATTATTAAACCTCTCTGAGCCTCATTCCCTTCATCAGTGACATGAGGATTAAAGAGTTCCTACCCAGTAATAATGTTGTGAGGTTTTAAAGATTCTCCTGGTTATTTCTGAGACAGTGAGCGTGAATACAGACATATTCTCAAGATTTGTCAAAAAAATCACTATGTGATTCCTGCCTCATGTTCTTGTTCTGTGGATTAAACAAGATAACTCATTTAAAATGTTTAGTCTGTAGTAGCATTTAATAAATAATAGCTATTATTTCTGTAATTATCATCATCAATATTATTACAGCAATGATGATATTGCCACATAATCTAGGGTTGAATGATCCAATTTAAAATCTTACAATCAAATGCAGATGGAGGACTCAGATGCAGCTTACCTATTTTCCAAAAGGGGAGTTAAAATCTATTTTGACCTCTCTCTCTCTCTCCTTCTGTCTCTGTCTCTTGTGCAAGGTAATGAATGTGAAAGTGTTTTGTAAATTCTAATGAATATTCCATCTTCTGTCTGTAAAATAAAAAAAAAAATTTTAAAGCCATCCCAACGTGTGGCCTCCAGTGTCTTTTGCCTCTTACATTTTATATTCAAAATATTACGGGAGTTTACTATCCCTGGTTCTCAGCTGTGAAAACTCTTTGCCAGTTGAAAACCTCTGGCTGGAACACAGGAGAAACTGCGCCATCTGCCGGCTACTTGTGAGAACTGCTGGGGGGAAGCTGCCCACACCCACATAAAATACTCTGGGTGGTAAAGCTGCAATGAGTCCTCTGCCCAGTGGTTTGAGATCCAAGGGGCATGGAGGGCTCAGTTGTCACTGAGGGTCTCTGGATGGTCACAGCTTGAGTCCCAGTGCCGCGCAGCTGGGCATGTGGCATCTGGCACTGGCCCATCTCTCAAGACAGCACCTGCCTTTGCAACTCGTGAAGCAGATGACGATTCAGCAGGGAGCAGGCCTGATGTACTAACCATGCTGCTCCTTGGCACTTTGTCCCATTCCCGGCCCAGTAATTCATCACAGCCTGTTGCTTCCTGGCCGTGGCTTGGGCGCAGGCCACTGTGGGCTACAGGTCACCTCTGCTCTTTCCTTTCCTCTCCCTAGGGCCTCAGCCATCTGCCAGGCACCATGGCCCGTCAGGGAGAGAGGTACACGGAGCATCATGGCCAGTGCACCATCCCAGTGAGACGGGTGGAGAGAGATGCTGACCATCCCAGAGGTTGCTGCCAAAGGCCCTAGCTCTCCTCCACAGGCAGCAGCTCGGGCCAAGCCCCCATTTAAACCAACCATTGCAGTTGCACACAGATAGCCTCCCACATGACGGAAGGCTCCCAGCACCTAGCAGAGGCCTCCTTAAGAGACTGTTTCTGAGCCGAATGTGCAAACGTGTGAATGACAAAGAAGCTGACCAGTACTTAGCACCTACTATATGCGAGATGTTGTGTCATGAGCTTCACGTTTGAATGTATTTAATCCTCACAGCAACTCTATGAGGAAGATACTGTCTTTATTTTACAGGTGTGGAAACTGAGGCACAGAAAAGCTAAGCAGCTTGTACAAGGACTCACAGCTGGTTAACGATGAGCTGGGATTCAAGTCCAGGCTGCCTGCCTCCAGAAGTCACACTTCTATTCTCTAAATTTGATTTAGATACTTAATTAACACTGAAGACCAAATAATGCAACCAGAGAGAGAGGCCATGGAATGATGGAGCCCAAAATCACTGGTCGAGGAGTCCCAGGTAACTGGCTTCCCCGTACTGACAACAGGGACCCAACATGAGAGAGAAAGGATCAATCGTCATGGCTGGAGTAAAGGAAGAGGGATTCAGGAAATAGGATGACAGCAGAATCCAGGGAGAATCTGAGATGAGTGACTGCAGTAAATTACAGAATACGAAAGAAAGAGAACAGGAAGAAAACAAAGATGAGGTACAAAAGACTTCCATGATTCTTCACATTCAAAACCTCAAAACTAAACAAGCTTAGCTCAACCACGCACCCAAGTAGCTGAGAAGAGCTGAGCGCAGGTGTTGCTGAGGAAACGTGTGGAGGTTCGATCGCCAGACCAGGTGCTCGGCTTTGGTGTTGAGCCGCTGTCCCACGTGGGCTGGTGCGCCGTCCTCCACACCTTGTGTTCACAGACACCCACCTCCCTACTAGACAGGCACGGTACTCACTCCCTTATTCAGTCTACTGGAGGCTGGGCACTGAGGATACTGGGGTGACGGGCACTACATGCACCCCACTCTCATGAGTTTACATTCTATTGGAGGGGTAGACAGAGCGCAAGCAGGCAAATTAAACAAGATAGTTACACATCAGAAAACATGCTCTAAAGAAAACAAACAGGACACTGTGCCGGAGAACAATAAGGAAGACAAAGACCTACTGGCCGCAGAGAAGATGACCAGGGGAGTTTAGCCGCAGCCCTCGTTTCAATGGGCCTCAGGTGGCCAATGCTGATGGCACCTCCAGGTGAGGATACCCACAGAGGCACAGAATGAAACTGATGGGAATAGATGACGATCACCTCACGCAACTCTAATCGAGGACCTCACCACCAAACCACAGGACTAGTTACGCTACACGTTCTTTTTACAAAATAAATTCTCCATCGTCTTGTGAATAAATTAATTGGGGTTTTATTGTATTTTATATTGTTATGCATAAATAATATAATTTAAATATTTTAAATATTCTGAAATCTGGACACTGGATTTGGCATTTCATTTGTGGGGGGCTGTTGTCTGAGAGCCAAAAGCAGGCATGCCCAGCATCTCATGCTGAACTAGTAAGACCCCTGGGATGGGGGCATGGCTTCAAAGGTGAGGCCTGCAGGAAGAGAATTCAAGGGCCAGGTGAGGCCGAGGGAGGAAGAGCTCTGCCAGCTGTGTGTTAACACTACTGCACATTTTCAGGACAAAGGCATCGCTTCAGGACTTATGTTAAAAAGAAAATTTAAATACAGTGAGGAAATAAAAGATACGATCCTGGTAAGTTCCGGTAGGAAGGCTCTGAGTTAAGTCCAAGACAAACTGATTCCAATTTAGCCAAAAGTGGGGAAAACAAAGACCTCCCGTACAGCTTAATGCTACCCTTCAGCTTGATTCCTTGAGGCTCAGGAGAAAAATTTGGAAATGAATCACTGAATCATAAGAAGCTAGGTCAAATTGTGCATCTCAGATTCATCCTGCTTCTGAAAATAGGCATTAAAACTGTACCGATCCAGAAAGAAAAATACAAGTTGAGGCAGAATTTCTCATGACAGCCTTCATGACCTGCCCTGTGGTGAGAGACGGTGGCTGGTGGTTGAGCAAGGGCTGAGCCCTTCGTCTACTGGTAGCTGTGGCCTCCAGCTATTTCCTCAAGAGTTTCCATGGATGGCACAAGACAACAAACCTTCTCTCTTAGGCTGGGGTTGAGGAGGCTCAACATTTGGTTTTGTCCATTACGGCTGCCCCTTGACGACAAGGAACCGGGGACTGACTCAGGAGAGATGGTCCTGTTTGGGCCAGAGGCAAAGCAGCAATTTGGGCATTTGAGGAGGACCTGTCTGTCCCTGGGGGAAGGTGTCTGCGTGTTGAGAAAATAAAATTAGAGCAAGTCTTCCCTTTGTTTAACTACTTCCTCTTCCCCACCACAGAGGCGGAGTTGAGCTTTCAGCAATCCACTATGACAATTTCTTACTCCTTTATCAAGTGTCTCTCCACTTAAAACCTCCCTTACACTCTGCATCTCTTCCCTTCTAGTTGAGTTCCCAAGGGAAATGCTTTATCACTCTCCTTCCCAGAAGCGTAACCCACTGTCTGAAACATTACCCGTCCTCACTAAGTATTTATTAAATGACTGAATTACCAAATTATCAAAATCTGTATCTACTGCCACAGAATTCCCTTTGACAGTTATTAAAAGATTTTTTTCTCTTAGGTCAACCAACAGTCATGGGGAATCAACCATTCATTGAATAATTTACTTATTCTACTACCACATACCTACTGGGGACCTACTAGGTGTCTGGCACCTCATAAGGTTTTCCAGATAGAGCAGGAAATAACACAACATCCTGGCTCTCGGGAGCTGACAGTGGGTGAGACCAGGGGCCAACAAACTTCCTATAAAGAGCCAGGGAGTAAATATCTGAGGCTGTGCAGACCGCATGCAGGCTCTGTAACATATTTCTCTTTGCCTTCTTTTCCCCAATCCTTAAAATTGTAAAAATCATTCTTATCTCAAGGATCTTTCAAAATAGGCCACAGGCCAAATTTAGCCCATGGGCCACAGTTTGCCAACCCCTGTCGTAAGACAGACAAACAAACACCCTGATAATCACATAAGTACAGATGTTATAAACCTATAGGAGAGGAAGGGAGAAAAACAATCTACATTGGGGGATGATTTTGAGGGGCTTGGGAAAGCCTCTTAGAAGAAGAAACATCTACAGTGTAATTTGATGAAGGAGGTTTTGATGAAGGCAAAAAAAAAAAAAAAAAGCACAGGCAGGACGGGGGAGCGGGGGGGGCTGGGGTGGGACACGAAGACCCTTCAGGAAAAGGGCTGCAGGTAAGAGCCGTGGGCAGCAGAGCTGGGAGGGCTCCTGATCACACAGGGCCTCGCCCACATCACGGAGCTTGGGTTTTATCTTAGTTCCAATGAAAGGCTTTCAGGGGCTCTAAGCAAAGGAGTACCAGGATCTGATTCAAATCTAGAAGAACTCCTCTGACTGCTGTGCACGGTCTGCTTTGGGGAAGCAAGAGGTACAAGGGGGAAGGCCAGTCAACGGTAGCCTCACGTTATGGCTTGCAGTGTGTCTCCCCTTCCTCCCCAGATATGCTGAAGTTCTCACCCCCAGTACTTTAGGATGTGACCTTATTTGGAAACAGGGTCGCTGCAGATATAATTAGTTTAGATGGAGTCATACTGGAGGAGGCTGAGACCCCATCCGATACAACTAGTGTCCTCATAAGAAGATGGCCGCGCGAAGACAGAGACACAGGGGGAACGCCATGGGACGACCAAGGCAGAGACTGAGTTATGCAGCTGCAAGCCAGGGAATGCCAAGGATTGTCAGCAAACCTCCAGGAGACAGGAAGAGGTCAGGAAGGATTCCCCTGCAGGTTTCAAAGGGAGCCTGGCCCTGTCAACACTTTGATTTTTAGACTTCTAGCTTCTAGAACTGTGAGACAATACACTTCTGTCGGTTCAGCCACCTAGTTTCTAGCCCTTTGTTACAGTAGCCTTAGGAAACTAACACGCCTTGTGAGGGTGACAATGGCAAGGACAAGACATAACTGACCTGGGAAAAGATGCATTGATTTGGAAAACATTTTGAAGGTAGAATCAAAAGAACTTTGTGATGGGCTGGTTGGATATAGCAAAGTGAGGGAAAGGGGCGACGTCAGCGTGGAGGACACACACCAAAGGAGTAACGCTGGTGACCTCTGGCAGGCCAGGGTGGAAGGGGCCTGATTAGAGGGAATGAAGGGAAGAAGAATATTCTCTTTGAAAATACACAACTACATCGTTTCTCTTGTTAGTAGAGGAAGAATTACTTTTATGATAAAAACAAAAGAGTGGAAAAGTAAACAAGGAAAGAAAAAGTGAAAGACTCCCAGGTCTGGCTTGAAAATCCCTGTGGGTAGAGGTATCATGATAACGTTTGAGGGAAACTGAAGCAGCGGCAGGATGCGTGCATGTGGGTGTGGGCACAGGCTGGGACGGGCCAAGATTTCGGGCTGGGACCTAAGGTTGAGATGAAGGAAGGGTATGAGATGATGGGAAATCTACCTTGCCTCAGAGAGAAAGCAGAACGGGTAAAGAAAACAGAGGCAGAGATGCACGGGGGAGGCAGGGACATGTGCCTTGAAAGCACAGCTCCCCAAGGCAGCCCCCTGGTCAGCACACACCCTCTCGGTCTGTCCGGTCTGCCCAGTGCAGGCCGAGCGGCCATTCAAAGCAATGTGTTGGCTTTGGACCGCCCCCCCCCCTCCCCTTAGGGGAATTACACCAAGGAAGGAATAAAAAGGTTGAATGCTATTTTAATTGAATTTGTTTTCAATTTATTTTCAGCTGTCTAGGGAAAAACCTTTTACACTCACATCACATGATTCCGTTTTACTTCGTGTCCGTTATCCTCATAATGAGCTTTTAACGCATTAATGTGGCCCTGTTTGCTGAACAGTGAATCACGTTGGTCAAATCAATAAATAGCAAAAGCATAAAAATACACCAAACTAAGAGACTAAACCAGAATATAAATGGAAAACTTGAGCTCCCCCTTCCTTAAAAGTGGAGACTGCATTCTGATATCCTGCCCCAAGGTATTGGGCTGAGTGTCACAGAAACGTCTCTATTCTCCAAGTTTCAATTCCCCCGTGTCCGTGGAGCCAGCAGAGGTAAACTTTGGGGCCAACAGGAAGCTCTGCTGCCTGCCACCGGTGTTTAATCTCAGCCTTTCCAGCCGTGTGCTGGAAATCTGCATTCCTTTTCTGCACACTCAGTTCCGCTCTTTGATACTCCAAAACACACTAGTCTTACAGGCTCTGAGAATTCCTGCAGCATGCTTTTGTATAACTTGGTATTTCCCATACTGCTTTGACTCAGAAAACTTTTAAACTGTTTTTAAAATATTTTAATTAAAATACCAGTTCACACTGTGAAACACAAGAGAAGTATTTAACCTCAGAATCATTTTAGGAAAATTCACCATATTACTACTTGAACTGGATTCTCATACTTGCGCAGAAGTTTTTACATTCCATGAAACACCGATCACCCTCCTAAACAAAAGGGGTCACCGTTGCCTCTTTCTATGCCCTCCATGGAGCCTGAGGCTCTTTAGTGCAAATTTGGGGCATTCTTTACCCATAATGTGGGTATTCAGCAACGGGTGTGAAAGGAAGGAAGCTCTTCAGGACTCATTTCATTGCAAATGACACAAACCTAGATCAAACTAACCTAAGAAAATCGGTATTTCCTGAAAGTACACGGGAGGAAGCTCACAGCTCTGGACGTGCTCGAGGAAGCATGTCTCAGGAAGGCAAGAATCAGAGAAACTGGAGAGATTTCAGGGACTCAAAAATGTCATCTGGGGGCTTCCCTGGTGGCGCAGTGGTTGAGAATCTGCCTGCCAGTGCAGGGGACACGGGTTCGAGCCCTGGTCTGGGAAGATCCCACATGCCGCAGAGCAACTGGGCCCGTGAGCCACAATTACTGAGCTTGCGCGTCTGGAGCCTGTGCTCCGCAACAAGAGAGGCTGCAACAGTGAGAGGCCCGCGCACCGCGATGAAGAGTGGCCCCCGCCCCCGCCGCAACTAGAGAAAGCCCTCGCACAGAAACGAAGACCCAACACAGCCATAAATAAAATAAATAAATAAAATTTAAAAAAAAATGTCATCTGGAAGCTGATGCCCTCCTTTCCTGGCCGTTTCTTACTTACTTTCCTTTCTGCATGTTGGCTTTGTTTCCCCAAATGGCCAATCCTCATGGCTTTACAACTACAGAAGAAAGATCACCATCCCCTTAAAAAAATCCCAGGGAAGAATTCTGACTGGCTTGACTTGTGGCCTGGGTTTTTGTGACTAGTTCATCTGAATCACCGCGTGCCCACTTCTGACTCTGGGTCCTGTGATTAGCAGCATGCATTAGAACCAGAGAGTTGGTTCTAGTGATTGCAATGGCTCCCTAAAGAGAGAGGGGAGCTGTGTTCTGAAGAAGGGCAAGGTGTGTAGGGCTGACATAGCATGCAGGGCCACTGCAGGTGGAAAGGAAGGATTGCTAGTTCTGGGGAAAAAGCCATATCGAATCCACCTCCTCCCTCACATTCTTTGAAATCAGCCAAACTGCAGCTATGTTGCTGTGGACAAAGCTTAGCTCAGGTATGGCCCTTGCAGTTTGTACGTAACCTGGGACTGCTTCTCCCAGGAGGACAGCTCACAGGGCTAATTGCTTTAGCAGGTCCATTACCCTTTTGGTGATTCTGTGCCTAATCTGTTCATTATGCTGCTTATGTCTTTTTATGAGTGGAGAGCAATTGTGTTATTACAAAAGAAATAAGCTCTCTTGTTTCTTGAGAAATTCTCTTATGCCTGGACAAAGTGGTTTTTAAATTTATCAACTTGTCCTTGGTGATACCTCATTCTAAATGATGTATTAATCATGCTTTGAATATACAAATCAATTAAAGATGTTTTAAAGGTTGGATTAATTTAATTAAGTCTCTGGTAGGACTTCATATTTATTTAGACTTTATGTATTGACTTTTAATAAATGGCAAATATGTGTCATGGAAGATTATATTTCCATGATTGTGCTCCTTATAAAGTCTTCCTTTATCTACCTGTAGAGTTACATCTTACCATCCATCCATCTGTCCATCCGTCTGTCCGTCAGCCTGTCTACGTACATATCTACCTACTTACCTACCTACTGACAAAGTCTTTTTATCTTGTAGCTATGCCCAAGTGGATTCCTATAATCAATACACGTGAGGGCCCATGACCAGTCAGAGTTAGGAGATGTCAACCCACACCTCAGGGTTCTCCTACTTGAGGAACTCGATGCTCCCAAGCTGCCTTACGTTCTGGACTGACCAGAAGTGGGGACACTCCAGCCATAGAAACGGACCCATAATTCTTATGCGCATCAACATGTGCTCGGAATCATCCCCTAAGAGTCACTGAGATGAAGACCATCAACCAGTCGAGTTTCTCTGCTCAGCAAACAGACCACAGCCACCAGGACACACTCATGGACCACAAGGTCTGCTGGATGCTGGGCCCCCACTTCCCTTCTCCTCACTGACTCCCTTGATTCTTGTTTCTTAGTATCTCTTCCAACTCTGTTTCCTGAATCGGGTCGTGTTCGCAGCACAGAACAGGGAAGGAAAGGTTGGACTCCCTGGTGAACAGTCTCTTGAGGAAGTATTTTTAAAACTAAGACACTGTTCTCATGCACACAAACCCCCCACTGAATCCACCAGGACACACAGAACCAAACAAGCTCTTATTCATCCCCTGCTCCTGCCTCACCTCACACTCCTAGCCAAACTCTCCAAGCACCCATGGTTGCTTTTAAATATTTATCTTGATAAAAATTTTGTGATTTTTTGCACCCTCAAAACAGACAGAACTATGACCCATATTTTACAATATAGGTAGCTCATTCCATGTATTTTTGGAAGTTCTAGTTCCTTCCAACAGCTTTATCTTTCCCCCCGTGAGACAGAAACACTTGGTATCCAAAAAAAAAAAAAAAAAAAACTATTTTCAAGATAAGGTCTTTTATTCCAATGTATGGGCATTATTTTCCTTTGCCTTCAGGATGAAAAACCAACATTCAGTAGCAAATACTCAAGGGGCATCTACTAGGTGCCAGATACTGCTTTACAAAGTTTTGAGGACCCAGCAGTGGATACAGTCTACTGGGGAACAGTCACATGTCAGACAATCAAAGTACAGCGTCACGCAGAGCAGTGACGAGGGAAGCACAGGGTGCTGTGAACCAGAGGATTCACACCCAAGTCACATTCCGGTGATCAGGGAAGGCTTCCCAGAGGAGGTGACTCCACACTGAGGTTCAAAGAGTAAGTAGGAGTTACCAGGTCAATGGGGCTGGGCAGAAGGGAGATGCACGAGGACATCTGGTGGCTGAGTGGTGCAGGTGGGAGGTAAATTAAAACAACCAAAAAATAAATAAATTAAATAAAATAGAGGGAGAGAGAGAGAATTTGGACAAGAATGAAGAGAAGGGTCTGAGGAGGAACACAGTGAGAGACAAGCGGGGCCATTGCTGGAAGAACTTTGTCGGCCACATTAAATCTGATCTTTGCTCCCTCTGACTGCTTATGGGGAACGGCCTGAGGGGGAAGGTCGAGCTGCGGTGGCAATGAGAGGCAGAAGCAGTGGGGATGGGGAAATGTGAGGCTTATAAAGTGGAAACGCAGCACGTGGTGACTGGCTGGAGGGAGGAGGAGGAAGCAGCGATGACCGCAGGTGCACCTGGGGGAAGACTGTGTGCCTGGGAAGTGAGCGAACATACAGGCATGAGTGCATGCAGCCCACCCACCATGCTGAGTCAGACAGGCTGGGCCAGGTCCTGCCACGGTGACAACCTGAATTAACCGCCATAACAAAGGTGGCTCACACTGCCTGTCCGTCACCAGCTGGCTCTGACTCTGCCCGGCATCATCTCCACTCTGGGATCCAGGCTGACAGGTCAGCCTCTGTCTGGAACATCGCCTCTCTTACCGCAGAGAAAAAGACATAATGGACCTTGAGCAGCCTCTTAAGAGAAACATTTTACTTTTACTCACATTGCATTGGCCTAAACAATCACGTGAATTACTGGAGTTAAATGGGGCAGAGATGTATAAATCTCTCACTAGGAGGGCCATTGGAAAGCATGATGGGATAGCTATACAATCTATGACAGCTCGGAGAAGTGGCTACAAACCCATTCACAATACCAACTGTAAAAACAAAGCAAAACCTAGCTTTTCCCATTCCAAGTTGGCGAAGCTTGTAGAGGTTCCAGCATTTGGGGATGTTTACTTAAAAGGGGCAAAAGGTGTAAAGGGCCTCGTGTGCCTTCACGGGGCTCCATCTGTAGGAACTCATGCAAATCCCTCTAGATTGAGTCTCCCCATCTGCCAAATGAATGTGTTAGATAGAGAGGGCTCTTTAAAAGTTCCTTCCGGGTCTAAGATACAATGACTCTGAGCTCTTCTCTACCCCAGTGGTCTAGGCATCTGATTTCCAGGTCTTTTACCTTTGCAGCTTCAGAGACAAGGATCTGTCTCACTGCCACATGGTCACACTGCAGGAGTCAAGATGCAAAAGGGGGCCTCAGGCCTCTGTGATTTGTGAGATGTGTACTCTGCTCTTATTTCATCACTGCCCTGGGAAGTTCTGTCTTCCCTACCTGGTCCTGCCTGCTGCATCACATTAGAAACTAACCCATTATACTTGACCTACTTCTTAACCCTTGCCTGTGGGAAGGACCTACGGTACCTTTGGCTGTGGCCCGTCACTTCATGCAATCACAAGGAGGCGGAAGGGTGGACATGTGGACCCACCCCCCGCACCCAAGTTGTCGTGTTTCAATCAGTCCACGTTCATCTTGGCTGATTTAAGGGCCACTATTGCCAAAGTCCTCCCGTCTCCTTTAATTTCTGTCCCTTGATGTTCAACTAGTGAACAATGATGCATTCCAATTTCCAGGTGCCCGAGGCCACAAATCCTTTCAAGATATAATCAGCTGAAAATAAGGATCTTTGCATCCGAGGCTGATCCAACATGACTACACACCTATTACCAAGCCTGTGTAATTAAAAATGAGTATTTCACACACACACACACACACACACACACACACACACACACACACACCCCATCATACTGATGCAGAAAAATCTGAGATGAAAAATTCAAGGAGGCATTGAATAGAAAGGTAATAGCAGAATAAATGAGTGTGGCAGAGAGGAAGAGGAGAAGAGACTGCGAAGTCCCCTCCTAAGAAAAATCCTAAGTTAGCCTTCTTACTTAAAGCCCACTCTGCCGAATGCAATTCTCGTTAATCTGCTTAATTAAGGAAATAGCATTGTACTGGTTTCTCTGAGCCTTTGTTTATGACCCAAATAAATGTAGAAGAACTTCCAACAGCAGCTAACTCACCAAGTCTACACCAAAACTTCCCTCTGATGGAAGGTACCATGTAATGTTCCGCTCCCAAACGTTGATGCAAGGCTGCAGAACTCATCCTTGGGCCCTTGTGATGGGCAGACTCTAAGATGGAGGTCATTTTAGAGTCTTAGGACTGTGGTATTCATGCACTTTTGTAAACCCTCCCACTGAGTCCTGAGCAGGACTTGCTGCTAATCAATAGAATATGGAAAAGGTGATGGGATATCACTTCCAGGATTATGTTACTTAAGACTGTCACTCCCGTATTGCCAGTAGACTCTCCTTGCTTGCGTGGATGAAGTAAGCTGTCTTATGGAGACAGCCACATGTCAAGGAACTGAGGGCACCCTCTAGCTGACAGCCAGCAAGGAACTGAGGCTTATGGGTCAAACAGTGAGTGTGAATTCTTCCAACAAGCTGAGTGAGCTTGAAAGTGGATTCTTCCCCAGTTGAGCTTTCAGATGAGACTCCAGCCCTGGCTGACACCTGATCACAGTCTGTGAGAGATCCTGAAGCCCCAACTAAGCTATGCCAGATTTCTGGCCTATAGTAACTGTGAGGTAATAAATGTGTATTGTTTTAAGTTTGTAGTAATTTGTTATGCAGCAATAGAAAACAAATACAGAGCCCATAGTAGGCTTTGGAAAACCTAAAGGGATGCTGGTAGAGGCTTTTCTTGGACCAAAAAAAATTACACTTTTCTTTTGCATTTAGCTAGCAGCTGCTTTCCTAAAAAATACAGAGCATATTAAAACCTTGAAGAGAATATTTCATGCTTTATATGTAGACTGGAGTCAAGTTCAAAGCATGGATAGGTATAAATAGTGTTTGCACTTACATGAAATTCTGAATGACATCTGGAAGTCTTGTAGGAACTGGGACTTTTCAGTGCATGGGGCTGTGCAGGGTATTCAGGATATTTAGCACTCCAGACTCCCACCTACTAAATGCAAGTCACTGCACCTATAATCACTGCAATAATCACAGGTTTCCAACATGGCCTCTTGGGAGCAGTATCAACCTCACTGAGGAATCCTTAAAGTCACTGTCATGGAGAGAGAGCAAAAAGTAAAGTAACGTGTAAAGGAAAGCAATGCACTGTCATGGGAGAGAGCAGAGTCCTTCTCCCCAGAAGGGTCTGAGTACCGGCAAATGAAATGACACACGCAGGATGCAGCCCAGCTGTGGAGATGAGAATGAGGATCGCAAACACACAGTCCCCTTTCCAAAGTTCTGGTCCCTAGGACCACAGACCCTGGAGTCAGACAGATCTGTGCACCATCTGCCCTTGTTTGTCACTCATGGCGGGGAAATGTGTGAGGGTTACCTAGCATGTCTGAGCTTTAGCTTCTTCATCTGTAGGAAGACGTTTCAACACTTACATCATAGGGTGGTTGGAGATAGTTATGCTACAGAACTGAGCACACTGCCTCGCAAGAAGTACACACTTCAGTACACCATTATCTCTTTATTCCTGTGGGTCAAGTTCCTGTCTGAGGAGCCCCGGAATCCCATGCTTGTTTCAAACAGGCCCATGTGGCTCCTGGTCTCAGGGCTTGCCTGAACAGAGAAGGCAAAGCAAACCTGATCTGAAATCTGACTTGTCTGTGTCATTCCAAGCTTCAAATGCCCCCCATGTCCAGTGTTTGGTCCTTCTTTGATGTTAACATATCTGACATCTCCTTTCTCCAGGGAGGTAGGCTATAGTAGCAGTTGGAGCACAAGCAATAAAGTCTAACTCTTAGGTTGAAATCCCAGCTCAGCCACCTAATATCTTGTACCTGAGTAAATAAGTTCTCTGATCTTCAGTTTCCTCCTCTGAAAAATGGGGATGATAATAACATTTACCTCATAGGATTGTTCTGAGAATAAAAAAGATACTCCATGAAAATGCTTACTACAATATCTCAATGTCTGGTTCATAAGTAGGAATGCAACCAACGATGGCTGATGCTACTATTATTACCATTACTTCTATACCACCGCTACTATTAACTCATTTTACTGCCATCAGAAGCCTGTAGTGGAGACACTATAGAGCACAGTGATTAGAAGTGTCACCTATGGAGTCAATTCCTGGTTTTGCCACTTATTAGCTGTGTGTTCTTGTGGCAGTTGTAACTACCTAGTGTGAATTTCCACCACCCTCCAATTTTGCTCCCTCAAGCTGTCATTTTCTGGGGCTTCCCTGGTGGCGCAGTGGTTGAGAGTCTGCCTGCTAATGCAGGGGACACGGGTTCGAGCCCTGGTCTGGGAGGATCCCACGTGCCGCGGAGCGGCTGGGCCCGTGAGCCGCAATTGCTGAGCCTGCGCGTCTGGAGCCTGTGCCCCGCGACGGGAGGGGCCGCGATAGAGAAAGGCCCGCGCACCGCGATGAAGAGCGGTCCCCGCACCGCGATGAAGGGTGGCCCCCGCTTGCCGCAGCTGGAGAAAGCCCTCGCACGAACCGAAGACCCAACACAGCCAAAAATAAATAAATAAATAAATAAATAAATAAATAAATAAATAAATAAAATCAAGTAAAACTTTAAAAAAAAAAAAAAAAAAAAAAAAAAAAAGCTGTCATTTTCTGGACATTACAGTAGTTGGGAAATGTTGCTTTGAAAGGTACCAACTAACTAACCGTTCTCACTATTTGTTAAAATGATTAAGTCTATTGCCAAGATAATTGTGAGCAAATGAAAAAAATCTCTGTAAGTATTTGGACAGTAATCATAAAAAATGTAAAGAGGCTCTGGCATACAGTGGCATCTATAATGTAAAAAAAAAAAAGAGAGAGATCTCTATGTTGCTGCAAATGGCATTATTTCATTATTTTTTATGGATGAGTAGCATTCCATTGTATATATGTACCACATCTTCTTTATCCATTCCTCTGCTGATGGACATTTAGGTTGCTTCTGTGTCTTGGCTATTATAAATACTGCTCTATAAACATTGGGGTGTATGTATCTTTTCAAATTAGAGATTATCATACTAAGTGAAGTAAGTCAGAAAGAGAAAGACAAATACCATATGATATCACGTATGTGTGGAATCTATCATAAAATATGACAAAATGAACTTATTTACAAAACGGAAACAGACTCACAGACATAGAAGACAAACTTATGGTTACCAAAGGGGAAAAGGGGTGGGGGAGAGATAAATTAGGAGTTTTGGATTAGCAGATACAAACTACTATATACAAAACTGATAAACAACAAGGCCCTACTGTATAGCACAGGGAACTAGATTCAACATCCTGTAACAAACCATAATGGAAAAGAATGTGAAAAAGAATACATACATATATGTATAACTGAATCACTTTGCTGTACACCAGAAACTAATACAACATTGTAAATCAACTCTACTTCAATTAAAAAAAAAGAGAGAGAGAAATCTCTTCTCTTTGAACATAGATTGGATCTCAGAGAACCCAGGAGGCTGCCATGAGATGGAAGCCTTTATTTTTGCCCTTGCCTGGACTCATGGACCTTGGATAAGACCAGTAAGATACTGTGTTTTAATCTGGATTATTTTCTCAGCCTTATTTTACTGGTAGAGCAGGATTCAAGAGATTCCATGAAATAAATAGTCATTTTTCTGTTGGGAGTAAGTGCATTAATGATTAAGTTCAGGTAGAAATTTCTATTTTTTGGTAACATTTGCTGAAAATTAACATGGGTTTCCACTTGCAACATACAGCCTTTCCCCAGGAGCTGGCTTCCTAGGGAGAATAGCTAATATTTTTCAGCAGCTACTGAAGGCAAGAACCAGGAAAAAATCCTTGTTTCCCTTTGCACAAAAAGCATAGCATCAATTGGATGAAATAATAGCTATTCAACTGGTCATTCCCTTACGACTGCAAGCCATTTGGAGTTCAGTCACACTTACGAAAGCTGATATCAACTATGTGTAGAAATATATAGAATGAGATGCTTTGCTACTGACATCTTTAATTCATAATTACTGCAAAGTTGGCCTGTCCAGACCTAGCCAATGGCTAGTCGATACTCTCATGATGAGCGAGAGCAGGGTGAACGGCTGGGGTAGAAACACAAAGCAGACACATACCCCTGGGCCCAGACCTCCGAGTTGGCCAGAGAGGGCCTCAGGAACCACTGAGCTCAGAGGCATGCCAGGCATGGTTTGATGCTTTCCTGCAGTCTGTGTTCCATGGAGTTGGAAATTATGTCTTTTCACAATGACACAATGCATATGAGTACCCTCTGTAAATTGCAAACTTCTATACAGGAGTGAATCATTCTTCTCCAGAGAAATGTGGCATCAAGCTGGCTGCAGTTACTTTTGCATTTGGTGGCACTGTCTACTTTGTCACAGGAGAACACACCCATTCAATAAATAATTCAAATTAGAAAGCATAAGCAAGGACTGCGAACCCCAAAGAAGATATCCCAGCTTTGGCATTGGTGCCGAAACCCTGCTATGTAACGGAGAGGAGTTGATGATTGCGAACTATCATGAAATGGCTCACGAATGTTAAGGAATCGTTTGGCTTTTGATGGACTGCTGGTGTTGGATTTGCTTTCATTGCAGCCCAGTTTGGCAATCTCCACTTTGTCAGCATGAGGCCATTCTGAGCCTTAATTTTCCCATAAACCTTATAAATCGGCCTATGTTAAATGTGATGGCACATGCTGCTGAGGGAAATTTTCTTTTAAATCACCACTTTTAAAGACCCATCTACTGTAGGTAACTAAATAAGGACACCAGAATTGTTGGTTTTATGGATATCCCTCACTCTTAGTGTTTCACAGAAAATCCTTGTAGAGTCCATGATTTTTGGCCATGATAAGCATCACTACCTGAGTCTAATTTAGGCGATTTCCCTGCCACTCTAGCGTGCTGGAGCAAAAATGAGCGTTAATTTACTGCTAATTTAGTGTGCTAACCCTTAATTAGCAACAAGCCTGGTTTAAAATAGCTGATATTGAAAGCTCATTAAACTTTTATCCAAAATTAAGCCACAAATGCAAGTGTGTATGCAGACGTGCACACAGATGCATGTCCACATACCTTCAACTCGCCATCCAATACGTTTTGGAAATACACTACACGGATATTCGCTTTAAATACATTAGTACTAAACTTAAGTGTCACCATAATAGTGCATCTCATTTAAGAAGCCAACAGACTTGGAGATCAACAGCTGGCTTAGGAAAAAAAAGCCCTAAGCCCAGCAAACGTCCATAGTCCCAGCAACTCGGAAGGGAGGCTGAGGCAGGAGGACAGCTGGAGCCCAGGAGTTCTGGGCTGTAGTGCATTATGCCAATTGGGCGTCCACACTAATTTCGGCATCAATGTGGCGAACTCCTGGCAGCAGGGAACCACCAGGTTCTCTAAGGAGGGGTGAATCAGCCCAGGTCAGAAATGGAGCAGGTCAAAACTCCCATGCTGACTGGTAGGAAAAAAAAAAGCCCACAGAAATTCCCAGGTTCAGGGAGCCTTGGAGCTCAAGTGAAACTGTATTTCTCTAACAATACAGTCAATGGAGTGTTCTACAAAACCCTTTCTCATTTAATCCTCATGATGGCCTCTAAAGATGGTCTCTATTAATGCCTTTCATTGCTAAGGAATCTAGATTCAAAGAAGTTCATCCATCCATCCATCCACCCAACAAATATCTGAGAGCCTTTTATAACAAAGCTCTCTCCTAGGGGATGGGATGCAGTAGTGACAAAACTGACAAAGCCCTCATAGGAGTTTATGTTTTAGAGAGATTAAATAACTTGCCCAAAGGCATTCATAGGAGTTTATGTTTTAGAGAGATTAAATAACTTGCCCAAAGGCATACACTCAAATAGGGACATGGCCAGAATTCTAAGTCATGACCACTTCATTTCTGAACCTTGTTCTTAACCAATACAGCATGATGTCCTCTATGACAGGAGAATATTTAGGAGGAGCTAAAAGTTCTTGCTTAGCGTTTAATGTTTGCTTACTCCTAAAGAGATATTGGACTTTGCCATGCACAGTCCAGCTCCTCCATTAAACCAGGCCATAACATATGTCTCCTATTCTCTCTCTCTCCTTCTATCCCCTTCCCTCCCTCCTTCTCACTACTAAGACCTTGGACATTTGGAGGGGCAGGCAGCAAACAATTCTTAATGTCAAACTATGACAGACACTGCTGGTTGCCTATTCAATGTCTACTCTCCCTTCTTTTCTTCCTATCAGAACCACAGTTCTGCTTGGGGCAGCAAATTTCCTAACTAAAGGAGACAATTTCCCAGGCTCCCTTGTACCAGGGATGCTCATGTGAATAAATTCCAACCAATGAGGTATAAGAGGAAGTCCACTGGGTAGAATTTCAAGAAGCTTTGCTTTCCTGATGGAAAAAGGACAGATTCAGCTGGCCCACATCTTCTGCCATTTGCCCTTTCTCTCTTTCTACTGGAGCCTGGGCATGATTTCTGAAGGGGCAGGAGAATGTTGCACCTGTGAAGATTAGGGTCATTTGTTAAGGGTGGCAGAACAGAAAATGGAAGGAGTTTGGGTGCTTCCGGATTTACTCCATCAGCCATATGAATGCTGGGGCACCTCTCCTTGTACGTGAGAAAAACACACCACCATTTAGTTAAGCCACTGAAGTTGGATGTGGGTACATGCCACTGCTTACAGTACCACTGCCATAAAGACACAAAATATAGCACTGATAAATTCAGTGTTGAAGAGTCACCACCTCTACACCGCGCGTCACTATTTCCTGAGTACTTTGCACTGTGCAAGGCATTATGCTAAATTTTCTTACATGGTATAATTTATTCCTCATAGGAAACTTATGAGGGAGGTATTGTTACCACATTTTATAGATGAGAAAATCGAAGCTCAGGGTGATTAAGCAATTTGTCCAAGGTCACTCAGTGAAGCTCTGGGTTTCAAACCTGGCTCCAGGCACAGGATTTGCTCATGTGTCCATCTTTTTGAAACCACATGAAGCAACCTTTGCTGGTATTTTGGAAATACTATTACGTTGATGTTTAGTACAATAATGGTCCTAAGAGCAAAGATTAAGATGAATCTAGGTCTCTAATATCTTCAGACTTGCTATTTCAATAAAATATCCTACCTGACATTATTCAAGCCTAACAACTTCTAATTTCTTTTCTTCTTGTTTGTAACCATAAACAGTATGATAAAGTGTGAAAAACACACCCCCAAGCTCTGAGCATATCCAGGAAAAAAATAAAGCCTATTTGCCCATCATACTCGTATCTAACAGTGATATGTGGAGTTATTAACAGCCTAGGCATGAAGCTCTCTCTCCCCTGGGCTTATTTTGACCACATCAGGATGGATTCTGGAGTTGGGAAACATCATAAAGGATGCGGTTTTAAGAAGCATGAACAAGTTCAGGGAAGGGCATCAAGTATGGCTGTCACATGAGGAAGACTCAGAGTGGATACCATCCGGCGTATTCCTCATGCCTTTGTCCATCTTTTCTCCCTAGATGTCCTTCTTCACAGTAGCAAACATGACCCCCAATCCCCACATGCTCAGAGTCTGGCTTTTGATTTCACCTGCGTAGGCTAATCCTCTATTACCATTTGGGAAAACATTTTTCTTTGAAGCCATTTGACATTTAATCATAGAAGATTTGATTATTTTTTTCACCTTGTTCAAGATTAAATCTATATTTTACACACACGTGCGCATACACAAACCTCTTTAGCTATGCCCCACTCCATCTTCACACTATGTACATCCTGCCTGATCCAGTTTTCAGGTCTTTTGTAAACATCTGGATTACCTGCCTGAAAATACAAAAACTCTCACAAAGCCCCCCTCTTTTTTGTTTTGCTCACTAGGAGATGTGCTCACAAGGCCAGATTTAAATGCTTAGCTGCTCAAACACTGGAAGGATTATGATACTCACTCCCCTGTTCATCCCCTCCTCACATGTCATCCCAAGTTAAATCAATACCAGAGGATAAAGTAACATAAACTCCAATTTTTCTGAATATGATTACTCTTACTCTTTTACTTGAAGTATCACATATTTAAATATACTTGGATGTATATATACAGGTATACACATGTGTATGTGTGTATGTATATATACACACAAATATGTACTATGTGTGTATCTGTCTGTCTATCTATCTATGTTCTGCTGGCAGGCTAAGTCTATGCTCAAACTGACAATCTGCTAGTTGGAAAACCCAGCACTGGGTACTCAGAAGCTTATGCTGGAACATTTAACTCTATGTCATAAATGAGGGAAAAGCTTGATTTTTCAAGTTCCTGGGTCCCAAAATTAGGAAAACATAAAAACTAAAGGAAAATAGACCTTCCCAGAGAAAAGTACACTGTTTAAAAATATACAAAGAATAGGAATTGGCTGCCTGAAATATTGTTACATCCAGCCAAGAAACGCTATTACTATTGGTCTGTAAGAGATAGCAATATTTCACTTTCCATTCACATGTTGGTTTAATGCTTCTTTGAAAAGTCTGTTTATATTTTCCATCCATATTATTAGATGATAGGCGTATATAATTATCTTGCCCAATCTGTACTCAATTAGGTACTTAAATACATGAGTTTTAACTGATTGGTGATGTGCACAAAGAAACAAAGTTCACACTTTCAATTTTCTGATTCCAAATATTAAGACCAAACTTGAATTTGAACAATTTAAATCATATGTCACCCATAATCAAGAGGAATGATACGTTCTCACTGGTTTTTTGTTGTTGTTCTTGTAAATTAGAAAGTTATAGCAGAATACGGCGGAGAAAAGAATAGCATTCACCCATATTTCTGACTCAAAATTTATCATTAATTTCATACACCTGCTTATTCTAGGCACACATTGTTAAAACAGTTATGAAAGTTGGATGCGAACACATTCCCCTTTAAAAGAAACATTAGAACATTACAGGAAAAGCTAATCGCTCTTTTCCCACCATCCTCACTCCTATCTCCACCTATCTACTTTCGATTTTTTTCTCCCCCCTCCAAAAGGACCAGCTATAATCACTTTTGTATGTAGTCTTACAGTCCTTTAAAAAAAATGTTTTCACATCTACCTATGTTCATAGGAAATACACAGTATTGATTTTTGTGTTTTTCAAGTTTAAATTTTACTCCACCAGAGCATTAGTCTTCAAAGAAGTCTTCAGAAAAGATCATCTCAATAGATGCAGGAAAAGCACCTGATACAAAACAATATCTCTTATTTCATTAAATAAAAAAAAAAACAACCAACTTTCAGCAAACTAGGAAGAAAAGTGATTTTTTTAAGCTGAAAAGAGAAATCAACAAAAATCCTACAGTGAAAAGTCTATTTAATGGTGAAACATTAGAGTACCTTTCAAAGTTAGGAACAAGCAGCTGTCAACACGTCTGTTCAGTATATTCAGGCCAGTACAGTAAGACACACAAAGTCAGTCAAAGGCATAAAGGTTGGGGAGGAAGAAATAAATTTACCATATTCATACTAGTATGATTCTGTGTTCATGAAAATCCAGGAGAATCTATAGACACAGTCAGAACTAATAAAGAGGTTTAGCAAATTTTCTGGATGTTAATTGGATACATAGAATTATTTACGTTCTTTTGCACTAGCAGCAATTTATTAAAAATGTTATTTTTTGAAATGCCATTTTTAATGATAATCCGAACTATAACATATCGAGAAAAAAATCAATCAAAAGTGTGTGATAACTTTGTGGAGGAAATTAGAAAATATATATAAAATGTTTTTTATATTAAAAACAAAAAAATATATAAAAGATGACCTAAATAACAGGAAACATATATAAAATTAATGGGAAGATACAATTATAAAAGCGATCACTTTGCTCCTAGTAATCTATACATACAGCATAACATGAATGAAAATTTTAACAGGTTTTAATGGTACTTGAAAAAAGGCTCTTAAAATTCATCTAAAGCATCAAAAAGTCTGACATACTCTAGCCAAATCTGAAATAAAACTAGGTGAATGCACTAGTCTTACTAAAAACCAGGTCTTATTTTAAAGCTGTATTAAGACAGTAAGTTGTTCATGGATATAAACTAGACCAATGACACAGGGTAGATATACCAGAAATAGATTCATACCAGAAGGGACCAACACACACATATATATATGGAAATGCAGATATATGTATATACATATATATGGCAATAAAAAAATTAAGAGAGTATTTAAAAATGCGCTGAGACTACTGGTTATCTTTATGGAAGAAAATTTTAAGACATAGACCACACTATAAACAAAATAAGCCCCCAGAGCATTAAAGACAAATATGAAAACTGAAACTAACTTAAAAGAGAATATAGAGGAATATGGATCAGGATAGGGAAGGACTCGAACAAAACACAGTGTTAACCTTAAAGGTAAGGACCGACAAGTTTGTATACTAGATTTTTAAACTTCTGTACCATAAGCAAAGTGGAAAATTAGCCACAGACTATGACTAACATTTGCAATACATATAACTGAATAATTTTCAGACTATATAAAGAATCCCTAAATATAAATTAGAAATGAAGAGCCAATAGGAAAAATATGAATTTAAAAAAATCACAGAAAACAAAATGACCACTAAACATTTTAAAAAATGCTCACTTGAAATAAGAGACATGCAAGCTAAAGCCATAATGCAATAACATTTGCTCTAGTCAACTATCTGCTTTCAGATCTATTTTCCTCTCTTCCTCTACTCTTTTTATAGGACAAGTAACTCATGGCTTCCAGGTAAGTTTAGCCAGTGAGAGGCACTAGGGGGAGATTAGAGGACAGGAGGAGAGAGAGCCTGGCATTTCTCTCCTCTTCCCTCTGCTTCCTGTAGGAGCTCTGGCAGCCTCTGTGAGCCCCTGGAGACTCCCAGGTCCTGTCTCCCACCCCAGTTTTAGTTTCTGATAGGGGCCCCAGCCTCTAGTCTCTGGTAACACCACCTTCACCATGTATCTCTCCAGCCCTAGGGTTGACAGTGGCTTCCTACTATTGTGGGTGCTTTGTCACCATACTATTTAGCTTCTCACCTGTTCCATCAACTGTCTAGTCAAGTCCTTGTATTAAATTTCCTCTATTGAAAAACCTAGAATGTTCCTGGCAGGACTTTGACCATTTCACACTCATTAGATTGACACAAACTGAAATGTCTGACAATACTATGTGCTGACGAAGATATAGAGCAATATGAACCTCCATATACAGCTGGTGGGAATGTAAATTGATGAGACCACTTTGGAAAGAAGGTGGCAATATTTAGTAAAATTGGAAATGGGTGTTTCCTGCAGCTTAGCAATCCCACATCGAGACATACATACCCTATTGATACTTTCTCTCATTTTCACAAGAAGGTGAGTAAAATGATACTATACCATTATTTATAGTAGCAAAATTTTAAAAATATATATAAATATCTATTAACAGAAGAAAGTGTTAAAATACAGTATGCTCACAGAATGAAATACTATTGAATAGTTAAAAAGTATCAACTATAGCTTCCTGTATCAACATGGATAAATCACCAAAGCATAATGCTGAGTAAAAAGTAATGCAGAATTATATGTATTTACAGCACAATGCCAGTTATAGTTATAAAAATATCAATCCTGTGTATTCTTTAAGGATAGATACAAATGTAGTAAAATTATTAAAAAACATACATACATAGGAGTGATAAACACCAAAGTCAAGATACTTGTTCCCTTTGGAAGGAAAGAGGGGAATGGGACTGGAGACTGGTGTACAGGCAAAACCAACATATCTGTAAGGTTTTATTTCTTAAAATTATCCTATGCAAATTTGACAAAAGTCATATTTGATAAAGCTGGGTGGAAGGCACATAGGTGTTTGCTATGTCATTCTCCACACTCTTTGGTATCATTGAAGCATTTTATTTAATTTTTAAAAAGAACTTTCTAAAAATAAGTAGCTTTATTAATGTAGATGGCCCAATAATGGATAACTAATCATGACCCCCAGAGTTATGTTGAGTAGAAACTGTTGGGAACTGATAACAGATTCTCTAGAAAACCTACCTAATTTCCTCTAAAAGGAAAGTCATGTTTTATACACACTCACCCCCATCTATCTTCAAAACAATATTTTTTCCATGTTCATCATCATCAACCATGTCAGCCTGCTGAGGCCCATTCCTGAATGAATGGTGCTTCAAAACGCTCTCAGCCATTTCCCGAAACATTGTCTATCACTGCCAGCCTTCCTAGGTCCAGTACGGTAAATCCATCTCCATGATGTGCAGTCCATCTGCCTCAGCATTCACACGGAGTTTTTCACTTAGTCTTGAAATTTAGCCGAGTTGCTTGGCTTCATTTCACTTGCTTTTGCTTTCCTTTACTGGTTATTGAAGGCATTTGTTATGGTCCCGTGCTGTGGGTTTTCACACTTGTCATCACTCCACTGTAATGTATGTCTAGTTTACTAATCTTGGACCAGCTGCAGTGTCGGGAACTTCTTTGTATCTTCAGGTATCCCAGGATCTCCCTCACGTCTGAGCACGTGCACATGCTCCCTCTTGGTGTGCAACACTCTTGCCCTCTAACCCTTACTTCCCTGCTAACTTCTCAATCCCTTAAACCCCAGATTAATCCCTTCCTCCTGGAAACATCCCCAGATCCTTGAGACTGGCATCCTCTACTTGCTCTGCCATTACATTCAACACATAATATCATAATCACTCTCACCTGCCAAAGTTAAGCTCTATTCAGCCCGGCAACGTGGCTGTATCATTCATCACACACTAACTGTCAAGAACAAAGCCTGGCATATAGTAGACATTCAATAAATATTTCATGAATAAATGAAGTAAATCAAGTAAGACTTATTGTCTACCCAGGAAGTCATTCCTTTTCTGGTGAGGGGTATAGTTTGTATTCATGAAGTCAAAGTTCCCCCAACAGCTCCAAGTTACTACCAAGTTGCTTGGTAACTCATTATAGATCAATCTTCCAAGTGTTTACCCAGTTTTCCGCAGGACTTTCTCTTTGAAAAAAATTAGCATATCTGGGCTCACAAATTCCATTAGGTTATATCATACTGTGTAGAGTTTGAGTTATTTTATTTGTTTTAACATCCTTCTTTCAAGCCTATTGTCTTTAAATCTAAAATATTTGCAATGATATTCCTTCACTTTCTTTCATCCAGGTAAAAGTAACACAGAAAGTTTTTTAGTTCCACAGCAAAATGAAGGAAGAAATAATGGAGACTGGAGAGAAAATGTACCAGTGAAGTAAAAGCACTCTTAGAAGGCAAATCAGACACAACTAGTTCATACACATGAACTCTGGCATTTGTGTATCAGTGATGATCATGGATTATTGCCCCATTCTATTAGCCTTTTAGGGATTTTGTCTTTACTAAACCTCAAACAACAGCATGCAAATGTGAGTGCAGAAAAGGGGATTCTTACTAACGAAGCTTGTATGATACGTTCTTCTCATGCCAGTTTACACTATCCTTTGGGTTTGCTTATGCAGTAGCAGCTGGGAGGAATACGTCTTCCAAATTATCACAAGATTTAATGGTATGATGTGATCCAAAGGCATGCAGAATTAGTTACACCAAGAGAAAAGCAACAAACAAGAGTATAAACCAGTTCTAATCTACTATAATCGTACCAATTTTTTACTGTCTGAATATTTTGTAGAATATATATGTATTTGCATACTGTGTGTATAGATATATTTCATTTTTATGTAATTCATTTTATGTATTATATATGACATTTAAATTAATATATATCATGTATTTCAGAGATGGGTATATTTTACATTTACTCTTAGAATATAAGCTGGTTCTTCCCTGGGAAACTTTTCTTGACATTTCTATAATAGATTTGTTTTTAAATATTTTAAGGGAACTTTTAAAAAACATTTTTGCTTAGCTGAAGATAGAAAATCTCCAAGGGTTCCATGTTTTAATTTTATAAAATGTTTAAAGTGTTATAAGTAAACCCGATAGCATTCTCCCCAAACAAGCATTAGGAGATTCTTTGACAATGTCCATCAGAGCATGCCTACCGATATGTTTCAATATACTTATTCCTGATCTAAGCACTGTTAATCCTTTACATCTTTCTTCTGAAGAGCTTTAAGTTATACTTTTAAGCACGGCTTATTGCTATGAATTTCAAGGAGATAAGTTAATGTTTATATATTTTAAATGTCTCCTGTAATGCAGTTGCTTGTGCATACAGCTAATGGCAGAATAGGGTGTGTGGAACCCTGGGATACTGTGTTTTGCAAATGAGACTTCAGCAGAGTGTACCACGCAAATATCTTCACTGTGTCGTGTTTTTTGTTTTTTCTGAAACCAATGCACTGATCTCAAAAAAACATAGTGCTCAGAGTATGACTCTGGCTGGCTGCAGGTATAACTTCGGGTGATGGCGGCTAATAAAACTTGTAGACCTAAACGTTTAAGGACTATAAACCATATCCCCTTTTTCCCCAGCCCTGCCCTCACCCACCTTGCCAAAGATCACTCCCTTCTTTTCTATCATAAAAAGGCAAGCCAGTATGTCTTCCATTCAAACACATGTTTAAACTTGTGAAATTATGATCTGTTTCTGGGGTTATCTTACATGTAATTCATTGAAGATAACTTGCAGACCTATTTTCTCTTAAGGTCTCAGTAGGGTTATCTTGAAATTACATGGCTTTTTAAAAAAAAATAAATTTATTTATTTTATTTTTGGCTGTGTTGGGTCTTCGTTGCTGCATACGGGCTTTCTCTAGTTGCAGCGAGCGGGGGCTACTCTTCGTTGTGGTGCGCGGGCTTCTCATTGCGGTGGCTTCTCTTGTTGCGGAGCACGGGCTCTAGGCGCATGGGCTTCAGTAGCTGTGGCACGCGGGTTCAATGGTTGTGGCTCACGGGCTCTAGAGCGCAGGCTCAGTAGTTATGGTGCACGGGCTTAGCTGCTCCGTGGCATGTGGGATCTTCCCAGACCAGGGCTCGAACCCGTGTCCCCTGCATTGGCAGGCAGATTCATAACCACTGCACCACCAGGGAAGCCCCTGTATGGCTTTTTAAGCGTCAAAAGTAGAATGATTAAGTGTACGCAAGGTTAGGATCACAACTTACAAATCAGACAGCTCTTTGATTCAAGTCCCTGTTTCACATCTCCTAGCTGTGCGCTACTCTACGAGTTACATAACCTCTCTGTGCCTCAGTTTCTACATAAATAGGATGGTAATGATAACAGTACTTCTGGCTTCAGATTACTGGGATGATTCAATAAAAAATTTATATAGGCTTTTAGCAGTGTCTGCCACAGCATAAGATCTCAATAAATGTTAGTTGCTACTGCCTGTCACTGTTTTTACTATTAATTCTGTATTACAGTGGATAAGCTCCTTTTATTTTTCTCTAGTATTGGTTGAGCATGTTGAGGTAATTGAACTCGACACAGAGAAAAACCACCAGATACCACCTTATATTCATATAGTAGGTTCTGGTTAACAGCTTTGTTCTAACCTGACTGCATTTTGAGCCCTCTGAGGTTTTGCAAGGAAAATGAAGTCACAATATTTCATCAGTCAGGTTTCTTAGTTGCAAGGAAAATAAAAATTAAAACTAGACTCCGGCTGATAGAAGCAGAATAGGAATTTCTTGAAAGGATGTTGGGAAACTCACAAGTTCTTAACCTGTTGTTTGTTTTGTTTTGAGAGAGGGACATAAAATAAGCAGTTTCATGGAAAATGCCCAATAAGCCCAGGAAGCGTCTTGGGGTCTAATAGATATTTGCTTTTTCTATGTTCTATTTTTATCCTTTACAAAACCATATGTAACTGTGCTTCCAAAAATATGTTTCTGATGCAGTGAGTAAATTTTTTTCTTAACTTGTCTATTTAGAGAGTGACAGACGTCACCTAGTTGCTATGCTGAGTTCTACAATTCCAGCAACTGTCACTGGCTTTCTTTATTGAAAATAATCAATGGCTTTGACAGATAGAAAGGGGCGGATATTGTTGCATATTTTGATGCATCTTGACAGCATGTTTGAGAATGGCTGTCCCTGTCAGTTTCTGCTCTTCGATTTTTTTCTACCCAGGACCCCAGGGAAAGTTCTTAGGGTCTTTAATACGGAAACTCCCCAAATGTAAAGGGCAGCAGAGACCTGGAACTTGTCTGTTTTTCATCCACTGATGAATTTTCTATTTCAACTCTTCATTTTAACCTGGTGTAGTTTCAAAGGAGTTTTAAAATTTGGAAAGATTCATTTGGCCTTGGGTGCGTGCTTCCCTGGCAATAAGAAAATGTTTGGGTTGACAACTATGTCACAGCCACACTTGATTCTCATATAATCCCAAGTGATTTTAAAACTTTATTAATGTATATTATAAATTACTAAAACTATCTGGCCTCAATAGAGAGTTAAAGGACACAGGGAATTTTCATGAAATTCATTACATATACCCAGAATTTCCATCATTACTGCTGTCTAAATAAGTACAAACATTATTTACTAGAACCCTGCTATTTTATAAAAGACTTTTCTTTAGAGAGAGAAAGATGAGAGTCACATTTGTATCTTGTCCACACTTAAGCTGCCCTCTCTCCTCACAGCAGAAAATAGTCTGTTGTGCTAAATAATTTGAAATACCATTTCGTTAATAGGTAGTTAAAATGTGTAGCTAAGGGGCCTCCTGAGACTTTCAGCTAAAGCTACACACTGTCATTTAAATGACTCTCTCTGCTCAGGCAGTTGCCAATCCAGGGGAAAGATCGTGAAACTGGGTCCATGGGCAGGTAGAACTTCAAGGCCTATGACTATCCTCCAAATTGGGTTAGCTTGGCTTCTCGGTGAGACAGAGGGACCCTCAAGCCATCGCAGAAACTTCTGCTTCTTTGAGCTGTGACCATGAATGCAAGTCAATACAAAATACAAAACACACCAAAAAATGGAGTGGCTTCCCAAGACCATGGTCATCGCTTCTAGTCTTTGCAAGGGGTTTATTGCCCAGCTGGGTTGATGTAGTACCTCAGCTTCCTTGCTTAACGCCTCCTGACAACTTGCCTGACATCTCAAAGAGTTTCTTAAAATATTCTTAAACCTTTGGCATCCCTTCCTGCCCTGGGCCTCATGAATAAAACATTTATCCAGTCAGCAGCTTTGGCAGAAAGGAAAAGCCAAGTTCCATCCATCAGCGTCAAGGGCTGAATTTCCCAGTGATTGCAGATCCTTTAATAACTCTGCTTCTTTATGATGATATTGGTAAATAGTCCAATACTGCCAGTATCTGTTTTTTTGGTAAGGCTTCTTTTTCTAGCTGGTAACATACCACCACTATGTGAAAATGATGAGTGGCCTTGGTGATCCCAACTGTGTTGTGTTTCTATTTGCAGTCTGTATTAGTTTCCTAGGGCTGCCATAACAACGTACTACAAACTGAGTAGCTTAAGAACAAAAACACATTATCTCACAGTTCTGGAGGCTAAAAGTCTGAGATCAAGGTATTGGCAGGGTTGGTTCCTTCTAAGGGCCGTGAGGGAGAATCTATTCCATGTCTCTCACCTAGCTTTTGGTGGTTTGCCGGTAAGCTTTGACATTCCTTGGCTTACAGAAGCATAGCCCTGATTTCTGCCTTCATTTTCACGTGGCATTCTCCCTGTGTGTATGCTTTCCAAATATCCCCTTCTTACAAGGTCATCAGTCATATTGGATTAGGGACCCACCATACACCAGTATGACCTCAACATATTACATCTACAATGATCTGATCTCTAAATAAGGTCACATTCTGAGATACTGGGGGCTAGGGCTTCAACATATAAATTTTGGGAGGTCACACATTCAACTTACACCTTTTCCAAAGTCTTTTTTTTTCCCAACATGCATTTATTCTTCCCGCTGACTGCATGAAGATCAACCAAATCTACTCATAAAAGACTAATAAGGATTTGTTTTCCTTAAATAGGCCAATTACAGTCTGGGGTTCATATATACAATCTGATTCACTTGCCATAAGAATCGATTTATTATCATGCTGTTTTGTGAGGCCAAAGAGTAAAGCAATTTTGGTGGAAAGTAAAGTCAATGCTATTGGCATTTTATGAGTAGGTTTTTCTTGATCGCTCTACATTGAGAATAAAGGAAAAGGAAGTCCAACAAAAGTTTGTCATGTAAGCTTTCAAAACCCCATATTTGAATATGCAGAAAATACAATTTCTTCTCAGATTTCTACAGAAGAAAGACATAAAACTAAAAAGTTTTCAGAATTGGGGTTGGAGTGGTAAAAGGGGAAGCACTAGCTTAGTACATGAAGAGCCACAGGATCCATATAATTATTAATAATCCTAGATGATTTTACTAGCTAGTAAACCAAGATAGTATCATATTTTCAGATTTCCTTATGCACCAGGTCCCCTCTAAATACTCAAACATACAAAAAGAAAATATGTCCTCAGTGAGCACAGAAAATCCATCTTGATCCTAAAGAATAAAGTTGATTCATGGTGAAGACAATTTCACTCAACAGGTTCTAATTTTATATTAGCTCTGAAAAAAATTTCCTAGTCTATCCAGAATAAAAACACACTTCTGATAGCCTCTTCCATGACGTTAATCTCAGCATAGATGTGCATTTTTTTTCACATATCCACAAAGTAAATATATGTGGTGAGTATATCACTACAAATTTGAGATGCTTTAGCATGAGCTTCTGTGTACAAATGCGAAGAAAATACAATTCCGTTCAATTAAAAAATGAATCAAATTGAGGAGAAGAACTTCTTAGTGATGTATAGACAAGATAACATCACAGAGTTCATTTCTCTTGAAGGCACGTTGCCTCAGTTTGTATGCAGCCAGGAGCCACCTCACTATTTACACCCTTCAATTCTCAGGCAATGTGCAGCGTGCACGCTCTCTCTCTCCCTCCCTCCCTCCCACCCCCTTCACACACACACACACACACACACACACACACACACACACACACACACACACACACACACACAGAGCCATAGGCTTTTCCCATAAAGAATAACCAAATCCAAACAAACCCCTCTAACCTTCCCTGCTGTCATTTTCTCCTAATCCCAACAAAGCTACTAGGGAAATAAAACCCTTCCACAACATAATTCCTTTCTATACCTGTCTGCCGTGGATCCTATTAATGAAACATTTTAAGAATGTGTATGACTGTTAATTCTGCCCTGAAGATCCATCAATGGACATCAGTTTGTAAACATCACTGGAGCTCCTTCAGAGTCCCTGGCACTCCCTCTCACCCACAGTACTCTCAGTGTAAGTACTGAGAGAAAACATTTTTGTGGTTGCTTCTGTTATATTCGCTTAAGAAGAAAAGAATCATCTCCTTAAATAATGTTTGGTTTTAGTTTTATAAAACACCCTTTCAATCACATGTGACTAACTCTCTCCAGTTGAAAATCATATGTGATATAGACAGTAGTATACACCTGAATACAAAAGATGTGTATGGTTATTAGAGACATAATATAGAAAGTGGTACAATCCATCTCTTACTTGCAAAGATGCTCCTTGCCTTTCTTTTGCACGCTTTGTAGTTAGATTCAAATTATGCATTTGGGAAGCCAGAAAGAAAAATGACTAAGAATAATCTTCACAGAATATGTTCAGGGATTATTTTCTTGCTCAGCTGGGGTTTTATTTCCAGTTAACTTTTCTGATGAGTGGGGAGCTTTCTCAGAAGACCTTCCAGTTTGCACTGTCTCAACACTGTGACATTTTTTTTTAAACATCTTTATTGGAGTATAATTGCTTTACAATGGTGTGTCAGTTTCTGCTTTATAACAAAGTGAATCAGTTATACATATACATATGTTCCCATATCTCTTCCCTCTTGCATCTCCCTCCCTCCCACTCTCCCTATCCCACCCCTCTAGGTGGTCACAAAGCACCGAGCTGATCTCCCTGTGCTATGCAGCTGCTTCCCACTAGCTATCTATTTTACATTTGGTAGTGTATATATGTCCATGCCACTCTCTCACTTTGCTGTGACATTTTTATGTACCCCTTTTAATGCCTCATTAATTTCATTACCACTTGATTTCTTCAGCAAGCAACAGTTGCAGCCCCAGTTCTCAGTGTGCTAGTGAAAATAAAAAGATTTAATTGTTTAAGCCCTACTTCCTAAGGCTTGCTCTTATTGTTGGTCTACAGGAGGTGGATGCAGTAAGAATTTTGCTAAGTCGTGTTACCAGTCCAACTGCATACTGCTTCCCCTCCTCCAAGAGCTGGACCAGGGTTTCTGGAGATCATAGAGAGTTCTAAATATAGGCCATTAGCCAGTGTCAACGCAAGCTGTGGCCTGTTGCATGTACCACAGGGGTAGGAGTGCTCCATAGCGAGCTCTTGCAAATTCTCAGAGGACAGCATAGGAGGACATGTGAACCCCTCCCAGGTTCAAAGGCCCCGATGCTCTGAACTTGGAAGCTGTATTCAGCCAAGCTGGGCACTCAAAGCTCTGCTCAGAGAATAGGAAATGCCTCAAAAACAGCCACCCACCTTCCTAGAGAAGCTTCCATAGGTCTGAATTGAGAGGAAATTTTGCAGATAAAGATAATAACAAACATTAGCACAGAGAAGCCTCCCCAGCTCATTGTTAACCCCAGTCAGAATATGTCAGGTCCCTGAAACATAAGTAATCTTTAATAAAAGCTACATGTGCTTTTTTCAGTGTCTCCCCAGCTTTATCCTGAGGCCAGGGGGAATAGGCCTCCTGTCACAGCAGACAAAATGTTATATTATGGATTGGAAGAGAGTCCAGGTACAAGGAAAAGAAAGCATCCCTGTGAACTGGGGTAGTGACTCAGGGAAAGGAATGCCACTCTCTCAGTCACCCTCACTCCACCGCATCCGGCAAAGTTCTCTATACATGAGGAGGAACTATAGAAAAGCCTAGTTCTTTCCCCCTCGGTGGCTTTGCTCATACTGTTCCTGGTGCCAAAACATTATTTTTCTGGCTTTCACAAGCCTGGCTCCTTTTCATGTGTCAGCTTTCAGCTCAATGCCAGCTCCTTAAAAGGGCCTTTCCTCACTGTTCTGTTATATACCTTACCTCTACTACTGCCCATCCCAGCAACCCTGTTCCTACCCTTCACTGATGTTATCACAGCCTCTGCTTGTCTTATTTATAATCTGCTTCTCTACTGGATCAAATGCCCCTGAGGGCAGAGACTGTGTACTGATTTTACCAGGACAATTCCTAGCACATACTAGATGCACAAGAAAGGCCGGCTGAATGTGTTCTAGAGCAGCACTACCCAATAGAACTTTCTGGGATGATGGAACTGATCTGTATGAGGTTTTGCCCAACATGGTAGCCACTAGCCAAATGTGGCTATTGAGCACTTGAAACATGGCTAGTGCGAATGAGAAACTAAATTTTAAATTTAACTTAATTTTAATTAGTTTAAATTTAAATAGCCACATGTAGTACTGGCTGACATACTGGAGCAGTTTTAGGACAACCCCCTCAGTCCACTGAAGGGTACACAGCTATTCCCAAGAGCTAATCTGACTCAAAGAGAAGGAGCTACCCTGAGCCCGAGCTTGGTATTTTTGTGAGCTACTTAACCACGCCTATGCAGCCTGGAAATTACCATTATTAACCTTCATAATGTTTTTCCTGCGTATAGAATATGACATATATTATGAAAACAGATAATTTGGATCAAATTTCCAATAAAATCAGTTAACATTTCTCTAATTCATTTTGTTGATGAACTCTGCATACATACAAAACTCAAACGTCTTTAAAAACAATAAGAAAGGCAATAACTTGAGCTAATTCCCAAGGATTTGTTCAACCAAAATAACAAAATGAACCAGAATAGGTGTCTTATTGATTCAACGGGCTGTGGCCTTTGAGGGCAGAGACTGTGTCTGCTAGTTCTACGGTATGTTTATCTCCAGGAACCGGACACTGCTGGCACGGAGAAGGCACTCAGAAATATTGTTTGAATGCACAGATACATCCTGTAGAGTCATTCTGTTCAACTACTCAGGTTTATTTATTTTTCTCATTTTCTTTTTCTACTCACTGTACTTATTTTCTCAACTGAAACTAAAAAAGGATGGATGGGGAAAGGCAGGTTGCAAAATTAAAAGGACTAGTTTTCCCATATATTCAAGTTTCTCAGATAGAGTAGCCCAAACGATGGGTCAGTATCAAGAGACTAAGAGAGCACAGGCAGGCCCAGGCGAGGTCCAGATTCTCACCATGTCCAAGCACCACAGGCGGTTGGAGTGAGGGCACAGAAGGTCCCTCTGGCCAGTGTTACTTTCACCCAGCTACCAGCAAGAACAGACAACTGGCTGGCCCCAAAGGCGTGTTCTCCAAACAATAACCATGGGAATGCCAAGGAAGGAAAAAATAGGACTGGATGTAATTGGCAAATAAGAAACCAGGCATGTTCTTCATAAACCTGATCTGAATTAGTCACACTTGAGGTTTGCAGTTCTCTCAAAAGACACAGATCCCACCACCTCCTCTCACTTCTACAACAGAGAAGCACATGACTTTCCTCTTTCCTTTAGGCTCCTATCTTGCGAATGGATCCAGATATAGTTCTCATTTCAAAGTGGCAGCTCCAGCAAATAATTTCCACAAGCATTAACACCCTTTCCATTTCTTTACTCCTCCTCCTCTTCCCTCCTTTTTCTCCTTCGCTCCCCCACCCCCCATTTCTCTCTGATACAGTGGATCACAGTCAGAATTTCCTCTCTTTGATCTAGTTAGAAAAAGAGTCCCATTGCCTCAATACTGACAGCAGCTGCAGCTGGATCGCCCCAGGCCAGAAATCCTTTGTCTGCAACAAACGAACAAAATTTCTGCCTCTCCCCATTTCCCCACTGATGCCTGTCTCCTGCCTCTCAACTGGAAATCTAACTCACGGGCATTTACATCATGAGGTTTGTTTTTATAAGTTATAGCAAAAGGCAAAAATGAGCACGGTTCTCTGGCTACAGGGAAGATTTCCCGGTGCCTAATTTGTTAGGGATGACATTTCTGTTAATGCCCTTGTATTAAAACTACATGCCCATACTTTAATTTCGCCGTAATATCACATCGTGGCACTTAATAAGAGAGAGCCATCAAGAACTGTTACCGAAAAGACGTTATGGAACTTTATGTGACTAAGTTGTATACTGACTCTTGGTCAGTGTTTCAAAATAGTTTCATTAAGACTATGTTGAAAAAAGAAAGAAGGGAGGGAGGGAGGGAGGGAAAAAGGAACACATGGACCCTCAGAGTAGGAACTCCTGAAAAAGAGGGAGTAACAATACATTTGTTCTTCATGCTGCAATTTATCATCCATTCCATTTGGCACTGCATCATTTTTTTTAAATGAATAATATGAAATCTCTTGTTCTACTGGGTCAGATATTATTATGCACCAACCAACTCAGAAACCTGCTGTGCCTGAGAATCATGTTTGGGAAAATAGATGTTAACACTGAGGCCCCCTTTCTGCTCAATGACAAACTTCCACAAAGCATGAAGTAAGGTCTGTTCCAATCTGTTCAGTAGTCACGATGGGGTGTCAGAGCATCTGGGACACCTGTTGGGGTTCAGGACGGGCTGCCCCAACACATGCCTCAGTGGCATATTGATTACTTTGAATTAAAGTTACTTAAGACACGGCCAGCGCAAGAGGGAGACTCTGACCCTCCTTTCTGTCTGCCTGAAAGCAGGAAATAAATTTCTTATGTGAAAGGTACACTCCCTGCATCTGGAGGCAAAAAAGGACACCCTTATCTCCAGAGACAGGGAATTCAGAATCCAAGAAGCCTGTATAAACAGACCTTGTTACTTTAATTCACTACCCCAAGCCCAAACTCTGTTTAGATTCTTCACTAATTGGGCATCCAACACCTAAGTTTCTTTGTCCTGTCAGTTCCTCTTAAATGTATTGTTTCTTGGTCGAAAAAGTGTAAAAGCTGCCTGTGTCAGCCACTTCTTAGGTCTCATTTCTATGAGACCTCTGTATGCACAATTATAATTTGTTTCTTTTTCTCCTGTTAATCGGTCTTGTATAGTCTAGCCACAAAAACTCAAGAGGGATAGAGGGAGAAATTTCCCCCTCCCCAACCCACCACATCCAAGAAAATATTAATTTCACATGTGACAAGACAGTAATGAAAATCACACACAGAAGTTCTTTGCCTCTTTGCCTGTTCCTATGTTTAATCAGAAACAGAAGAAAAAGATAAAACATGCCAGATTTTAGACATATATGAGGCGCTAATTTATAGAAAACAGTATGCATAAGAAACACGTCTTTATACTCGGATTCCGGAGAAGACAATGTGGGCATCGTAAGAAAATGCAGCAGTTAACAGAACCCCCTTTCACGTGGTAAGGACCTTCTCCAAGACCATGAAGACCACCTTCTCCTAGACTTGGCTGGAATTGTACCACGGGTACTACAGGTATTTACAAATCCTTCAGAAGCTTTTTGGTTACGAAGGAGAGAGCAATTCTTCGCATAGCAGAAGGTGGTTCTCTCTCTCTCCAATTCTCCGACCTAGCAAAAATTACTGTCAATTGTCTGCCCAGTTGAGGGTGATTCTCCTGTTGCCATGGCAACACATTAGTTGTCAGGTCTCTGTGTCTCTTATATTCAATGCCTACTCTGTTCCTCCTGGCTTTTGGATTTTGACACTTCCTAAGCCTTAATTAGTTTATTTGATGGGACCTGCACATCTTATTTTTATACTAAGTAGTATTGAAATACGAAGTAGCTATTGAAAACATAGTCATCCAGAGAACAGATCACAGAGGTAAAAATCGGTGTGCTGTCAGGCCGACCAGAGACGACACAGAACGAGAGTAAAGTGTGACGCACGGGCTCTGCCTGCTGCTCCTCAGGTACTGGGGAAAATCAAAACAGTTTCTGCCATCTGTCATGTAACACAGTGTGAAAATTACGGAGCTGTTCGTTTCGACGTTTGAGGAACATTCTGCCACTGTGATTAGATCACAGTAATATTTCCTAGTCACTAAAGGTTTGGATCAATGCTTTTTAATATTTTTTCTTCACAGACAATCTCTGTCTTAACTTATTTTTCAGTGGGAATGTCTGCTAAGCGATTCACTTAGAGATAAGTATTTCACACAGGTGAAGCTCTCAGGAGTCACAGCACAGCTGATAACTTAGTTAAGTTCAGAAAGTTAACAACAAAAGAAAGCAAGGAACGAAGTTTCGTAAAGGATTACTGTCCAGAACAAACAGTTACTCTAGAGCAGCGATTCTCAAAGTGTGGTCCACAGAACCCTTGGGTGGGGCGGAAGGCTTGGGGTGCAAAGAGCCTTTTAGGGAAGCCAACAGGTCAAAACTATTGTCATGATAAACCTAAGACGTTATTGCCTGTTTCACTCTTAACCTATACACTAATGGCACAAAAGTAAACGTGGTAAAACTGCTAAGTGGCTTAACACAGGACAAGGCAATCTCTCTGTCTTTGTCTCTTTCTCTCTTTCTTTCCCCTCCCCACTTCTCTCCCCTTCTCTCCCTTTTTTCTCCCTCCCTCCTTCCCTCTCTCTTTCTCTCTCTCTCTCTCTCTCTCTCTCTCTCTCTCTCTCACACACACACACACACACACACACACATGCACAAGGAGAAGGAGGAAGAGGAGAAAGAGGAAGAGGAGGTTACATTTTAAAATGTCCCTGCTAAGGGAGTTTTTAAAAATTAAGTCTAATAAACTGTGGCCCTTGAGTACACATCTTTTTAATATTCTGTATGACAAAATGAGAAAGTTGCATAAAACCCTTCTGTTTTCACTGAAGCAGAATGGTTGTCTCAAGGAAAAGCATTTGCATGACTCTGAGTGGAGAGCGGAACTAACCATTTTTTTTGGTGGAACACAATTTTTATTTGAAAGAACAACGGACAAGCAATAGTACTGACACTTGAGTATTTGGCAGACATTTTTTCTAAATTAAATAAAGCACAACTGTCATTTCCACAGAACAACTTGCAGCATAGGTTGCCAATGAAAAAAAGTGAGCTTCTAAGCAAAATTCAGATTTTTGGAAAAATTGTATCTGTAAACTTAAAAGATCTCCAATACATAAAGATTTTTTTTTTCGGATAAGATAAATGGTGATATTAATGAATATAATTTTAAAATATTGTACATTGAAATGTGTCAACATTTGGAAGATCTGCACCAATATTTTCCAAATAATCAGTGAATGATGTTACAAAATGTTTCATGGGTAAAAGACCCATTTAAAGTAAAAGAAAGATCAATAGATTGTAACGTAACAAAACATAGAACATTAATTCTTTTGGTTTCAGATTTCATACTGCAACTAGCTTTAGAAAGACTACCACTTGTCAAGTTTGGGTATATTGTCAAAGAAGAGTACCCACAATTATCTAAAAGAGGACATTAAAATATCCATCTCTTTTACAGCTACACTTCTGTGTGAGACCAGATTTCCTTTACACCTCAAACGAAACAAACATATCACAACAAATCGAATGCAGAAACAGATAAGAGACTCCATCTGTCTTCTATGAAGCTATACATTAAAAAGTTTTGCAAAACTGTAAGATAAGGCCTCTCTTTTCACTAATTTCTTTTTGTTTTGGAAAATGTAGCTATTGTTCATAAAAGCATTTAGTTACTACATAATGGGTTTATTATTGTTATTTTAAAAGTAGATAAATACATAAATTTTTTTTTCAATTTATAACATAGTAAATATGTAAACAAAGCCCTCTGGAGTCCGCCATAATTTATAAGTGTAAGGGATCTGAGACCATGAAATTCAGGACCATTATCTTAAGAGGGGACAAGGGGAAACTGTCCAAAGTACCGAGACCACAAACCAAGGACCTAGAGCACATAGGAAGGTAGGTTTTTCGAAATCCATTTCACCATCTAGGAGACAATTAAACAGCTGCTTCATGACCAGAATCTAACCTCTTATTCCCAAAGAATAGATAACAAAATCAGAGAGCAATGAAGAGACAACCTAAGTTTAGCCCCAGGACATAGTTCTATTTTCTTGGGAAAGACATAGCTTCTCTCGCACTCTCTTTTTTTTTTTTTTTTTATTTTACAAGATTTTTGTCTTCTGGGTATTTCCATATTACCCTAAATAAGCAAGATAACATTCCAGATTAACATAGAAAAGATACTTTGGATCACCAGAGAGTCTATAACACCAAATATTATTTATAAAAACAGAAATCAGGACAAGAGGTGACATGTTTCACCTTTTAACAAATACCATTCCCAATACCTATAATAAAAGATTATGGTAACACTCTGATGCTGATATGTCTTAAGCTATTTAAACAAAAACCACGAATCCTAATACCACAAAATGCATGACTAATGATAGACTAGGGAATATGATACCATGTTTCCAAAAGAGATTGGCGTCTTGGACCAGTGTAACCATTCCAGACCATAAGATTAAGACCCAGATCACACTAATTTCAGAGGAATTTTGATAAGCAATACATCTTGCAACACTTAAGTAGAATTCAATGATTCAAACCTTCAAAAGCATAAAATATTATCACACAAGCAGAACATTTATCATCCTGGGAATGAGTGAGACCAAGTAAGTCAAAATAAGAACTCTGTTCCACATGTATGTTTTTCGGAATAAATCAAATAGTAACCACTCTTTAGCACGGACTATTTTGTCACCTACATCATTCAATTTTGGGAAAACTGGGTTCTTGGTTTCTCATCAGTAAATGTAAAGAAATGTTACTACTTACCTGAGTCCAAGACCATCCAAGCAGCTGGACCACTGGATCTGCCATCTCGTCTTCCTATCACAGAACTGTGAAATAGAATAAAACAATTATCAACATCCAGCCTGAAACCCTTCTATACTTCCCCATATGCTGTGCTTCTTCACTTCTGAGATGAATAGCAGCTTCAGGAAAGGGAGACATGAGGGATGAAGCCACATGCCATTCTCAAGAACTTGCCCTCTGGAGCTCACCTTTCCAGGGAGGAAATCAGCTTTTCTTTGCCTTTTTTCTTGGGGGGTGGGGGTGGGGGCCCACAGGTTCATTTTGTCTTTCACAAGCTACAAAAACAGTGATGCTGACTTTATAAAGGCAGTGCCAGGGTTGTTTGCTTGTTTTTAGCATACAAATCAATTTTATCATAGAAATGTAAAAGCCTGAATTTTCTAAGTCTACTGAGGCTGACAATAACAGCAGCAACAAAATCTCTAACCAATTTATTTTAACTCCTTCACAAAAGTATTAAATGTTTAGTTTCTTTATTCCCCACCCCCAAAATTAGCAAAGTGAACTGACCAAATGTTGTAAGAATAAACACTATAAAGAACACCACATCTTAAAAGGAGTATATCCAAACGTTACTTCTTAGCTTGATGATCTTCACGGCATGGAGCAGTGTGACTGTAAATCCCTTGGAAGGTTTAGCCAGCCCACCTGACATCTCCAGCCCACCTGACATCTCTAGCCCACCTGACATCTCCAGCCCACCTGACATCTCCAGCCCACCTGACATCTCCAGCCCACCTGACATCTCCAGCCAACCCACCATTTTCAGATTCAACAAGAGCAGTATCATGTTTCCCAAGCGCAGAACCCAATGTCCTGAAACCAGAGAACTGAGGAGCTGATAGCATCTCCCCATGAGTCTCCTCTGGTGAGTTATTAAGGAATAAAATACAGTTTGGAGGGTAATGGTGAGGATCTGGTGTTGAATTTCCTCAGGTATTACCCAAGTCTGGGGGCTCCATGACCAGGCTCTCATTTATAGCAACAGTCTGTTCCATTGTTTTGGCCTCTTTCTTTTGTTTGTCAGCAAAAGTAGCACACATTTTAGACATTATGTCAGAATTCGGTTTTGCACGCTGCATTTGCTTTGGTTTCCCACAAGATAAAAATTCTTTTAACTGTCTCAAGGTATGTGTTAATGAGACCAGTTCTTTAAATAAGACAGAGACCTTCACCCTCATCTTCATGGCCAAAATAAGGAAACAAGGCACGCAGGGCTCTTTTACAATTTTGTGATTCATGTTGTAGATATAAATTCTATGACTTAGTCTGATATCCCTGTTTGGGCTTAAATAGAATAAATAGAATAAATAAGACAAACTAGCTCTTAAAGAATCAACCCAGCTTAGGCTACTCTTAATAGTCTCCTTATTACTACCAGTTAATTGAGTGGTCAACAAATATGTTCTGTTTAATAATTAAACCATATGACCACAACATACTGTCGATTGTTACCCTCTTCACTAAAGGATTAAATCTTTCCAAAGCTTTGGTACCAAGCAACCATGAAGAATTTCAACATCAATTTTTCTTATCCAGCAACTAGACAATGGGCTCTACACGGACTTCAGTAAAAACGAAAATTAAAAACAAATTATGCTTAATTTTTATTTCTTAATATTTCCCCTTAATTTCATTCCTCTTCGTGTTGCCTTTAATCTTATAAAATTATTATTCACAGAAAGCAAAATCCCTCCTGGACTCTTTGCTTTGCTACTTTCTTAATTCAGGACTTAAAATATGCAAGGAACTTTATTATTAGGAAGGAAAATATAATTACGCCTCTCAGCTGATGGGAGGGATAGTTGTTATGTGCTTGCCACAGGGAGATTTCATCACACCCAGAATTTGCATTCAATGTCTTCTTTAATAAAGCGAGCAGCATCCCTGTTTCTGGAAGAGCTATCAGCCTTAAGCAGAAGATGGACCGTTGCTCTAGGTCACCCTGGTTACGGTAGTTGATGACAAGATTAACAGTTAATATATTCTTTCTGTGGGAGCTACTTCTCCTTGCACCTCCAATCTTTTTTATGATTGTGGTAAAATACACATAATGTAAAATTTACCACTTTAACCATTTTAAAGTGAACAAGTCAGTGGCATTCATCACATTCGCAATGTTGTGCAACCATCAGCACCGTCTAGTTCCAAAAGTTTCCCATCACCCCAAAAGAAAACCCTGTACCCGCTGTGCCTACAACATCTTAAACCAGGGATTGAATGCTTAGTTTCGGATCAGACTTTCTTTAACGCCTCCCTTCTTGTCTCCAGGAGATGATCATAGCTGAAGGCATGAGCTCTGAAATCTGACTGCCTGTATTTAAATTCTGCTCTTGGCACCATCTTTAACAAATACTCATTTCCTCTGAGCTTCACTGTCCTCATCTATGAAATGCAAGCAATCATAAAACCTCTTACAAGGTTCTGAGGAATAAACTGGAGCATATGCAACCCAGTCAGTTCAGGGTCAGGCAAGCATTAAGAGCTCAATATATGCTTCATGTATTTCTTAATTTAGTTTTTCATCACAACTTCTGTGGACTAGGCACCATTCTAAATGCTGTGTAAATACGAGCTCCTTTAAAATTCTTAACAATCCCAAGAAGTAGTCACTATAACCAACTTCGTTTTACAGATGAGGCAACTCAAGCACAGAGAGGTTAAGTAACTTGCCCAAGGTCACACAGCTCATAAGTGGAGAAGCCAGAATTCAAGACCTCTAGTGGCCATGCTCTTAACTACCATGCCATGCTGCCTCTATACTATTACTTCCAGTTACCATCCTCATCCCAAAAGGCATATGGTCATTCCTTACCATTCTTTTTCTACTTCCTGAAGCAATTTGATGCTCTCAAAACTAGAGAACATCCATGTCCCTGCCTTCTTCATACAGCATCTTAAAGTGTTTCCATGTACTCCTGCCATTACTTTTTTCATTAACGGTGTGATTTTACACAGTAGTCATTAGATTAGATATGCCATTTTGTTTGCTCTTTTGCCCCATCACATTATAGCATAATCCCGCAAGAAAAATTCTATTCCCTCAAATGTATTTGATCGTCACACTTTAATTACCAGTCATCTTTTTGTACTTTCCAACTGTTTATGTAGGTACACTATGGCCCCAATCCCGAGGGGCAGGCTCTGTGTGGCTTGTTAGCTCACATTACAGCAAGAATGTGCATTTAATTCTGGGTACAATTGAGAGGTTAGAACGCAGAAGGAGGGTTGGAGCTCTGCCAGGTACACTGTAGTCATGGTTTTTCAGCTCATCCTGAGGCCAGGGGCACAGTGCAGGAAACAGCCCCAGGAACGGGGTGGAGGAGAGAGAGGTTATGGGAAAACCAGCACATCAGCTTCAAAAGTCCCAATTTTACAGAAAAAGAGAGAGGAACCAACATCAACTAAGCACATGTGCACGCAAGTGTGTGGATGAGAAGCCAGTCTAACAAATTCCACTTCCAGGTACTATAAACTGTTAGCAGAGATCTGCACATTTAAACAAAGCAGGCCCACTGGAAATCCAAGGCAAGATGCTTCATCACATTAAAAAAGAAAAAGAAAAAAATACAGGTTCTGATAAAATAAGTTTCCCTTGAGGCACAATTGTTTTCCTTTGTACCTTCAAAAGGCTTCATATTATTTCAAGGTGTATCAAATTCAATTTCTTTCTTTTTTCTCTTTAATTACAAAAGTAATATATGCTTCTTGTAAAAAGTTGAAACAATACAGAAGTATGTAGAGTAAAATAGTTTCCCTCTTACCATCACCACCTTCCATCCAATCCTAGTCCCCAGAGGAAACCACTGCCAACGCTTTAGAAGAAAGCCTTCAGAGTCCTTTCCTATTTTTTTGCACACGTGCAAGTATTTTTGCACATATTCAAGTGTATATGGATATGCAAATGCATAGATATACATACTCAAAAACATAAAAATCTTTTATTTTTAGTAACCATAGGAAAAAAGAATAAAACAACAAGATAGATCGCAGCAGAAATTGAAGACATATTGAGTCTCCTACTAAGAGCTGCTGACACCTAGAAAATACCATTGAATTGAAAGGAATTACAGAGAAAGGATTAAAATGAACAGACCTTTTAGCTGAGAACACAAAACATCATTTAATAAATAATGTTATGTATGTCTAACTCCATACTGTGGCCAATTTACTTTGGTTAAATAACCCTTCCTCCTCATCAGACTTAGGTCAATAGAACCACCAGCTTTGAAGATTTATGTTAGGTGATTCCAGGAATAGAAAAATTTTATTGCATGTATTCATTGCTATTCACATTCTTGCTTATTTGATTTGACATTCTCCCCAATAGCTTTGCTCATGCATTGCCCCCTTGCTTAAAATATCCTTCTCCCACCCCTATATCTTTCCTCTTTCTACCTAAACTTATCCCTGCTTCGAGCAATAGATCATTTCCTACCACCCCTGGAAAGACCTTTTCGTCACTTTGACCCAAGGAGATCTCTGCCTTCTGGGCCTTACCTGGTAGAGTTTGCTACTTCGTGATCAACCAACCATGCTATGTGCTAGTTTGACTTTGTCCATAACTAGACTGTAAGTCCGAGTAAGGGTATCATCAGGCACTTGCAGGTTACCTGGCATGATACACCTAGTATGCATTAAGAGAATGTTTTGTTTTGTTTTTTAATTTTATAGCTACTTTATTTATTTATTTCTTTATTTTTGGCTGTGTTGGGTCTTCGGTTCGTGCGAGGGCTTTCTCTAGTTGTGGCAAGTGGGGGCCACTCTTCATCGCGGTGCAGGGACCGCTCTTCATCGCGGTGCGCGGGCCTCTCACTATCGCGGCCCCTCCCGTTGCGGGGCACAGGCTCCAGACGCGCAGGCTCAGTAGTTGTGGCTCACGGGCCCAGCTGCTCCGTGGCATGTGGGATCTTCCCAGACCAGGGCTCGAACCCGTGTCCCCTGCATCAGCAGGCAGATTCTCAACCACTGCGCCACCAGGGAAGCCCAAGAGAATGTTTGATGAGAAATTTATTTCAATTACTATGGACTATGGCCAGATGTTGATCAGTGTCCATGGTTTAAACCTCAAGGAAGAAATCAAAGACAGTTTCCCCATAGCTTATAAGTCCTGAATTCTAGGATAAAGAAAGTTAGCATGCTAACCAGGGTTTCTTAGCTTGGGGCCCCTCAGTGTATTCCAGAGGGTCATTAAGCCCTCTGAAATTATGAGCAACATAGCGTGTGTGCGGCCATGTGCACAGGGGCTGGGGGTAGGGGAGGAAGTCCGTGGTTTTCATCAGATATGCCACAGAGCCTGGGCCTTGAAAGGGTGAAGAAACATTATTTAGGTCACACAGCAGACACACAAGGAGAAGTGTTTGGGTAGGGGGTGGCACTTGTGTAGCAGTGTGGGGCTTGGACAACACAAAAGGTGCTGCCTCTTCCCATAGATGCAAGAGCTTCTAAGGAGCATTTGTTCCCACTCCTCCATTTCAACCAGCTGTTCAAATGCTTGACATTAATAAACTATCTGCCTTTTGACAGTTTTCAGTGAGTTGAAAAATATCCAGTCACGACCATAAACTCCCTTTATGGCAGGAGATTGTAGCAGGGAGGGTTGTAATGAGAAATGTGCCTCAGGCCAGCGAGGGCTTACATAAAAATGAGACCTGCACCTTAATATGATCTCAAACCTCAGTACACCATTCCACATTCAGTTAAACACACGCACATAATACTGCAAAGTCCTCTTTCTGTCGGTATGTGCTTATGCATAACTGATAAGAATGAACTCTATAATAAAACATAGCTCTGAGAACCCATGTATAACCCTTCAGCTCCTTAGAGGATATTCGTAAGAATGATTCTAGAGCGCAATACCCAAGCCAAAGAGAAGTCTGGTGAGTGGAGCCCATTATTTCTGAAAGTTGTCATGTCCCACAGCAGAAAAAAAAAAAAGAAAACACGTCATTTGCCCTGACTTAAATTAGAACTGGTTTCCCACTGAGTAGTGTGTTGAATCTTTGGCAGAATAACAGATGATGCCTTAGACAATTACACATCCATATTGGGATGAGAATGAACCCAGCAGTATTTAGACACATCTCAATTTCAAATGATGGAAGCAACGACCCCTTTACAGGACTGGAAGCAAAGTCTATATTTCCTGGGAATCAGGACATCTGGGTTTTAGTGCTGAGCCTGCCATTAACAGGTGTGTGACCTTGGACAAATGAGTTAATCAGATTTTCCTCATTTGTAAAGTGAGGGGGGTGGATTCCGTCTCCTCTCAGCTCCCTTGCAGCTCTCGCATTCTAAAGCTTATGTATCATTCTGAAGGCAACGAATGGATTAAGAGATTCTTGATTGGACGAAAAAAGAGGAAAAAGATTTATCTTGCTTTACAACATGAATTCTTGAAAACTCATGCTAGATTATGGGTCTGCAAAATGGGTCCCATTGTTCTATTAGATATATAAATAGACTGTCTTAGATAGTTTACTACTTAACATTCAAACTTCAGGTTTTCTGATCCCAGCCTCTCTCTGGAGATAAATGCTATTCAAGCAAACACCTAAGTACAATGGAGTCAACATGTAAAAGATGTCTTTTATTTGCTCATTTTGGATGGCCTTATATCAGGTTTTCTGAAGTTTGGTTTACCCAGGACCAAAGCTCTCTTGTTGCTCACTCAAAGTAAAATATGGTTCAGTCAGAGGTACTCTTACTTTGGCTCAAGATTAAAAAACAAACAAACAAACAAGCAAACCAAAAAACTAATGGGTGACTTTCCATCCCTATCAATCACGCACACCCACAATAACCCTTTTCTTTACTGTTAAAACTGTAAATTTTGTGTTAGGTATATTTTACCACTATTAAAAAGAAAACCCTGGATTGGAAGAAGGGAAAGAGTGTGAACCAGTACAGCAATAAGAAAGAATTTGGGGCAGGGGCTAAGGTAAGAGAAGGCGATGTCGTGGATTAGGGTGGGGCTAGTTAAAATAAATCATCTTAACACTCTTAAGTCTTTCACTCCTTGGACGTGGGATGTCTTTCCATTTATTCATATCTTTTCAAATTTCTTTCAGCTATATTTCGTAGTTGTCAGCCCAATTCTATCTTGGCAGAGTAGCTAGAGGGAGCTTTTAAACTTGTCAATGAAATCATATAACTTCTCTGCCTAAAGCACTGCAGTGGCTTAGCAACACAGGACCACGGGGGTGTTGCAAATACACCAACACCCATGAGGCCCTGTTCAACCCAGACCCTGAACCTACTTCTCCAACAGTATCCCACATGACAACTATCCCTCATTCCCCACTCTCCAGCCAGCATGCTTTGCTTTCAGTTTCTAGAAACTGTCAAACTTTTTTCTACCGTGGGGTTTTTATATACGTGATTTCTGCTGCCTGGAACACTTCTCCCCTTGTGGCTTTCTCTCATCTTTCAGGTTTAATATAAATACAACCTCCTCAAAGAGGCCACCCCGAATGGTCCTTGGCATTTAGGTCCACCCATCCTCTCACGATCACTGCTCCCCCTTTATGACCTTCAGAGCACTTAGTTCACTGCACAGCTATGTCTTTCTTTGCTCTTTTCTCTGGTGATTCTCCAGCTCCCCCAAGGTCAGAGTTTTGGCTGTCTTTGTTTTTGTTTTTTTTAAAATTTTCTTTCTTTCTTTCTTTATGGCTGTGTTGGGTCTTTGTTTCTGTGCGAGGGCTTTCTCTAGTTGTGGCAAGCGGGGGCCACTCTTCATCGCGGTACGCGGGCCTCTCACTGTCACGGCCTCTCTTGTTGCGGAGCACAGGCTCCAGACGCGCAGGCTCAGTAATTGTGGCTCACGGGCCTAGTTGCTCCGTGGCATGTGGGATCCTCCCAGACCAGGGCTCGAACCCGTGTCCCCTGCATTGGCAGGCAGACTCTTAACCACTGCGCCACCAGGGAAGCCCTTGGCTGTCTCTATGCCTGGCACGTTGTTGACCTGCAGTGAATAATTATTGAATGAAAGCAGACAGTGTTGTCTATCACACACAGGCAAAGAAGTCTTGTCAAGAAGGTCAGCACGAAACAAGAATACCCTACAGTAGGTGGCTGATGGGTTCCGACATACCAAACTCAGCTGAACCATACCCACTTTGGGCCTACAAATTTGGTGATCTGGTGAACAGATCTTGCCGAAAGAAGGAACACTTTGAATGGTACATCATTAAAACTGTTTTTTTAAAGATTCCTCCGTCCAATGTGATAGCTCATTTTACAGCTTTGCAACATTGTACTTAATAATAGTGAAGAACAAAGAGTTATTCCATGTGCAGAGTGTTCAAGACAAAATACTTCCAGAGGCTCTGGTAACGCTTCCACTGACATTCATAGCTGGTGATAATGTATTGGGTTGGCCAAATGTTCGTTGGGGTTTTTCCGTAAGATCTTAAAGCCAACCCAATACATCACACCAGCTCCATTCAAGAGAGTTTACTAACACCACTGCCATCAGAACACCCACTGAGAGTGACATTAATCACAGATGCAGTGGGGCTGCGAAGTAAGTAACCAGTGTGTCTGCTTCATGGAGAACGGGGAACGAAAGTGGCTCCCAGGTAGGAGCTGTCCCACGCTGAAGCATTTGTACAGCTAAAGCAGGAAGTTATCAGTAGAATCCCTAGAATTTCCTCTAAGAAACTGCTTCCAAACTAGAAGCACCATCAGGAAACAGAACAGCCTGGGGGTCAGCAGCACTGACTTGGGAATCAGAGCTTGTTTCAAGCCTTGCTCTGCTAACCATGAGGACAGGGTGACCGTGGGTAAATTACTTCACTTCTCTGAACCACACTTTGCTTATCTGTGAAATGACGCCCAAAGATCAGCTACAATATACACTGAGTAAGAACATGGGTTCTACAAACAAACTGCTTAGGTTTGACTTTGCCTCTTACTAGCCACATGCTGAGGGCAAGTCTCTCTTGCAAGTCTCTCTCTCCCTGGGCTTCAATTTCCTCATTGATGGAGCAGGGACAATAACAGTACCCTGCCATGAGTATTAAAAGGTGATACAATCCTTAAAAGCATGCAACTCAGTACGCAGAACATCAGAAAGGCCCAGGAAATGGCAGCGATTGCTGTGATTCTTATCTTCCAGGCCATTCTACAAGCTTAGAGATATCCCTTGACACACTGACTGAAAGTAGTTCTCATATCTACCTAGCAAGGAAGAATTTGGTAGTAATGTCAAAGGGTGAAGTGAAATGAAATATTCTATATACTCTGAAGACCTCTGAGACAAAAGCATTCAGAATCCCTTTTACCAACAGAGTTACTTACGCCGCGTCTTGTATCTTGTGCCATATAAAAGGTGAGTAGGGATGAGCAGGGGAAATGCAGTCCTATTTCACGGGGAGTTGGGGACGAAGAGTGGCAAGACAGTCACAGATGAGTAACAACTTCTATCAGTCACACATAAGATTTTGATTCAATTCCAGGAGTTTACACACTTCAAATAGCCTCTGCCTTTGGGTACTAGAGTGCTGTTTAAATCAGATGGCCTGGGGGTCCTGACCTACCAGTATCCACTCCTCCGGGGGCCTCCTTGGCATACTGTTGCTCCCACAGGACGACGGCAGAATCCCTACAAGCCATACACATCTCCAGCCTTTCTCTGGAGGTTCTTCCCGAGTTAGTCTTCCTCTCTTAACGAGGCCACCACATCTGGAGCCTTGCTCTCCATGCTCAGGACAACCAGCTTGCCCACGACCAAGCACAGGCAGTTTATTCCTTTGAGACAAAGTCACTGAGAGGCTGGTCTATGCAGGGCCCTGTGCTGGGGGCGGGGACTCAAGCCGTGATTGACAGGTGTGGCAGCTGTCCTCAATGAGTTCACAGTCTAGAAGGTGAAACTCCTGCGTAGCGTGGGGGTATGGGGACGGCATGAGGTGCTATGGAAGCAGACGTGCGCCTGAACCAGGGGTGAGGGCTCAGAGAGGCTTTCCCAGGGAAGTAATACCAAACTGGGAGCTAAAGAGGAACAGGAGATAACCTATAGCAACGGAATGTGAAGGGTAGCAAAGGAGGGGAGAAGACTTCTCCAGGGAAAGGAAAGAGCATGCTGGACATCCAGTGTCAACAGGGGATGTGATGCCTTCAGGGTCTTCAAAATCAGAGTGGAGTGAAACTCAAGGGTATAGGATGAGAAGCGGTCTGAAAGGACCTCCTGGTAGAGGACCTTGAAGGTGATGTTAGAGGGTTTTGACTCAGTCCCACAGAAAGCAGAGACTGGAGAAATTTTAAGCTGAGAAGTCACACAGTTCACACATCCCACCACCTCTGAGGGCCAAGCACATCCTGGTGACAGGATCGTGTCAGCAGCATCCATTGGACACCTACCCCTCAGTGCCTGCTTCTCAAGCGCATGCCCAGTGCTAGGATTCTCTGGTGAATAAGGCCCTGGCTCTGTCCTCATGAGGCTCCATCCTGCTGAACGGAGATGTCTCTGCCAAAGTATCAAGTTGACAGAAAGGGGTGGGAGCCTTTAAGAACCAGAACTGAGTGCAGTCACGGCCCATTCACAACAGCCTCCCAGGGGCGCACAGTGGGATAAGAATAGAAAAGCTGGGAGGGGAGGCCTCCCATAGGACCTTGGTCTCCATGAAAGCGACTCTGGGCTGGCAGAGGAAGAAGGTACCTGAAGGGACACTCGCTGGGTGCCCCTCGAGGTAGGGAGCAATAATGAAAGTGGGAACAAAAAATGCATGATTCTTAAATAAATAACAAAGGCCAGCTCACACCAAGGGCCCTGCAACATTATTACAGAACATTTAGAGTTTTTCCAAAACACTCGTAAAAGATAATTAACCTAATTTGGCATGTTACAAAGTCATTTTAAATCTCCACTTGGTGAATGAAATAATATATTCAGCAGCATGTGTGTGTTAGCGATAACTCAGTTTATCAAGGGCCAGAGGAGCCCAGCCTGGAGGTGCATGCCTGTCTCTGAACCCGGGGGCTGGCAATTATCTCCTACCAGCCTTGCTACCTGCAATAGGTTTGTTTGCGATGTGGCCTGGCTTTAAAAAAATAATACCAATTTGTCTGTAGGGGCTAAATCCCTGGGCCCCTAAATCTGAGGATTTATACTGAATACAAGCAGGTTAAAGGGGGGAGGGAACAGTCCCAACCTAACCATACTGTCATTAAGATATAACTAAATCAAAGATATTTTAGCTCCTTTAAGGTTTATAAAAAAGGGGGGGAGGGGGTCATTTAGTCTTTTCATTGCTATTTCATGTGTTTCAAAACTAATCCAATATTAAGAAACAAGCCATTGGGGGCCATCTAGATGCATAAATTGTAATTACAGGATTCCCTTAATTAATTTTGACAGAGGGTTTTACAACAAAGATCCCAAGCCAGTCTTATTTTTCCCAGAAAAGCATTGTGTATGGAATCTTTATTTGCAGAGTCTTCTGCTGATGATGGACGTTTTAAAAGCCATCCTCTTTAAATCCCTTGATTACTAAAACAACAGGAACAAATAAGCACCTTCCCAGTTACATCAGGAAGTGGCACTCAAACTGTCCCAGCTGGTGTGAATGTGGCCTCAGAGGTCACCACTGTCCATGAGCTTTACTTGTGATAAGATCTGGAGGCAAAAATGGAAGCTAAATATAGAGCCACCAGACTGGATTAATGAGAAAAGTAACGTATTCCAAAGAAAGTAATAAACCCGAGCCCCAGAGAGGCACTGAGTCCATTGCCCCACCATATTCAGACTCTCTGAGTTCCTCCTGAGTAGAGCCCCTACTATCTTCATGGCTGCACTTCCCGTGCCCAGCATGGGGCTGGCGTGTCGTGAGCCCCCAGTAAGTGTTGTTGCACCTACATATTGCTCTCAGTCTCCAGCATCTCAGCCAGGTAATATTCTCCCATCCTCTGTCATTCGATTTCAAGAGGTAAGAAATCTTTATTCATTCTCTCACAATCACTCTCACTAAACACACAAACACACCCACTTGCTCTACAAAAGCTTTTTACATCCTAACACCAACTGCTTTGAATTTTTACAGTCGGGGCTGGTTAATTCCATTACCCTTTCCACTCACTCACGCACTCAGATGCTCGGTGACCTTGTACTGTGATAGAGCCAAATGGTCCTTGCCCTGCAAAAGCTGACAATTCTGATAGTCACACCAAAGTAAGGCCACTTGCAGGCGAACTAGGAAAGCAATTCCTGTTTGTAAGTATGTCTTTTCATTCCTAGACCTTGCATTGTCCACTTTCTGCAATTCAAATATTCCCCTTGAATGTCTTATTCTTTATTCTTTGCACAAGCAGTGATGATGTACCATGACCTCTTCTGTTTGCTTATAAACCTCACTTGTAACATCCCCCCATGGGCACCTCATCTCTAAGTTTGGGCTCCAGAGTTTCCAAACTCCAGTACATATGCAAGTTACATGAGGATCTTCCTGGACTCAGTGGGACTGGGGCAGGGTCTGAGATTCTGCATTTCTAGCAAGCTCCAAGCTGTCACCATGCATCTGGTCTGCAGTCCACACTTGGAGTAGTAAGGGGCTGATTCACACTGAGAGGGCACTAAACTTTCTAGTGATTGCTCAAGTAAACGTAACATCTTGTTTCCTTTTTTCCCCCTGTGGGTTTCTTTTATTCTCATTTGCAGTCTCTCCTCAGTATCACACTCGGATTTTGCTGGCATTCCCCAGTCCCCATAAAAACCAACACCGCAACCCAAATTAGTTCCACATGAGAACACAGCCAGAAAAGTAGACTCACTGCACTCTTTCCCCATTTGTCATTTCAATCACTGAAGACACACAAATTAAAAAGAGAGAGAGAGGGAAAGGAACAATAAAGTACCTAATGTCCCGTGTTCCCCTGTTTATCTAAAGGTGTTGATTACCTAGAGGTAATTTTTTTCTTGTAAAGTAATTTATTTTAAATAAAAGAAGGTCAAGCAGCTATTTCATTTATCACTATTACAAAGGAGTCTAACCCAGTGATGGAGAAAGGGAAGGAGAAATTAATTACAAGTCAGAAGCTGCAATAACACTCCCGGTAATTGTGACAAAAATTTTAAGTTAACATTTCTGTCACCGAGAGAAGTTTGATTAATTTTACAATTGGAGATGCTATCACCCAAATATTGGGGGGACTGGAGGACACAGCGGTTTGCAGTTTGAGATGTAGACGGCTTGTTTAAGACTCCGAAGGTATCTTTGAGGCACCTTCACACTTTATCAACAGCTCAATCAGTGCCATGCTGGAAATAATTAGCCAAGAAACCATGGAGTAACTGGCAAACGATGTGAAAAGAAATACAAGCAATGAGCTTCTCTGTAGCTGTAACAAAGCAGACCTTGTTTTGTGTTACAAAGTGTCCTGGGATGAGGCTGGCGCCACTGAAATCTGCCCTTCAGGAAATAAAACAAAAGAGCCTGTAGCAGATACACTTTTCCACTGGCATTTCCTTAAAGATGTTACACTGGGGTGGGATGAAGGAGGACCCCAGGCCTAAACAATAGAAATTAAGAGAAAGGGAAATGTATATTAACAACATGTTGAAACCTAGCTGAAAATGTTCTTGCAGTGATGAACTCATCAATGATCTGTGTGCTATACTGACCTCAAACTAATACAACATTTGACCCTTAGTTTAGGGCTTATTATGTTCCAGGCACATAAATTCTAAAGCTTTATCTGTACTAATTCCTTCAATCCCCAAAATGACCCTTTAAAGTAGATTCTATAATCATCCTCGTTTTATGGACACCCTTATTCTTTTTTTTTTTTTTTTTTGGCAACAGTGACCATACTCAAATTATTTATTTACAGTTTCAGTTTATCCACAAATAAATCAGGCATGATAAAATCAAAATTATAGGTTTTTCATTGACTTAAGGAAATATACAAATTAAAGTCCCTAGAAAAGGCCTAACACACAATAGATGCTCAAGAAATACTCTCTTCCTTCACTCTTTTCCCCACATCCCTGTGAGCTTTTCACAAACCAAAGTAATTTATCCTACTTTCCATATACATATATACGGGACCTCCTGGTTATTAACAGCTTGATGGAACAGCTATGACTGATGGAAAGCTATTCATCTTTGCACCCTCAAACCTGGCAAAACAGTGTAGATCTTCAAGGATCCTTATTAAATGTATCAAATAAACAGCTCCCTTTTACTAGTTTTGTTTTTTTTCCCATATGAATGCATATACTTAATATAAAATAATGAAACCACAGGTATCTTCAAACCATGCTTTCATTTTATCTTACTATTGTAATTGTCCATTTTGTTCCATAATCCTTTTTTTTAACATCTTCATTAGAGTATAATTGCTTTACAATGGTGTGTCAGTTTCTGCTTTATAACAAAGTGAATCAGTTATACATATACATATGTCCCCATATCTCCTCCCTCTTGCATCTCCCTCCCACCCTCCCAATCCCACCCATCTAGGTGGTCACAAAGCATTGAGCTGATCTCCCTGTGCTATGCGGCTGCTTCCCACTAGCTATCTATTTTACGTTTGGTAGTGTATATATGTCCATGCCACTCTCTCACTTTGTCCCAGCTTACGCTTCCCCCACCCAGTATCCTCAAGTCCATTCTCTAGTAGGTCTGTGTCTTTATTCCCGTCTTGCCCCTAGGTTCTTCCGACCATTTTCTTTTTTTTTTTTATTTAAGATTCCATATATACGTGTTAGCATACGGTATTTGTTTTTCTCTTTCTGACTTACTTCACTCTGTATGACAGTCTCTAGGTCCATCCGCCTCACTACAAATAACTCAGTTTCATTCCTTTTTATGGCTGAGTAATATTCCATTGTACATGTGCCACATCTTCTTTATCCATTCATCTGTCAATGGACACTTAGGTTGCTTCCATGTTCCGGTTATTGTAAATAAAGCTGCAATGAACATTGTGGTACATGACTCTTCTTGAATTATGGTTTTCTCAGGGTATATGCCCAGTAGTGGGATTGCTGGGTCGTATGGTAGTTCTATTTTTAGTTTTTTAAGGAACCTCCATACTGTTCTCCATAGTGGCTGTATCAATTTACATTCCCACCAACAGTGCAATAGGGTTCCCTTTTCTCCACACCCTCTCCAGCATTTATTGTTTGTAGATTTTTTGATGATGGCCATTCTGACTGGTGTGAGATGATATCTCATTGTCGTTTTGATTTGCATTTCTCTAATGATTAATGATGTTGATTGAGCATTCTTTCATGTGTTTGTTGGCAATCTGTATATCTTCTTTGGAGAAATGTCTATTTAGGTCTTCTGCCCATTTTTGGATTGGGTTGTTTGTTTTTTTTGATATTGAGCTACATGAGTTGCTTGTATGTTTTGGAGATTAATCCTTTGTCAGTTGCTTCATTTGCAAATATTTTCTCCCATTCTGAGGGTTGTTTTTTGGTCTTGTTTATGGTTTCCTTTGCTGTGCAAAAGCTTTTAAGTTTCATTAGGTCCCATTAGTTTATTTTTGTTTTCATTTCCATTTCTCTAGGAGGTGGGTCAGAAAGGATCTTGCTGTGATTTATGTCATAGAGTGTTCTGCCTATGTTTTCCTCTGAGAGTTTGATGGTGTCTGGCCTTACATTTAGGTCTTTAATCCATTTTGAGTTTAGACACCCTTATTCTGTGGCACAAGGAGATTAAGAAACTTATCCTAGATCGCACACCTAGAAAGTGAGGAACAGATATTCATTTCCAAGCAACCTGGCTCCAGAACCTATAGTCTTAACCAGGGGTCAGCACACCATGTCCTGCAGGCCAAACACAGCTTGCCAGCTATGTTTGAAGTTCTACTGGAACACAGCCACACTCATTCATTTACATCCTGTCTGTGACTGCTTTTCACTACAACGACAGAGTTGGGTAGCTGCAGCAGAGACCGGCGGCTCATAAAGCCAAAAATGGGTACTATCTGCCTCCTGTAGAAAAGGGCACCAACTCTTGCTCTTGCCCGTGATGCTATACAGCCTCTTAGAAGATGTCTACATGAACTCAAAGCATCCAGAAAAGACCAAACAGTGACAGGCACCCTGGGTCACTTAAAAAGAGCAAGTGACAGGGAAATGTGAAACTAATGGGATGGAAAACTTACTTGCAAAACATGTATGCTAACTTCTTCATTTATAAAAGGCCCCAACAATGGTACACAGTAGTACATTAGATTTTGATATAACACCTATCATTCAACTTGTGGAGGAAAGCAAGAGAGACATAACAGTTTCCACCTCTCGATGCCTGTGGTCAAGGAGATGCTAGTTTCTAGCATGGATCACTGAGCTGTTTTCAGGGAAGCAAACCTTGGGAGAAATAGTATTCCTTTCTTTCCACGGAGATCAAATGGAAGTGCACGGCAAATTTGAGATTACTACTCATGTTGATGTTTTTCAGGTCTCTAGAGAGAGTTTGAGAACGTGTTGGTACTTTCCAAATCCCACAGGATGAAAAAAAGAAATACAGGCAAAAAAAGTACTATAACTTCCCCTAAAGTTTGAGCTTTTTAACTGCACAGATTGAGAGACAATTATTATACAATCAGAGAGAATGGGAGGGGTAAAAGAAAATGGTAAGAGCAATGATTATTAATAATTACTGAGGGGCTTCCCTGGTGGCGCAGTGGTTGAGAATCCGCTTGCCAATGCAGGGGACACGGGTTCGAGCCCTGATCTGGGAAGATCCCACATGCCGCGGAGCAACTGGGCCCGTGAGCCACAATTACTGAGCCTGCGCGTCTGGAGCCTGTGCTCCGCAACAAGAGAGGCCGTGAATATCCAGGTATCTTCATCTCTCATGTATACTGATCACTACCACTGGCAATCTAAAACCTCAGAAACCATGGTCTATCTCATAGTATCTCTCTCAACCCTGGGTACACAATCATCTGGGGTCAACATCTAGGTGAGTGATTCATCCAACACACCAGTCTCATTATTCTTTAACACCTTCGTGTCACCTCCATTTCATCCATCTACATCCATGGCCAGACCCTACACTCCATCAGCACTCTAAAAATCTAAAACTCCAATATTCTACTCAGACTACAGAGTACTTCTATCCTATCAGCTAACTCCCTTATACCTACCTACATGTGTATATTTACTTCATTCTGACTTCTAATCCCTTGAACCAATTATTTTCTCTCAATCTTTCAGCCTGCTCCTGGCCTGGTCATCACCTCTATCCAGTCTAAACCTCACATGCCATCACTTCAACCACCATCTTGTCAATAACTTGAATTCCCTTGCATTCCTACCATAGGTACATTACAAAATCCAAATACTGGATCATTCCAACTATTCATAATCTCTAGTTCTACTGAATTTTGCTATAGAAAGTCACACAATTATATGAACTAGTGTCACTACAAATGAATGCTCCTTGCCTAACTGGTAAACTTTCCCAAAATCTCTAGTCAGCTTTTTCTTCCATTCCTGATGGCATTTGACAGCTGACCATTCTCTCCTTCTCAAATTCTCTCCCTCCTTGTCTTCTAGAGCTCCACTGTCATTAACCTGTTCTTTCTCAGTCTTTTTCACTGGATCATCTTCCTTATATGGTGGTGCTTCCCAGAGTTCCTCTTCTGTTTTATTCTTTCTTACTCCACAAACTCTGTCTTAGGTATCACATCCACTCTCAACATTGTTTTCACTATCACTTATATGTCAATAACATTTTAATCTCTAGATTACCTAGAATCCCCTTCCTCATCCCCAGAAGAATGTGGCCAACTACCCACTGAATAGCACCAATTGTGTGACCTAAAGGCATGTTCAAGACCGATCTTATTCTCCCATACATGTGATAATCCTCATGTGATTCCTATCTTAGGAAGTCATAAACCTAGGAGGCTTCCTTGACTCTACCTTCTCCTCATCCCACATATCCAAGTGGGCACCAACTTCACCATCTTAATATACCTTGCATCCATCCTATCCTCGAGCCCCACTACCTAATTTGGAGTTCTATCATATCTTGCCTTCACAATTGGGCCTTGCTCCACTACAATTCATTCTGCACATTGCCACATAAAACTGATCTTAACTTTCCTCCACTTAAAATCTCTTCCCCATGGACCACCACAGCCTGAAGGATAATGTTCAAAACCTTTAACATGGTGGGGAAGAGGACCTTTTATTATTTGGTGTTTGCTTACTTATTAAACCTCATCTCTCTATTCTCTCCTTAGCACATTAAAGTCTGTGTTTTGTCTGTAAAAAAAATAAAAATAAATAAATAAATAAATAAATAAATAAATAAATAAAAAAAGAGAGGCCGTGATAGTGAGAGGCCCGCGCACCGCGATGAAGAATGGTCCCCGCTTGCCACAACTAGAGAAAGCCCTAGCACAGAAACGAAGACCCAACACAGCCATAAATAAAAATAAATAAATAAATTTTTTAAAAAAATTACTGGTGTCTGGTGTTAGCAGGTATTAACTAGCACTCAATAGAGATTTGTGGTCTAAGATGGGAGCCTTTTATTATATACAGCAGTGAAGGAGGGAAATCTGAAAGTTAGCTGAAAAGGTCAGTTTAAACACCCAAGGAACTTTTACAACAATAGTTCATCTATGTAATCAAAGGGGAAAACTCACATATTAAAAATCAGACTGAAAAGAAGAAATTGAGATAATTTCCAAATTAAAAAGAAAAATCCAAGAAATGCAAAATGCTAGATATTAAGATGTATTTAAAATTTATAGTAACTAAAACAGTTGCCTTACCCCAAGAGTAGACAGGTGGAAAAAAATAGAAGCTAATTAAATCTTAAAATATGTACATAGTCAATATAGGTAAAAGGAGGCATTTAAATCAGTGGAGGAGATATTTCATAAATGGTGGCTAACAAAAAAAGTTAAACATATACTTCCCTTATACATCACAATTAATTCCAGGTGATTTAAACAAGTTAAAAAAATTGAATCCTATAATAACTAAAGGGGAATGTAGTTTATACTTCCCTCTAATTTACTCACTTTCAGTGTGAGGTAATCAGAAAGCAAAAGAAGAGACCATGAAAAAGATTTTAGAAATACTTGGCCACATAAAAATTAAATTAAAACTTTATCGTTAAAATATAAAAGTCAGGGCTTCCCTGGTGGCGCAGTGGTTGAGAATCTGCCTGCCAATGCAGGGGACACGGGTTCGAGCCCTGGTCTGGGAAGATCCCACATGCCACGGAGCAACTGGGCCCGTGAGCCACAAATACTGAGCCTGCGCGTCTGGAGCCTGTGCTCTGCAACAAGAGAGGCCGCGATGGTGAGAGGCCCGCGCACCGCAATGAAGAGTGGCCCCCGCTTGCCGCAACTGGAGAAAGCCCTCGGACAGAAATGAAGACCCAACACAGCCATAAATAAATAAATCAAAAAAAAAAAATATATATATATATATATATATAAAAGTCAGTCAAAAGCCTTTGAACTATCTGTTATGTTAAGTAAGAGTAAGATAATAAAAAGATACCTTAATTACAGTGGACTATACATAAAACGACACTAATAAACATAAAGTAGAAAAAATATTAAAGGCAAACACACAAAAATCCAGTCAACCTAATTGGAAAACACCTGAAAATGCACAGTTATCAAAACAATGAAAAATTTTATAAAAATTAGATACCTATTTTGATCTATCAAATTAACCAAGATTATAAACCACCACCTCCACCTGCAGTGTGCTGGTGAATTTAATCCAAGGGTCCTCCTGGATCAGTGGTGGATGATGTAAGCCCCTAAAAATTTTCAAATAAATGGGCAAAATTCCACTTTGAAGATTTTATCCTGAGGGAAAAAATATCACAGATGTGCAAAGAGAGTTGAATGTAAGTATAGTTCTGATAGAATAGTAGACAAAGTTCAAAAGGGAGAAAAGCCCTCCAAATACCTAATAATAGACTATTTGTTAAATAGGGTTTGGCACATCAATCCCATGGAATAACTTCTGGTTCTAATCTCCTCCTGTAAAAGATTTAAAGATGAGCCAATATTCCAAATACAATGTTGAGTGAAAAGTAGTAACAGTACAATGTGTGCAACATGACCTGTGATTCAGACAAAAAGAAATATATATATTTATTCACTTATTTATTTTTATTTATTTATTTTATATTTTCTGCTTATTTATATATATTTCTAATATATATTTCACATATATAATATTTACAATAGAAAGTTGAACAAAGGAATGTTGTCTTTCTTCTTTGTGCTTTCCTATATTTTCTAACTTCTTTCAGAAAGCCTGAAATAATTTTGTAATCAATATTGACAAATGTATTAAATGTTAACTTCAAAAAGAATTATGGAAACAGGCAAAGCTGACCACTCTCCCAGGGACGTGGTATGGGGGCAGGAGGGTTCTGGATGGCTGGAGAGAGAATCCGCTCAGCTGTAAGGACAGTGAGTTACTTGCATCATAGGTTAATTCCATCATAGTGAGGATTGCCTGGAAGAGGCAGGAAGGTAGCGAGATGCCACCTGATCAAATCCAGGGCTTAAGAGGGTCTGATTCAGACACAGGCCACCCCAAGAAGGGAACGATCCCCTGACATTTTCGGTGCGTGGGCAGTGGCTGCGCCAAATGACCTTCTTGGAGCTACCAGCTCATCTGCTCTAGACCCCAGGATCACAGTGCCACATATGAATCCCCGTCTGTGACTGGAAAAAAGCAAACTGACATTGCAAGACAGAAAGCATTTCATAGAGAGTCATACAGTGATTTTTCCTTCAAAAACCATCAAAGGTAAAGACTCCATTAGAAGTGGTGTCACCAAATCTGATTCTCTCTCCCTTTTCTAAAAGCAGCAAGAAACGTTAAAAGGCAACGTGATAGAAAGCTTTTAGTTTGGATCCGTATACACTTCATTCTTCCGAGAGGAAGTGAGTTCCACCTTTGAAGGTGTGGGTTTCACGCAGAGAAGAGCTCAATTGATTCTCCGCCACTACTCCACTTAGTCAAACCATCTCTTTCTGCTTTGACAGGAAAGAGGAAGAATACCAGGGTATTACCTAACAGGTGTTTTGGGCTCATCTGCAGAATAACAGTAAAAGAGTCCACCCCCAAACAATGCTGATACCTAGCACAATGCCTGAAATATAGCAGAAACTCCATAAAGAGATTTGAATAAATAATTCCATGACATCCACACTTTCTCGCAGGCAACTGGGATTTTGCCCTATCTTAAATTCCCTTTCTATATACTTAACTGGCCAACATGTGGGTATCTGGAACTTTACTCATTTTGAACATTCTGGAATCATTCTGTGATGTTTGGCTTTCTAGACAAGAAACACTACTCATCAACAAAAACCTTCAACAGCCAGTGAGTTACGTTCTCTGCTAGATTCTGCATGTTCACTGGAAGGGCATGTCATTGTCACGGTGCTCATCCCACCTAACTGAACCAATCAGGAGACAGAGGCAGAGAGCAGGCATGTCTTATTGGCTGATGGGAGATTAAGTTCCAAGTTTCATTCCTCCTAGGTCAGGGCTCCATCAGATCAAGCTTTCATTCAGCTAGTCCTGAATAAGCAGAGCAGGGGGAGAAGAATGTAACTCCTACTTGCATGGAAGGAACCGTTCGTTACATTGTGACTTTTTCCCTTTTATGTTGAGTTAGTTCCCTCCTCCTAGGTCATGGCCATTTATGCCCAAGTAATTTGTTTAATTAATTAATGTAAATCATCTAAGTGGGGAAAATGGATTAGATGGTGTGGTGCTTTTGAACTGTATGGCCGTGAGTTACAGCAGAAGCACCTGTCTATGTTTTCAGAGTATACATTTCTGGGCCCCCCTCCCCACCCCAATGATTCTGATTTAGTCAGACTGTGATGGGCCCCATGAATCTGTATTTTTAACTAGCTCCCCCAAATGATTAAGGGAGACAGTCTGAGAAACATTTTACCTAGACCATGAGTTCCAGGGAGGATGGCAACATCTAAATTATCCACAACATTCAGCCCAATGTTTATCATGGAGAGGTTGCCCCATAAACACTTGCAGAATGGAATTCATGTTTACTAGGGATGTTATGTGTCTCTTTAAAAGACACAAACATAATCTACTCATTGGGAAGAAATGTAAGGTAAGTATTTGAAATCAACTTCCTATTGGTTTATAACAACAATAAAATGACCTGCTTTTCTGATTTCTCTCTACTGTGATTCTGCCACCTACCATTCTCACATGCTCAGGAAAAGGTAGAAAAGACAAGGAGACTGAGGTCCCGAGAGTCATCAGCTTCCTCAAATCACACAGCCAAGATGTGTCAGAATCTACACCCTGCGCTTGTCACACTTCATCTTGGGAAGGTCATAGCAGGGACACTGGTCCGAGTAATAATCACAACCATGGGGTCCCATCCGGTTTTGGCACCACCTATGAGCTGTGTGATTTTGGGTGAGTTGTAACTTCTCTAAGCCTCAATCTCCTCATCTGTGAAATGGGAAGCTGTTGCTACATTTTCCACTATGATGCTGTTAGGGGAGATAGGATCACACAGAGCAGGGTAAATGTGACAACTGTGTAATCGTGTTTTGTAAACTCCAAGAATTATATAACTAAGTCATCATTATGAGTACTATTAGTCTTTTAGTTCTGGTTTTCCAGTACTTACATTTTCCAATAATGATTTTTTCCAAAAAATTGTTGAAAACATGTACCTATATAGTTTAGTTAATTTATCCAAAAAAAAGGGAGGGAGGAAGAAAAATATCCACTCTCCTACAAATAAGTTGTCTAAAGAGATCATGAATTGGGGTTGGTTTCTGTCTCCTGAAACTTAGTCTTCTTAATGACTACCATCTCCATCTCTTTACATCTCCTTTATTATCGCACATGCCTGAAACTAGTTTACATCTATTAAAAAAAAAAATGACCACATTCCAGTTACAGAGTCAAAAACACATGATTATCTGTAGGATGATTCAGAGTACATAACTGCACCCTCCCTGTTTTATTTGTCATGACTCTCCCCGACTTTTGACCTCCAATTGTTTGAGAAGTATGTGAATACAACCTAATGAATATATTGAATCTTAATTAGGTTAATTAGGCAGTGAGTCCTTGAAATAACAAATGCCACACGCTCTATCTTAGAAACCAGCTATTTCAATTTCATGCCGTTAATAATTTTACTAGCTCAGTTTTCTCCTTGAGAGGATATAGGTTTCTGATTTGCCTATTTCTCTCATCCTCCCAATATCATTTTTTCTTTAAAGTTAAATTCTCCATGTGTAGCCAGGTCTTCATCTGGACAGAGGTAGCAAGTGAGTTGGATTAGTCTAGGTCTTTGAGAGGAAGCTGGGACAGCATGGAGAACCATCCGACCATGCTGCAATCTGACCCCAGGTGAGCCAGAGAGAGAGAGAGGAGGCCCTGCAGCATAAGGCAGGCCCCAGGTGAGCCAGAGAGAGAGAGAGGAGGCCCTGCAGCGTAAGGCAGGCCCCAGGTGAGCCAGAGAGAGAGAGAGAGAGGAGGCCCTGCAGCGTAAGGCAGGCCCCAGGTGAGCCAGAGAGAGAGAGAGGAGGCCCTGCAGCGTAAGGCAGGCCCCAGGTGAGCCAGAGAGAGAGGAGGCCCTGCAGCGTAAGGCAGGCTCAGCACAGTCACAGGGGAGTCTTAGAGCCAAAACTGGTAAACAGCTAAGTCTCTTCTCCCAGGAATGGGCCCGCCTTAGGGTCCCCAACACTTTCAGTTATTAGCTAGAAGTAGTCTGTAGGAGGAGCAGTCTTGTTAGGAACCGAGGGTGGCTTTCAAATGGCAGTAGCTGGGACCCTCAATCAGTTACGCTTTTTGCAGTAGGAGCTCTGCAAGGAGCATTCTTATGTCCACCACAGTAGTCTCCTGTGAATTGGACATCTAATTGGAGAATTTTTGTGGGTCACTTCTCAGGTACCACACTTAATTGGCCCTATGATGGAGGAGGAAAGACAAAAAGGGGGAGAATATACAGCATTTGGAAAGGGGCTCAAGAAAATAACAACATCATCCAGGAATTCTTGCAGGTAGGATTTATTTGTGGACCAAAAAGTTTGTGGGATTTTTTTTAAAATAGCTTTCACTGGGAAGCCATCAGAGCTGATGAGATTCAACCCCAGAGGCAGCAAGACGTTCCAAGTTAAAACAGTAAATAATTTGATTGAGATAAAGATTAATAGCTGAAATCATGTGAGTCAGTCAGAAGCACCAGAGAGCATCAATCTCCAAAGATTAATAATGGCAAAAGACAACACTGTGATAATCAGTTTCATAGTGATGGATCATGGGAGAGTTTAATGAGTGAATTTCAGGAGGAGAATTTCAATAGAGTCAACCAGACTTGGGGAAGTGCAAATCACACAGCCAAATCTGCGAGTGGGCTGTCTGCCTGGAGGACACAGGCGGGAATACCATTTTCCCGTCTGCGTGCTAAACGCTGAAATATCACACAAATTGGTGTCAGGAGGTTGAATGGAATCTGCTGCAGCAAAACGTGACTAGAGCAGAGAAGCCGTGCTCACCACTCTAATTTAGAAGGCAGGAGAGCTGAGCTAACAGAATGTAATTGTGTCTTAATGTGCTCAAGGAGACTGAGAATCATTTGTCATTGTCTGAGGGGCACACAAACTGATGTCATTTACGGGACTGTGTCATATTTCAGAGAGTAGGGGCCACTGTCCTCAACTCTTGTCTTTGCCAGCCTCTGCCTGCATGGATCCAAGTATTCTAACACAATCTGCGACCCCACCAGGTAGCAGGCTCTGTGCTAGTTGTGGGGAATAGCATGACAAATGAGCCATGGTCCTGGACCTCAGAGGACTTACAGTTTAAAAAGGAGAGACGGACATGTGCATAAATTACAATAAGATGGAGTTCGTTCTGGCAACAGCTGGGAAGGACAGCATGTGTTTTGGAACATGGACTTTAAAGACAGACTGGCCCATGTTCCAGCCTTCGCTGTCCCACATACTGGCTGTGGGACTGCGCGAGCACTTCTGAGCCTCAGTTTCCTCATTTGCCACGTGCCAAAAATCATAGTTTTCACCTCTTAATTAAGCTGTTTTAAAGCCTGAATGAGCAAGTACATTCTTCACGCAATGCCTGGATTACTGTAATGTTCTAGAAATTGTAGGTAATGATTTTGTCCCATAAATTAATAACACCTTGATGGTATTGTTATTGTCATACACAAAGTTAAAAGGCAATAGAATGTAAGGAGAAATGAATTGTTCCTGCAAAGAAGGATGGGACCAGGATGTGAAATAAGAGTAGAGAAAATCTTCAAAGAGGAAGAGAGAAAGATTTGACATGGGTATGAAAAGAAAAGAGACATTTTCCAGATTCAGAAGGGAGAAAAGTTTTCAAGGACAGAGGAACTCTTATGAGCCAAAGCAGAGAGTATGAAAATCCATGATGGTTTAAAAAATGGCAAGAATTTCAGTGTGGCTAGGGTATATTTTAGTGCGGTCCATGGGCAAAGGTAGGAAAAGCTGAATGGGTCAAGACAGTGAAAAGTTTTAAACACTATGCAAAAGGGTACAGAAGAAGCCAAATTTTTAGTTAGAGGAATTATAAAAGAAACACAACATTTCTAAAGCATGGAGATATCTTCAAAAGAAAAAAATTAGTAAAAATGCATAGAAGGAAATTTGCTATTACATAATTTATTGGACTCTGATACATCCTTCGTCAAATCAAGTCCCTCCAAGTGAAATTATATTCAGCAAAAGCATAATTAAAACAAGTGTCCTAGAACATGAGTGTTAGTCCCAAAGACCAAGTAATATGGATAACTCTGCCAATACTGTCTGTGTAAGATCAATGACTATTACTAAGTGCCAAAGCACCTCTGACCATTCATCTTCCTCCATAAAGATGCTACCCATAATGACCACCATCTAATGAGCACTTCTAACGTACTTAGGGTTTTGTGGCTTGTGAGTTCTATTATTTATCCCCATTTTGGTGATAAGGCAACAGAGTTTCTGAGAGATGAAGTAGCTTGCCCAAGGTCCCACGGACAGTAACGGGGCACCTGGGCTGGGGACAGAAGGCAGCGTGACTCCAAAATGCATCATGCAGCCCCACGTGTCCTTATCTCCCTCTTCTCTCTCTACCAAAAGAAAAAAAAAAACGGAAAGAAAAGAAAACCCAGCACGGACAATCTCTTCTGTATGGAGCAAGAGAGGCTTTAGACCCCCGCTGGCTTCCACTCTATTCACACTGGGCAAATTACATTATAAATTAATCCTGATAAAACATTCAACTCTTCCCTCCCCATAAGCCAAGAAGCCTCACTGCAGTCCCGAGGCCCTACCCCGCAGAAAGGACCTTCGGAAAAATCCAGGGGGCTTGATTGCATTTGCTTTTTAATTAATCTAAGGTGTTAATTTTCAGCTGGAGGAAAGTTAAATTTTTCCTTTTGTTAATCTAATGGCCACCGGCAACACTAGTGCTATTGCAGCAAAAGTTTAGAATAACTGTCAAGCTCCCCAGCGATACAATAAATGCAGTGGCAAATAAAACGGCTTCCCTGGAAGGCACACGAATTTAAATAATTTCGGCAGATGGTCTCTGCTTCTCTCAGTGAAGAGAGAAAAAGGCTAATTGCAACCTAATCAGGCCGCACTGACATCCAGGCAAATCCATTCTTTTGATCCTTTCACATTTCTTCTCTGAAAATGAGAAGGAAAAATAAACATCAAATTCTTCCAACCACAGAGAAGCACTACAGGTTTGGGGTTTGAGAAAGTTACAATGTGTTTTCCTCTCTCTGGGGAGCTATTCTGTTCCCAGGCCTTCTTTCCTCATCCCCTGTTATATAACTGCTTTATAGGCTGGGACTCTTCTTAACTAGAACAAAGACTGCTATTTGTAAAAGGAAGGAAAGTTATAGGCCACCTGATTCTACTGAAGGAAACTCAGAATATGTCATATCTGTATATCAAGTAATTTAAGGGGTGTGGAACAGAGATGCTTGCTGCGTGCAGCCAAGATATGCAAAGTACATTGCGATGAGAAGCCAAGACGAAGCTCTCAGAACCATGTCTCTTGCTCCAAAGCCCTTTATGAAGGCTTGAGACATCCCAGAGAGGGCCACCAGGTAGTGGTCAAAAGGCTGTACGGGAACCTGCATTTCAGAGTCTGGGAAGGTACTGAGATAGCAGCAGAGGCACCCGAAGTTTGGCATTGACTGCAGACTTCATGAGTGTTAGTTCGCCTGACATTACCATCCATCTTTTAAAAATATTTTCTTACTACTTACTTTATTTTATCCATTACTATAATTTCACATGCCAACTCAAATTGACTGGTGGTAGCTACGTGGACCACCATGTTTAAAAAAGATGGCGAGACTCCCTGATCTCAGTGACGTCTGCTTGGACATCACATAGGGGAATGGGGGCACAGGGGCCAGGGTTCTGTTCTCCATGTACCATGGAATTATTTCCAAGCTTGACAGTGATAATATGACCTCAATCCTGAAGGGAATCTTGACTCCTAAAATATCACCTGTCTGATGGACCTACCCCCTAAACCATTTTGAACAAAGGAATATCAGTCAAACTTTTAAAAAACTCCCGAACATTTATTTTCTTCCAAAGCAATTCTTTCCAAAAAAAGTTGTTCCTCACAGTGAACCTGTCTCTTTCAAAACCTTTCCATCTTGAAAAGAAAGGGGCTTGAAAAGTTGCAGCTTTGGTTCTGAATCTATGAATGAAATACATGTTCAACTCTGTATCAAAAAATAGGGGAAAAGACTCATGCAGGCATCAAGGGGTTACACCTTTGTGCAGAGAAAAATTCTTTCCCAAAGTGGGTTAGAAACAGACACAATGAATTCAGCCCATCCACTTTATAATGGTTTGCATTATTAAAAACATTACTTATGCTTTTCTGCATGACAAAGAACATGAGTAATAATTTTGATAATAACTTTGTCTTTGATACACAAAGGAACTCAGTGTGAAAGTTTTTAAAATACTATCTTTGGGGCAAAACTGGAGATTAGCAGCACACTGGGAAATGAGCTATTCAGTTGAGGGAGAAGTCTGCAGTATTTTTTTTTTTTCTTTTAATTTGAAGTTTGGAACCCTAGCAGAAAGCTATTAGAATGCTTAAACAGTCAGATGTCCATTAGAGTATTTGGTCAATAGAACAAGATGTCAAATTCTGGATCAGGAAAAATTTTTTTAAATATTACATATATATGTATATACACTTATTAATATATAATATATATTATTTCTTAAAACCTGCCCCTACTATAATAGTTATTTGATCTACCAAATACATTTTGAAGATATTCAGATGGTTTGTGGTTCAAACTACACTAATCTTTTGCAGTTCAATGCAATTAGTGGACAAGTGACACTTGAACTTTTATAAAGCTTGAGCTTTTATAAATATATCTTCTCCTGAATTCTTTGCCAAGTGACAACTGGCATTTATTCATTCAACAAATATATACTGAACCTCTATTATGTCCCTCCCTGATATTGAAGCTAAGGGTACAACAATAAATAAAACAGACAGCTTTCCCCACCCTTGTGGAATTTACATGCTAGTATGATGAGGCAGATGCTGAACAATAAACACAGTAAATACAAATATGTTGTATGCTAGAAGATAAGTGCTATGGAAAAAAGATAAATCAGGACAGGAGAAATCAGAGGTACCAAGGGTGGCGTATATAATCTAAATCAGGGTGGTCAGGGTCGGCCCCCCTGAGAAGGGAACATTTAATTCAAGCTTTGAAGGATGTGAGAGAATTAACCCCACAAACCCACTGCAACCAGTGCCAAGACCCTGATCAAGATGGGGAGGCTGTGTGTGGAGGAGATTTGGGGGGTTGGGGAGACCAGGATGTCTGCTTTGGTTCTGCCGGGTTCAAGAGCTACTAGACTGGTGATGACAAGAGACTTGGATATACAAGTCTGGAGTTCAGGAAGGAAAATTGGGCTGGAAATATAAATACGCATGTTCTCGGCATGGAGATGGCATGTAACACCATTTAGGCTATGTGAGATCTCTAAAGAAGTTTGTGCAAATAAAAGAGAAATCAGGGTCAAGGACTATGCCCTGGTGCTTTCAACATCTCCAGCACTGGGGAAGAAAGAAAAAACAGCGAAGGAAATGGAGGAGGTAGTGCTGTCCTGGAAGCTAGCTGCAGAAACTGTATCAGGGAGGAAGAAGGCTACTGACTGACAAGTCACGACAGATGGATGTGAAAAACCGCCAGCGCACGGAGGGTCTGCTCACCAATGTAATTATGTCGGCGTGGCATCTACCTCACAGACCCTTTGCTTTTATGCTTCTTATTAATCTGAAAATAGGCCACAACCCCATCTCCCCAGGGCAAGGTCACAGCCTGGCAGCTCATCTACAGGACTGGCCTGTAGAATTTTGTTGTTGTTGTTTTCTTTGTGCTTGGACAGCAGGATGTTTTATAAATTTGAAGACAAATGAATGTTGTGAAATTTCATATTGAAAAAATACTGATTTCCAGGTTCTCCTAAGAAACTTAAAGCTCTCAGTGGTCTGACCCACATTTCCAGCAAACAGCAGTGACTGAGGGATGTGAGTGTCCAGGTCCCCAGGGTGCCAAGAGTTCGCCAGTGGGTGCAGACACATTCCCCCACCCCTACCCCTGCCAGCCTCTGTGACATGCAGGACCTGGCACTGCTGTGGTTTGCAATCTCTCTTTCAGGAAGTTTCTGAAATGGAATCAGATCTCAAAGGTTCTGAAGGCACTCCAAAAAGCTGCAACTATATATGAAGTATAATCTTTGGATAGTTTTGCTTATGAATCTCAGTCTGTAAAACTTATATTATGTTGTGACAGATTTCTTCTAGACCGGCAGGGAACACTGGTTCCCGGAGATGTTAAGCAGTGTGAAGTGGCAAAAAGAGTTCATGTTTAAATAAGCATAGCCAACATCAAGTTAGAGTTAATTTTTCTTTTTGCCGTTACCGTGGGACATCTTAGAGGTTTTAAATGCTGATGTGTGCTGGGACTCTCCAACAGTCATGTCCTATACACGGTTACTCAAACCTGTATGGCCATGGATGGGCTACCTTGTGAGAGGAGAGACCTGTAGGGTACTCTGGGGAACGGCCACACTAGACGGGGACTCCCACGATGGCCAGGACCACGTCTTCTTACTTCCAGATGTCAACACCTTGAATGGCGTCTAACACATAGGTGTTTGACAATTTGCTAAATAAATTACAAATTGAAGAGGCTGGACATGTCACCCAGGCAAAGGTCATGGGATTTGAAATTTCACTCCATAGCTGGACCACAAAAAATGGGGCACTCAGGCCCTGCACAAAACCAGCCCTCAGGAGTAGGGCATGTGACTTCCTCTCAGCTACCTGAATTCAACACCCCACCCAGGTAGCCAGGGCCTTGCCTGTCAAATGCTGTCACTTACAGCCTTGGGAGGGGCTGGTTTCCAAAGCCCTCCCTGCAACTGAGCTAGCCTGACACAGAGCACACGACCCCCCTGCATGGCTCAGCACTCTGTCTTGATTGTTCTCTCTTGGGCTGGTGCCAGAGCATCACCTGCTACCCAAAGTCATCTTGCTTTAAATCAGGAGATG